>NC_057801.1:307841718-308198711 GCF_018294505.1 Triticum aestivum
GATATGAAGATCTGTCCGGGGAGAAAGGTCTTACCCTGGACCGTGTCGTAGTTGATGATCGAAGAAGCCATCGAGCCTATTGGTGACGACACAGAGGAACTCTCCGTGAAAGCACCAATGTCGGTGTCAAAACCGGCGGATCTCGGGTAGGGGGTCCCGAACTGTGCGTCTAGGCGGATGGTAACATGAGACAAGGGACACGATGTTTTACCCAGGTTCGGGCCCTCTTGATGGAGGTAAAACCCTACGTCCTGCTTGACTAATATTGATGATGTGTGTTACAAGAGTGGATCTACCACGAGATCAAGGAGGCTAAACCCTAGAAGCTAGCCTATGGTATGATTGTTGTTTGTCCTATGGACTAAAGCCATCCGGTTTATATAGACACTGGAGAGGGCTAGGGTTACACAGAGTCGGTTACAATGGTAGGAGATCTACATATCCGTATCGCCAAGCTTGCCTTCCACGCCAAGGAAAGTCCCATCCGGACACGGGATGAAGTCTTCAATCTTGTATCTTCATAGTCTTGGAGTCCGGCCGATGATGATAGTTCGGCTATCCGGACACCCCCTAGTCTGGAACTCCCTCAGCACCCTTGGAGAGATTAGTGCCATTATCAGTTATGATGCTATGTGAAAAACCAAAACGAAAGATCACCTTTTTGATGAACTGAGCTGCTGTGGCCGCATCACACTGACTAACTGGCTCTGCCTCAATCCACTTTGTAAATTTATCCACTGCCACCAGGAGGTGTGTCTTTTTATCCTTAGACCTTTTAAAAGGTCCCACCATGTCAAGCCCCCAGAATGCAAATGGCCAAGTAATTGGAATCATCCTCAATTCCTGAGCCGGCACATGAGCCCATCGTGAGAATTTTTGACATCCGTCACATTTGCTAACAAGATCTTCTGCATCTGCATGAGCCGTCAGCCAATAAAAACCTTGACGGAAGGCCTTGGCCACCAGAGATTTTGAACCGGCATGATGACCACAATCTCCTTCATGGATCTCTCGAAGTATCTCTTGACCCTCTGCAGGCGACACACAACGCTGGAACGCCCCTGTGACACTGAGATGATGTAACTCGCCGTTAACAATTGTCATGGATTTGGATCGCCTGACAATATGTCTTGCCAAGGTCTCATCCTCAGGCAGCTCTCCCCGGGTCATATAAGCCAAATATGGCAATGTCCAAACCGGGATGACATGAAGTGCAGCCACCAACTGTGCCTCCGGGTCTGGCACTGCAAGCTCCTCCTCCGTAGGTACCTTGACAGAAGGATTATGTAAAACATCAAGAAAGGTGTTAGGTGGCACCGGCTCGCGTTGAGAGCCCAACCGGCTTAAAGCATCCGCCGCCTCATTCTTCCTTCTGTCAGTGTGCTCCACCTGATACCCTTTGAAGTACCCAGCTACGGCATCGACTTCACGGCGATAAGCCGCCGTAAGGGGATCCTTAGAATCCCATGTGCCTGAGACCTGTTGAGCCACGAGGTCTGAGTCGCCCAAGCACCTTACCCGGCTTAAATTCATCTCCTTAGCCATCCGGAGACCATGGAGCAAGGCCTCGTATTCAGCTGCATTGTTAGTACAAGGAAACATGAGCCGGAGCACATAACGAAATTTATCACCTCGAGGGGAAGTTAAGACAACTCCAGCCCCTGATCCTTCTAACTGCCTGGACCCATCAAAACGAATAGTCCAATACGTATTGTCCGGCTTCTCCTTAGGTGCCTGCAACTCTGTCCAATCATTGATAAAATCCACCAAGGCCTGAGATTTAATGGTAGTACGGGGCATATACTTTAAACCATAAGGCCCAAGCTCAATGGCCCACTTGGTGATTCATCATGTAGCTTCCCTATTCTGTATGATATCTCCCAAAGGAGCTGAGCTCACCACCGTTATAGGGTGACTTTGGAAGTACTGCTTCAGTTTCCGGTTTGCCATGAACACACCATAAACAAGCTTCTGCCAATGTGGATACCTTTGTTTAGACTCAATGCGCACCTCGCTGATGTAGTAAACCGGTCGTTGAACTGGATGCTCCTTGCCTGCCCCCTTACGTTCCACCACGATGGCAACACTGACAGCACGTGAGTTAGCAGCCACATATAACAATAGCGGCTCTTTATCAATGGGAGCTGCAAGAACCGGTGGCTCAGACAACTGTCTCTTTAAATCTTCAAAGGCAGTGTTAGCAACATCGCTCCAGAAAAAAGTGTTTGTCTTCTTCATCATCTGATATAGCGGTAAGGCATTCTCTCCTAACCAGCTTATGAACCGGCTTAAAGCAGCAACCCGTCCCGCCAGGCGCTGAACATCATTGATACATGCCGGCTTAGCCAGAGAGGTAATCGCCGTGATCTTCTCCGGATTAGCTTCAATGCCTCTATTTGACACCAGAAAACCCAAGAGCTTACCTGCAGGTACACCAAACACACACTTGGCCGGGTGAAGCATCATCTTGTAAACCCAGAGATTGTCAGAAGTCTCTCTCAAGTCGGATATCAAGGTCTCCTTTTCTCTGGACTTCACCACGATGTCATCCACATAAGCATGAACATTGCACGCGATTTGATCGTGCAAACAGTTCTGCACGCATCGCTGATAAGTTGCCTGGGCACTCTTGAGCCCAAACGGCATAGATACATAATAGAAGGCCCCAAACGGAGTGATAAAAGCTGTCTTCTCCTGGTCCTTGACTGCCATTTTGATCTGATGATAACCAGAGTAAGCATCCAAAAAACTCAAATGTTCACTACCCGCCGTAGCATCAATGATCTGATCAATACGGGGGAGAGCAAAGGGATCAGTCGGACAAGCCTTGTTTAAATCCGTGTAATCCACACACTTCCGCCAAGTGCCGTTCTTCTTGAGCACCAGCACTGGGTTAGCCAACCACTCCGAATGAAAAACTTCCACAATAAACCCGACCGCTAAGAGCCGGGCCACCTCTTCCCCAATAGCTGTCCGTCTCTCTTCATTGAATTGTCGGAGAAACTGCCTGGCCGACTTATACTTTGGATCAATATTGAGAGTGTGCTCAGCGAGTTCCCTCGGTACACCCAGCATGTGACACCCCAAAATTTTAACCTTGTTTTATTAATTAAAATTTTGCCTAGAAACTAAAACCGTTATTTTCTGTATTTTCTTCTAATTTCAGAACCACTCTTTTCTTTATTGTTATGGAGTTTTACCCCAAGTGAGATCTCTTCAATTATTGTTGGACTTATTTTTCCCTCTCAAATAAAACAATTCTTTTATCAGTGGGATTATTTGCATAATTATTTTTCCCTGGTGCCTTATTTATTGAAAAATGATTTTTCTAAGCTTCAAGGCCTCTTTTACACTGCAACCCTTTGATAAATTCTTTTAAAAATTCCACAAAAATTTAGAGAGGTCATGTGATGTTTATAAAACACTTTTATGCAAAAATATATTTCATTACTTGGATATTTTGAGTTCTACACCAAGTTTTCAAATCTGGTCCAGAGGGCAGTTTTGCACTACAACCTATTTAAATATTTCCTTAAAACTTCTACCAAAATTTTGGGATGTCAACAGGAGTATACTAATCAACTTTTTGCAATAACCTAGTGTTGTTCTTTGGAAAAATTGAGTGAACCATCCTCATCTTCATTCTGGTCCAACTGGATGGATTGTACTACAACTATATTTTAACTTGCTCCTTTTGCTGTAATTCCTTTTCCTACTTGTAGCCCTTCCTGCTAGAACCTTAAGTTCAAGAGGTTGGACTCACTGGACCAATTCTAGTACATGCAATCATGCCCTGTTCTTTTTGTCCAAAACTAAATTTTTGCAAAACTTGCACTAGCAAGTTTCTCCTTTTGGCAAACTAACCTCACCACCCTCTCTTTCATATAAAGAGACCCCACTCTGGAAGATTTTACCACTCCAAGAAATGCCTAGGTGCATGTGGCATTCTGTTGACCACCTTGTAGGCATGACCAGTTTTGACATAAGTCTTAGCGTGCACTGTGATCTTGCTTCCCTTGCCTAACTAGCTTGTCCAATAGACTTCTAGCTACTCCTAACCTAGGTCTGCTAATTACCAGCCTCACCTGAGACCTCTAACACGCCCTGGCATTTCGTCGAGCACGTCCCGTGCATGCTCTGGGCGCGAGCAGAGCGCATGTTTTGCACGTGCCGCGCCCGAGCTGCCACGTCGCGCCCCCGGTTTTGCCTACACCACAGAGCCGCGCCACACACTCCCCTTCTCACCAGAAAACCCCAAACCGCCCTGGCACTCTACAATGCCGCTGTCAGAGCCTTGGCGGCACGCCGGCGTCCGCAGTGTGCCTCTGCCAGGTCGATGCCGCCTGAGCCACCCCGGCTCGCCACCTGCCCCTGGGAGCTGCGCATGCTTATCCCCTCGCTCGTCGGCTAGCTCTCATCGCCTCCACGTCACCCTGCAAGCTACAGAACATCGGTTCGCCGGCGACCTTATCCTTGGCCGTGGAACCGCCATGGCCACGCTATATAAGAAGCACCCGAGCTCGTCCAGGCCTCACGAAGCCTCTCTCACTCCCTCACCGACCCACCCATAGCAGTAGGAAGACTAGGGGAGTCATCTTCTTCCTCTCCGGCAACTCCTGCCGCAGCCATCGCCCCGGCCATTCTGGCACCACCTGAGCCTCCCCCTCTCCACTCTCTCCACCAGAAGCTCTTTCTTCCTCCCGTGAACCCTTCCCCCTGCTCGATTTCGATCGGGAACCACCGCAGCCCCAAAACCACTTTGCTCCCGAAGTCTCCTCCGCCGCGGAACTCACCGTCGGCGACTCCCTCCACCTCCGCCGACCCAACGACCACCGGGAGGACCGCGCCGGTCTTGCGGATCCATCCCGACCCTCTGGAGCCCGCGGGGAGCAGCCATTCGCTAGCGTTGATCGCCGTCGCCTCGCCTCCATTCGGGCAGAGGAAGAGGAGGGAGAGATGGACTGGTCAAACCTGACCAGTGGGCCCCCTGGACCCACTGTCAGTGACCCCACCCCAGTCCACGTGGGTTAAGTAAAGACGTAAATCTCAAAGTATGTCTTCAACGTGTACCGGTTCGAAACGTTTTCTTTTCTTTTTCTGTTTTATTTAAAAACCAGGAATTTGACTAAACTTTGACTGGCTATAACTTTTTAAATATAACTCCAAATGAATCGATTCTTTTTCCTACCTCTCTCAAATTTAATCTAGTTTATTTTAAGATTTATTTGAAATTTTTTCAAAACAACTTTTTGTGCTGTTTTGAGTTTGTGTGTTAATTCAAATTTATTTAAAATAGGACTTTGGAGAGAGAGAAGAAAACTTTCAAAAGTTTTGGAGTGCACCCTGCCTTTCCACACCTTGAAGGCAAGCATTCTGAACCCTGGAATAATATTTTGCATGCATTGTTTGACACGATCATGACACCACCTCAATACGTAGAACTCATTATTTTATGTGGTGATGTGATCATTTGCATGAATGCGCATTGGAAATTTCCTTGCTGTTGGAAATGGAAAGGCTTGTGATAGTGATCATCCTCGAATGCCTTTCGTGCCTACCAGAAGAATAACGGGAAAGTCTCTGTCTTGGGTAGACCCGAGCTTGTCCCTAGTTTCTCGTCGAGACGAGTGTGTCCGGCATGGCATGAAGGGTATGATAAGTGGTGATTCTGTCTGTTGGATGAAATATACTCGTTATGCTAATCTTGCAGGGAATACTTAAACCTCCTGAGTCGACCATAGATCGAGTCTTGTTCCAGTAACCCCCATACTTGTTTCGTACTACCACTCGTCTCTACAACAAGTAGAGTACGGTTCAGTAATTTGTCAACCCCTTTCTAGCACACACCGTACAAAGAGGCCGGGATGAGGGTACCACGGCCATGGATTAAAGCCAGTCATCCGGTCAGGGGGCATGGGTGTTTCGGTTGTAGCCGAGGGGGTAGCTTCCCCAGTTTGCGCGCGGTATAAATTTTGCGAAGAGGAGTACTTGTTTTTCCAAAACAGCTCCTAGCAAATCTCGAGGACAAGATTTTTTCTTAAGGGGGGTAGTGTTGTGACACCCCAAAATTTTAACCTTGTTTTATTAATTCAAATTTTGCCTAGAAACTAAAACCTTTATTTTCTGTATTTTCTTCTGATTTCAGAACCACTCTTTTCTTTATTGTTATGGAGTTTTACCCCAAGTGAGATCTCTTCAATTATTGTTGGACTTATTTTTCCCTCTCAAATAAAACAATTCTTTTATCAGTGGGATTATTTGCATAATTATTTTTCCCTGGTGCCTTATTTATTGAAAAATGATTTCTCTAAGCTTCAAGGCTTCTTTTACACCGCAACCCTTTGATAAATTCTTTTAAAAATTCCACCAAAAATTTAGGGAGGTCATGTGATGTTTATAAAACACTTTTATGCAAAAATATATTTCATTACTTGGATATTTTGAGTTCTACACCAAGTTTTCAAATCTGGTCCACATGGCAGTTTTGCACTACAACCTATTTAAATATTTCCTTAAAACTTCTACCAAAATTTTGGGATGTCAACAGGAGTATACTAATCAACTTTTTGCAATAACCTAGTGTTGTTCTTTGGAAAAATTGAGTGAACCATCCTCATCTTCATTCTGGTCCAACTGGATGGATTGTACTACAGCTATATTTTAACTTGCTCCTTTTGCTATGATTCCTTTTCCTACTTGTAGCCCTTCCTGCTAGAACCTTAAGTTCAAGAGGTTGGACTCATTGGAGCAATTCTAGTACATGCAATCATGCCCTGTTCTTTCTGTCCAAAACTGAACTTTTGCAAAACTTGCACTAGCAAGTTCCTCCTTTTGGCAAACTAACCTCACCACCCTCTCTTTCATCTAAAGAGACCCCACTCTGGAAGATTTTACCACTCCAAGAAATGCCTAGGTGCATGTGGCATTCTGTCGAGCACCCTGTAGGCATGACCAGTTTTGACATAAGTCTTAGCTTGCACTGTGATCTTGATTCCCTTGCCTAACTACCTTGTCCAATAGACTTCTAGCTACTCCTAACCTAGGTCTGCTAATTCCCAGCCTCACCCGAGACCTCTAACACGCCCTGGCATTTCGTCGAGCACGTCTCGTGCGTGCTCTGGGCGCGAGCAGAGCGCGCGTTTTGCACGTGCCGCGCCCGAGCCGCCACGTCGCGCCCCCAGTTTTGCCCACACCACAGAGCCGCGCCACGCACTCCCCTTCTCACCAGAAAACCCCAAACCGCCCTGGCACTCTACAGCGCCGCCGTCAGAGCCTTGGCGGCACGCCCGCGTCCGCAGTGCGCCTCTGCCCGGTCAGCGCCGCCCGAGCCACCCCGGCTCGCCACCTGCCCCTGGGAGCCGCGCAAGCTTATCCCCTCGCTCGTCCGCTAGCTCTCGTCGCCTCCACGTCACCCTGGAAGCTATAGAACGTCGGTTCGCCGGCAACCTTATCCTCGGCCACGGAACCGCCATGGCCATGCTATATAAGAAGCACCCGAGCTCGTCCAGGCCTCACGAAGCCTCTCTCACTCCCTCACCGACCCACCCATAGCAGTAGGAAGACAAGGGGAGTCGTCTTCTTCCTCTCCGGCAACTCCTGCCGCCGCCACCGCCCCGGCCATTCCGGCACCACCAGAGCCTCCCCCTCTCCTCTCTCTCCACCAGAGGCTATCTCTTCCTCCCGTGAACCCTTCCCCCTGCTCGATTTTGATCGGGAACCATTGCAGCCCCAAAACCACTTTGCTCCCGAAGTCTCCTCCGCCGCGAAACTCACCGTCGGCGACTCCCTCCACCCTCGCCGACCCAACGACCACCGGGAGGACCGCCCCGGTCTTGCCGATCCATCCCGACCCTCTGGAGCCCGCGGGGAGCAGCCATTCACCGGCGTTGATCGCCGTCACCTCGCCTCCGTTCGGGCAGAGGAAGAGGAGGGAGAGATGGACTGGTCAAACCTGACCAGTGGCCCCCCTGGACCCACTATCAGTGACCCCGCCCCAGTCCACGTGGGTTAAGTGAAGACGTAAATCTCAAAGTACGTCTTCGACGTGTACCAGTTCGAAACGTTTTCTTTTCTTTTTCTGTTTTATTTAAAAACCAGGAATTTGACTAAACTTTGACTGGCTATAACTTTTTAAATATAACTCCAAATGAATTGATTCTTTTTCCTACCTCTCTCAAATTTAATCTAGTTTATTTTAAGATTTATTTGAAAAAATTTCAAAACAACTTTTTGTGCTGTTTTGAGTTTGTGTGTTAATTGAAATTTATTTAAAATAGGACTTTGGAGAGAGAGAAGAAAACTTTCAAAAGTTTTGGAGTGCACCCTGCCTTTCCACACCTTGAAGGCAAGCATTCTGAACCCTGGCATAATATTTTGCATGCATTGCTTGACACGATCATGACACCACCTCAATACGTAGAACTCGTTATTTTATGTGGTGATGTGATCATTTGCATGAATGCGCATTGGAAATTTCTTTGCTGTTGGAAATGGACAGGCTTGTGATAGTGATCATCCTCGAATGCCTTCCGTGCCTACCGGAAGAATAACGGGAAAGTCTCTGTCTTGGGTTGACCCGAGCTTGTCCCTAGTTTCTCGTCGAGACGATTTTTCTGGCATGGCATGAAGGGTATGATAAGTGGTGATTCTGTCTGTTGGATGAAATATACTCGTTATGCTAATCTTGTAGGGAATACTTAAACCTCCTGAGTCGACCATAGATCGAGTCCATTTCCAGTAACCCCCATACTTGTTTCGTACTACCACTCGTCTCTACAACAAGTAGAGTACAGTTCAGTAATTTGTCAACCCCTTTCTAGCACACACCGTACAGAGAGGCCGGGATGAGGGTACCACGGCCATGGATTAAAGCCAGTCATCCGGTCAGGGGGCATGGGTGTTTCGGTTGTAGCCGAGGGGGTAGCTTCCCCAGTTTGCATGCTGTATAAATTTTGTGATCCCATGCTAATCGAGGTTGTAGCCTCCCCACTTAGAGTTTTGCTTAACGAGTGTCGTGGGTGATTCCAGACACCGGTGAGTTAAGCTGGTGTGTGCAAGTCAGGTGCGTTTTCATTTAAAAGACCATAGACGGAATTAGTCCTGATGGACTAAAGGAATCCGTTACTCGAGGGTAAAGAGTACACCCTCTGCAGAGATTAAACCTATTCGAATAGCCGTGTCCATGGTTAAGGACTACAGTCTGGGATGGGTCAAGTGTCGGTCTGCGAAGGAGAAACTGTTAAACCAGAACATGGATTGTGCCTTGTGACTTATGATGATTATGATTAGTCTTTTATTATGGACTAACCCCTTTATATTATTTGGAATATTGAGTATCCCTGGGATGGTTTTACCTCCTGGATATTCACTTTATTTATTTTCTTTATAAGCCCTTTATGTGGTGTCGCTCAGACGCCCGACTGTGGCATGTTGTTATTTATTTTCTTTATAAGCCCTTTATGCGGTGTCGCTCAGACGCCCGACTGTGGCATGTTGTTATTTATTTTCTTTATAAGCCCTTTATGTGGTGTCACTCAGACGCCCGACTGAGGCATTTCTCTTTGTTACTAACCTTTGAGGCGTCGCTTCAGACACCCGATCGGTGCATTTTATTATTAATATGTTATTGCATATTCATAAATATCCTGCTTGCATGCATCAGAGTTTTTATTATCTTTTGTGATTGACGTCGTGAGCATAAAATATTTCAGAACATCGTTGTTATATTATATCCATGTTCATAATGTTTGCGAGTACATTCAAAGTACTCACTGGCTTGTCCCTGGCTATTGTCTTGGCCAGATTTCTTGCGCGGAGAGGAGCGACCGTGATGACAGCCCCAAAACCTAAGCAACGGTGATAGCAGCCTCGCGAAGATAGGAGTTATCCTGGTCACCTATTCCTGTGGGAAACGGATTCCCATAGACACTGATGATTCACAACCCGCTTCCGCCATCAACCACTAGAAACCATTTGTTGTACTCACAGACCAGAATGGTCTTGTACTACATATTTTATGTTTTGCTTGGAATATCTGTATCAAGTTGGTGCCTCATCAGCTAACAGTAATCCTGGGGCTGATGAGCACAAGGGCCATTTTCTGGGAATTAATACCCGGAAATCCGGTTGCCACACGGCATGTCAGAAGGTTTCCATGCAAAGATGTCCCGGTTCTCACGGATGAACTGGATGAGCGCGCTTTCCTATTTAGGATCCAAATTGGCATTGATACTGAACTGTTTAGAGGCGTCTCCCGGGGTGAAGTCGACAAGCTTTGTCTCAGAGGCCGATTTAAACTTCAACGCCGGGTCATGCTCAGTAGTTGGTTTCTTGAGGGAGGTCATATCCGCTGGGTCAACATTGTCTTGATAGAATTTGAGCTCCTCCGCAGCATAGGCCATCTCAGCGTAAGCCGCGTCGCCTTCTTCACATTCCAAGGCCACCTTTCGACTCCCATGTACGGTGATGGTGCCCTTGTAACCCAGCATCTTGAGCTGTAAGTAAACTTAACACGGCAGTGCCATGAACTTAGCATAAGCCGGTCGCCCAAATAGAGCGTGATACGGGCTTTTGATCTTGACCACCTCAAACGTCAACTTCTCAGCCCTGGAATCATACTCATCTCCAAAAGCCACCTCTAATTCAATCTTACCAACTAGTTAAGCTGACTTGCCTGGAACCACCCTGTGGAAAACAGTGTTGGACGTCCTCAGATTCTTCTTAGTCAACCCCATGCGCTGGAAGGTCTCATAATAGAGGATATTGATGCTGCTACCTCCGTCCATGAGTACTTTAGTGAATTTATATCCACCAACCTGGGGTGCTACAACCAAGGCTAACTGACCCGGATTATCAACTCGTAGCGGGTGATCCTCTCTGCTCCAAATGATAGGTTGCTCTGACCATCTCAAATAACGAGGGACTGCCGGCTCAACCAAATTTACAGCCCTCTTATGAACCTTCTGGTCACGTTTGCATAAGCTAGTGGTGAACACATGGTATTGCCCACCGCTCAACTATTTCAGTTGGCTCTGGTAACCCGACTGCTGCTGCGGTTGTCCTCCCTGACCAGCTTGCTGTTGATTATTTCCACCCGGTTGTCCCTGAAAACCGGAACTTGAACCGCCACCCGGGCCATGAAAGCCGCCGGCCCCTGAACCGCCACCAGGTCCATGACCACCATCAAAGATATTGGAATTTTTAAACGCCTTCATGATCGCACAATCTTTCCACAGGTGCGTAGCGGGGTGCTCCCGGGTGCCGTGTTTCGGACAGGGCTCGTTGAGTAGCTGCTCAAGAGATGGACCTGACCCGCCGATTCGGGGCCACTTACCCCCGCGTCTCTCATTGTTACCCTGTGTACCCGCGTTAGCAACAAGCTCCGGGCTACCGTCTGCCTTACGCTTATTGCCGCCTTGATTCCCCGGGTTGTGCTGTTGACCTTTTCCATTACCGTTCCTTTTACCCTTCCCTGTCTTCTCATCGTCAGACGCAGGGTCCTTGGTATTATCAGAATCGGCATATTTGACTAAAGCCGCCATCAGCGTTCCCATATCGGCGCAGTCACGCCTAAGGCGTCCCAATTTCTGCCTCAGCGGCTCAAAGTTGCAATTTTTCTCCAACATGAGGACTGCAGAGCCGGCATCCATCTTATCAGATGAATGAATTATCTCCTTAACTCGGCGTACCCAATGGGTGGTGGATTCACCCTCCCCCTGCTTACAACTCATCAAGTCCACGATTGACATGGATTGTTTACAAGTGTCCTTGAAGTTCTGGATGAAACGGGCCTTTAACTCCTCCCACGAACCAATGGAATTAGGTGGTAAACCTTTTAGCCAAGACCGGGCCGTTCCATCTAACATCATGGTGAAGTATTTAGCCATTTCCGCATCACTGACCTCCAACAGTACCATGGCCATCTCATAACTCTCAATCCATGCTCCGGGCTGTAAGTCGGGCGTGTAATTCGGCACCTTTCGAGGTCCCTTGAAGTCCTTAGGCAGGCGCACGTTGCGCAAAGCCGGTATCAAACAAGGAACTCCACCGGTTCTGGTGGCTACTCCCAACTCAATAGAAGTCGTTGGGTACTCCGGGATGTCCTGATGAGCTGCCAGCTGAGCCGCCTGTTGAGCCGCCCGCTCATTCTCCTGACGTACTCGGTCTTGCACCGGGTTATAGCCACCATGATAGTTACGGCATTGGGCGTTGCTTGATAAAGCTTCGGACTCCATGTGCCTGCTGTAACTCGGGCTCCGGTTCTGACGAGGCGGTGCTAACCAAGGCGGAGGGGTTGAATGAATCCTATCCCGGCTGTAAGAATAGGTCTCCTGCTGAGCCAGGGCCGTCTGGACAAGTTCCCTGATCCTCTGGGTCTCCACTGCTGTTGGATCATCCCCGTCCACTAGAAGAGCCGCCAGGCGTGCTGACGCCGTGATTAAATTCTCCATGGGGTTGGAAAAGTGACCCTCTGGTACCGGCACATAACGCGGCGGTGCCATGCTCATATGAGGAGGAGGCATCTCCCGACGCTGAGCCGGTCCTCCCGCTCCGGATGTCATAAACTGATTAGCATCGGGCGGGTTACTTGGGCCAGCTCCGGGTGTAGCAAAAAGAACCCTCGGGTCATAATTCGGAGGCAACCAGGATTGGGTCTTCTGGTGTCTCCTCCTCATTACCTCATTGGACGCGTTTAAACTCATCGTGAGCTGGTAGGCCTCTGACTGCAACCGTTGTGCCCGGGCATCAAGAGCCGCCCGCTCCGTAGCTAGCCTAGTATCCTCAGCTGCTAAGGCCTCCTTGGCCTGAGCTATCTCCTCACGTACCCATGCTACCTCCGCATCATGCTCATCTTTGTTTGCAGGGATAACCGTGGCGGTTAATAGGTCGTAAGCTTGTCCATGAGGTCTATCAGCACTTGAGCCGGCGGGCGCACAGGGCCTCCTGCCCCGGCTGCTCCTAACCCGGAAGTGATTGCGGTCGCGGCTGTAGAGTTTTGTCCGGGTTGAGTCCCAGCCATAAAGACTCCTGCCCAATTTGGCGACTCACAGGGGTCCGGAATACTAAGGCTATCGGAACAGCCCCCGAGCACACCATCTTGAACTTGATACAAAGAATCTGTTGAATCGGTGGACGAATCACCGTTAGAGGGGACGACCGTCTCACCACCATCTTCAGGACCTTCAGAAAATTCTTCTCCATGGACGTAGCCCACAAAGACACGCTTCATGCCGGTTTGAACTCGGGCGGGTTTCGCACGCTGAGCCGTCTCAACGAGGTCGGTGCAGTTGTCCGGCTCAGGCCCCGGCTCTCCAATCCGGCTGATGAAGACGTGGATCCCTCCAAAGGGGACCTGGTACCCATACTCAATTGAGCCGGCGTCGGGGCCCCAGCCTTCGTCGTCGATGTAGATCTTACCGCGACGACTTTTGGTCCTCTGGCCTACTACGTATCCCGTGAGCCCTTCGAAGTTTCCCTTCAAGAACTCAAATCCACCATGCGCTGGCCCCACGGTGGGCGCCAACTGACGTGGAATTGTCACGTCAGATGTCCTCGTGAAAGGATTTAGTTGTGGAGCCATCGCAACTAGGAAGCTTGAAGGGGTTAATCGGGACAAAGGACACGAGAGGGTTTATACTAGTTCGGCCCCTTACGGTGAAGGTAAGGCCTACGTCTAGTTGGGTTGGTATTGATGTTTCAATGACCAGGGAGCGAGATACGCTATGCCTGGATCTCGATGAGTTGTTTCTTGCCCTAAGCCGCCAGCGGGTCGTCCCCTTATATACACGGGTCAACACCTTGCGGCTTACAGAGTCTCGGACGGCTTATAAACAATGTCCGGCTTGGTGACTAGTTAAGTCTACCTTATGATACAAGTAATATTATGACAGCAGTTTATTACAACGGGCCTTAAGTCGCCTGCGGGCTTTAAGCTCTCTATGAACCACCATCTTCATACTTTGGTCTTGGGCTTCTCCCTAGTGAGTCCTCTTTGCGTAACCCGGCCCCTCCTGGGCGGCTTACACAAATAGTTATATCCCCAACAGACTCCGTTTGATATTCCTTTTCTTCAAAATACTGAAATAGGCAAAAAAAAACAGCAATATGGGCTGGGCCTCCGGTTAGTAGGTTAGTCCCAAAAATGATATAAATGTGTAAAGTAAAGCCCACAAACATCTGAAACGGGTAATATAATAGCATGGAACAATAAAAAATTATAGATACGTTGGAGACTATCAAGCATCCCCAAGCTTAATTCCTGCTTGTCCTGGAGTAGGTAAATGATAAAAACAGAATTTTTGATGTGGAATGCTACCTACCATAATTTTCAATGTAATTTTCTTTATTGTGGCATGATTGTTCAGATCCAAATGATTCAAGATAAAAGCCTCTAAAACAAAATAATAATAATACTTTGAAGCATACTAACAAATAATCATGTCCTATCAAAATAGCATAGCGAAAGAAAGCTTATCCCTACAAAATCATATAGTTAGGCCATGCTTCAGTTTCATTACACAAAACACTCCCATCATGCACAACCCCGGTTTCAGCCAAGCAATTGGTTCATACTTTTTAATGCGCTTGAGCTTTTTCAACTCTTACGCAATACATGAGCGCAAGCCATGGACATAGCACTAAGGTGGTATGTGGTGGTGGTTGCGAGGACAAAAAGGGAGAAGATAGTCTCGCATCAACTAGGCATATCGACGGGCTATGGAGATGCCCATCAATAGATATCAATGTGAGTGAGTAGGGATTGCCATGCAACAGATGCACTAGAGCTATAAATATATGAAAGCTCAACAAAATAAACTAAGTGGGTGTGCATCCAACTTGCTTGCTCACGAAGACCTAGGGCGTTTTGAGGAAGCCCATCATTGGAATATACAAGCCACGTTCTATAATGAAAAATTCCCACTTAGTATATGAAAGTGACAACATAGGAGATTCTCTATCATGAAGATCATGGTGCTACTTTGAAGCACAAGTGTGGTAAAAACAATAGTAGCATTGTCCCTTCTCTCTTTTTCTCTCATTATTATTTTTTCTTTCTTTTTTCTTCTTTTTTTTTCTTTGGCCTTTTTTTGTCCTTTCTCTTTTTTTCCTTTTTTTATAAAGTCCGAAGTCTCATCCCGACTTGTGGGGGAATCATAGTCTTCATCATCCTTTCCTCACTAGGACAATGCTCTAATAATGAAGATCATCACACTTTTATTGATTTACAACTCAAAACTAGAACAAGATATGACTCTATATGAATGCCTCTGGCGGTGTACCGGGATATGCAATGAATCAAGAGCGACATGTATGAAAATTATGAAGGTGGCTTTGCCACAAATACGATGTGAACTACATGATCATGCAAAGAGCAATATGACAATGATGATGCGTGTCATAATAATGGAACAGTGGAAAGTTGCATGGCAATATATCTCACAATGGCTATGGAAATGCCATAATAGGTAGGTATGGTGGCTGTTTTGAGGAAGGTAAATAATGGGTGCATGATACCGGCAAAAGTTGCGCGGTGTAATAGAGGCTAGCAAAGTAGAAGGGTGAGTGTGCGTATATCCATGGACTCACATTAGTCATAAAGAACTCATATACTTATTGCAGAAGTTTACTTGCCCTCAAAGCAAAGTACTACTACGCATGCTCCTAGGGGAAGGGTTGGTAGGAGTTAACCATCGCGCAATCCCGACCTCCACTCATAAGGAAGGAAATCAAAAGAGCACCTCATGCAACAAATTTGTCACACAACTTTTACCATACGTGCATGCTACGGGACTTGCAAACTTCAACACAAGTATTTCTCAATTTCATAATTATCCACTAGCATGACTCTATTATTACCACCTTTATATATCAAAACAATTATCAAGCATCAAATTGATCCTAGTGTTTAATGCACTTTCTATGATAGTTTTTATTATACCCAACTTGGATGCTCATCATTCTAGGACCAAATTCATAACCATAGAAAATACCATTCTGTTCTAAGAGACTCTCAAAATAATATATGTGAAGCATGAGAGACTAACAATTTCTACAAAATTAAGCCACCGCCGTGCTCTAAAAGATATAAGTGAAGCACTAGAGCCAATACTATCTAGCTCAAAAGATATAAGTGAAGCACATAGAGTATTCTAGTAAATTCTAATCAAGTGGGCTTCTCCCAAAAGGTGTGTACATCAAGGATGATTGTGGAGAACTAAAAAGCAAAGATTAATATCATACAAGACGCTCCAAGCAAAACACATGTCATGTGGCGAATAAAAATATAGCTCCAAGTAAAGTTACCAATGAACGAAGACGAAAGAGGAGATGCCTTCCGGGGGAATCCCCAAGCTTAGGCTTTTGGCTATTATTGAATATCTTGGGGTGCCATGGGAATCCCCAATCTTAGGCTTTTGCCACTCCTTATTCCATAGTCCATCAAATCTTTACCCAAAACTTGAAAACTTCACAACACAAAACTCAACAGGAAATCTCATAAGCTTCGTTAGTGAAAGAAAGCAAAACCACCACATAAGGTACTGTAATGAACTCATTTTTTATTTATATTGGTGTTACCCCTACTGTATTCCAAGTTCTCTATGGTTCATATCACTTAATACTAGCCATAGCTGCATCAAAATAAGCAAACAACACGCGAAAAACAAAATCTGTCAAAAACAGAACAATCTGTAGCAATCTATAACCCATGAATACTTCTGGAACTCTAAAAATCCTACAAAAATAGGAAGTCCTGAATACATTGTCTATTTGTCTACAGAAAATAGAATCAACACAAAAGCACGTTTTTGTGATTTAACAAAACTAATTTCGTGCGTGCAAAGTTTCTGTTTTTCAGCAGTATCGAATTAACTATCACCATAGGTTATCCTATAGGTTCTACTTGGCACAAACACTAATTAAAACATAAAAACACATCTAAACAGAAGGTAGATGAAAACTTTATTACTAAAAATAAACAAAAACAAAAAACACAAATAAAATTGGGTTGCCTCCCAACTAGCGCTATCGTTTAACGCCCCTATCTAGGCATAAAAGCGAGGATAGATCTAAGTAGTGCCATAATAATAAGATAGATCTCTACGTTCAGCAGCAAGTTTTCTTTGAGGCAAGCGAAAATAATCATAAGGGCTAAATTTAATGGGACAGAAGTCCCCAAGATCAATCATATGAGGGATGGGTTCCTCCTTTGGCTCTTCATATTGCACAACTAATTCATCATTATAAGCATTCTTTTGGCAGAATTTCGTGAGCCTATACTCAAGAGAGTATCCTAGCTCATTATTTCTAAGAGCAAAATCATTATTAAGTTCGGAAATTCTATCAACTAGGACATTGGTAGGAACATTTTTTCTAAGGTTTTCATTGAAAGCAACATAGTCCAAAGATTGAAAACGCCTAATTTCCTCTTGATCAAAGAGGATCGCTTCTATGGGAGGACGACCGGCGTCCACCCTATAGTGCACAAAGATTTCTTTGGCCTCTCTTATTATAAATGTAAACTCATTAGCCAAAAATATAGTAACAATGCGCTTAACAGAAGAATGCTCAATATTAGAAAATTCCAAGAAAATTCTTTGTATGCAAGGATGCATATGCATAAATTGTCTTTCAAGCTCAACTACAAGCATAGCGATAGCATCCGCAACTACTAGTTCTATGAAGAATAGAACCACCCATAGAAGGTAAAGCACCGGCACAAGTAAAGAAATCTTGAATAACACCTTTTCCAATAATGTTACGACTACCAATTCGAAACTTTTTAGTATGCAAGATAGGTGGTTCTTCAGCAGGAGCAGCCAAATTTTCCATGTTATCATTATTGTCCATATCGACGATAATTTCCCCAATTTCAGACATAACAGCAAACAAAAGCGAGGAAGAAGAAGAGAGCAAGCGAAAGAGAGAGGTGATTGGGAAAGAGAGGGCTAATAAAACGGCAAGGGTGAAGTGGGGGAGAGGAAAACGAGAGGCAAATGGCAAATAATGTAAATGCGAGGGAGATGAGTTTGTGATGGGTACTTGGTATGTCTTGACTTGAGTGAAGACCTCCCCGGCAATGGCGCCAAAAATCCTTCTTGCTACGTCTTGAGCTTGCGTTGGTTTTCCTTGAAGAGGAAAGGGTGATACAACAATAGTAGCGTAAGTATTTCCCTTAGTTTTTGAGAACCAAGGTATAAATCCAGTAGGAGGCTCCTCAAAAATCCCACGCACCTACACAAAAAAACAAAGAACTCACAACTAACGCAATAAAGGGGTTGTCAATCCCTTCACGGCCACTTGTGAAAGTGAGATCTGATAGAGATAGTATGATAAGATAAATATATTTTTGGTATTTTATGATATAGATTGGAAAAGTAAAGATGCAAATCAAAGTACATTGAAAGCTTATATGATAAAAGATAGACCCGGGGGCCATAGGTTTCACTAGTGGCTTCTCTCAAGATAGCATAAGTATTACGGTGGGTGAACAAATTACTATCGAGCAATTGATAGAAAAGCGAATAATTATGAGATTATCTAAGCATGATCATGTATATAGGCATCATGTCCGCGACAAGTAGACCGACTTCTGCCTGCATCTACTACTATTACTCCACACATCGACCGCTACTCAGCATGCATCTAGAGTATTAAGTTCATAAAGAACAGAGTAATGCATCAAGAAAGATGACATGATGTAGAGGGATAAACTCATGCAATATGATATAAACCCCATCTTTTTATCCTCGATGGCAACAATACAATACGTGCCTTGCTGCCCCTGCTATCACTGGGAAAGGACACCGCAAGATTGAACCCAAAGCTAAGCACTTCTCCCATTGCAAGAAAGATCAATCTAGTAGGCCAAACCAAACTGATAATTCGAAGAGACTTGCAAAGATAATTCAATCATACATAAAAGAATTCAGATGAGATTCAAATATTTCTCATAGATAAACTTGATCATAAACCCGCAATTCGTCGGATCTTGACAAACACACCGCAAATAGATCTCCAAGAAGATCGAGGATAACATGGTATTGAGATCCAAAAAGAGAGAAGAAGCCATCTAGATAATAACTATGGACCCGAAGGTCTGTGGTAAACTACTCACAACTCATCGGAGGGGCTATGGTGTTGATGTAGAAGCTCTCCATGGTCGATTCCCCCTTCGACGGAGCGCCAGCGAAGGCTCCAAGATGGGATCTTGCGGATACAGAAGGTTACATCGGTGGAATTAGGTTTTCATGGGCTCCCTTGATGTTTTCGGGGTACGTGGGTATATATAGGAGGAAGAAGTAGGTCGGTGGCCGCCCAAGGGGCCCACGAGATAGGGAGGCGCGCCCTGTAGGGGTGGGCGCGCCCTCCACCCTCGTGGCTGCCTCGGCTGCTTCTTGACTTGCACTCCAAGTCCTCTGGATCACGTTTGTTCCAAAAATCACGCTCCCGAAGGTTTCATTCCGTTTGGACTTCATTTGATATTCCTTTTCTTTGAAACACTGAAATAGGCAAAAAAACAGCAATATGGGTTGGGCCTCCAGTTAGTAGGTTAGTCCCAAAAATGATATAAATGTGTAAAGTAAAGCCCATAAACATCTAAAACGGGTAATATAATAGCATGGAACAATAAAAAATTATAGATACGTTGGAGACGTATCAGTGCGCCCCCACCCTTGTGGACCCCGTGACCCTCCTGACCTAATTCTTTCGCCTATATATTCCCATATATCCCCAAACCAACAGAGGCATCCACGAAAACACTTTTCCAGTGCTTCAACTTTCTGTACCCGTGAGATCCCATCTAGGGACCTTTTCCGGTGTCCTGCCGGAGGGGGATTCGATCATGGAGGGCTTATACATCAACTCTATTACCCTTCTGATGAAGCATGAGTAGTTTACCACAGACCTACATGTCCATAACTAGTATCTAGATGTCTTCTTCTCTCTCTTTGATTCTCAATACCATGTTCTCCTCGATGTTCTTGGAGATCTATTTTGATGTAATATTTTTTTGCGGTGTGTTTGCCGAGATCCGATGAATTGTGGATTTATGGTCAGCTTATCTATGAATATTGTTTGAATCTTCTCTGAATTCTTATATGCATGATTTGATATCTTTGTAATTCTCTTAGAACTATTGGTTAGGTTTGGCCAACTAGATTGGTTTTTCTTGTAATGGGAGAAGTGCTTAGCTTTGGGTTCAATCTTGCAGTGTCCTTTCCCAGTGACAGTAGGGGCAGCAAGGCACATATTGTACTGTTGCCATCGAGGATAAAAAGATGGGGTTTTCATCATATTGCTTGAGTTAATTCATCTACATCATGTCATCTTACTTAATGCATTACTCCATTCTTTATGAACTTAATACTCTAAATGCATGCTGGATAGCGGTCGATGTGTGGAGTAATAGTAGTAGATGCAGAATCATGGACGTGATGCCTATATTCATGATCATTGTGTTAGATATCGTCATAACTTTGCGCTTTTCTATCAATTGCTCGGCAGTAATTTGTTCACCCATCGTATTATTTGCTATCTTGAGAGAAGCCTCTAGTGAAACCTATGGCCCCGGGTCTATTTTCCATCAGACAAGTTTCTGATCTACAATATTAGTTTCCGATCTACTATTCTTGCAATCTTTTACTTTCCGATCTATATACCAAAAATATTTACTTTATCATTTATCTATCTCTATCAGATCTCACTTTTGCAAGTAACTGTGAAGGGATTGACAACCCCTTTATCGCGTTGGGTGCAAGTTTGTTTGATTGTTTGTGCAGGTATTCGGTGATTTGTGCATTGTCTCCTACTGGATTGATACCTTGGCTCTCAAACTGAAGGAAATACTTATCTCTACTTTGCTTCATCACCCTTTCCTCTTCAAGGGAAACAACAATGCAAGCTCAAGAAGTAGCATGAGGGTCGGAGCAGGTAAGCTCCCGCCCGCTACTCCACCGTGGCAGTCGACAAGAGTCTGCCAACAGGTGTCGAGCGGGCAGGCAGCTAGGTGATGCTTGTCGGGGCACGTGTCAATGCTGTGGCTGAAGAACAACTTTATTGACACCCGTCCCATAGGCGTTTGAAGGAAATAAAAGGTAGTTTGGCGAGCAACACAGGTGGAGATGGATGACTTTCCGACATTCCTCCCTAGCGTGTCACCTAACAAAGCATTTAATGCTTTTGTCCTAATCCATCAGAGTTAGGTATTTGGCACTGTAGCTTACTGTAGCCATTATCTATCCTTGTAATTACAAATTTGCCACTTTGGTAGCCCCTTCGTCTATAAAAGGAGGCCCATGTCAAGCTTTACAAGGGTCGACATCCTAGTCATTTGCATCACGTAGCTGCATTTTGCTACTTGTAAACTATGTTGGGATTCCCCCGAAGAGGAGGGGTGAAGCGGTACAATAGAGATAAGTATTTCCCTCAGTGAGAACCAAAGTTATCAAACTAATAGGAGAACCAAGCAAACCTTCTTTAGCAGCACCTACATGCACAAAAGCGAATACTTACACCCAACGTGGGAAAGAGAGTTGTCAATCCCCTTGAACTCGTTACTTGCAAGGATTAATTCTGAAAGTGATATATAGATAAAAAGGAAAGTAAAACAAAAAAAGTAGAATTGCAGAGTATTTTTGGTTTCAGCAATATGGTAAAAGTTTACCGGGGGGCCATAGTTTTCACTAGAGGCTTCTCTCCCGAACACATAGCACAAGGTGAGTAAACAAATTACTGTTGGGCAATTGATAGAAAAGTGCATACTTATGACATATTCATGGCAATGATCATGTATATAGGCATCACGTCCGTGGAAAGTAGATTGACTCCTGCCTGCATCTATTACTACTCCACCAATCGACCGCCATCCAACATGCATCTATGGTATTAAGTTCATGACAGACATAGTAACACCTTAAGTAAGATGACATGATATAGACAAAGTAAACTCAAGCAATATGATTAAACCCTGTTGTTTTGCCCTTAATGGCAAAAACACCATACGTGCCTCGCTACCCCTTCCATCACTGGGTGAGGACACCGCAAGATTGAACCCATTACAAAGCACCTCTTTCACTAAAGATAAATCAATCTAGCTGGCCAAACCAAACGGATAGATCGGAGAGAAATACAATGCTATAACAAGCATGTATAATAAAGTTCCGAAAAGACTCAATTACTTTCAATGAATAATCTGATCGTAAACCCACAATTCATCAGATCCCAATAAACACATCACAAAAGAAGATTACATTGGATAGAATTCCAAGGAGATCGAGGAGAACATTGTATTGAAGATCAAAGAGAGAAAAGAAGCCATCTAGCTACTAGATATGAACCGATAGGTCTGTCGTGAACTACTCACACATCATCGGAAGGCAGCAAGGATGATGTAGAAGCCTTCCATGGTCAATTCCCCCTCTGGCAGAGTACCGGAAAAGGCCTATAGATGGGATCGCGAAAGAACAGAAGCTTGCGGCGGTGGAAAAGTGTTGCGGGTGGCTCTTTGTTGGTTTGGGAATATATGTGAATTCACAGAGGTGGAATTAGGTCAAACAGAGTTGCGTGGGGCTCATGAGCTTGGAGGGTGCACCTTGCCCCCTAGGGCGCGCTTTGTGAGCTCGTGGATCTCTCGTAGCTATTCTGGCCTCCTCCTGAACCTTCTAGGGTCCCTTCTGGTCCAGAAAAAATCACTGTAAAGTTTCATCGTGTGTGGACTTCATTTGGTATTGATTTTCTAAAAAGCCAAGAACTAGAAAACAACAACTGGCACGAGGCATCGGGTTAATAGGTTAGTCCCAAAAATGATATAAAATAGCATAAAAATGGATATAAAGCATCCAAGATTGATAATATAATAGCATGAAACAATACAAAAATTATAGATATGTTGGAGATGTATGAGCATCCCCAAGCTTAATTCTTGCTCGTCCTCGAGTAGGTAAATGATAAAAACAGAATGTATGATGTGAAATGCTACATAACATGTGTATCATGTAATCTCTTTATGGTATAATCATTAAGAAACAATGAAGTAATAATATCAACATAACAATGTCCATGAATATAGGAACCATAATAATAATTTTTTCAAAATATACAACCCTTAATGAATGTTATCCCCACTCATTTTATCATGTTAGCATGGCATGGCTCCACCTTCATCGCATAAATATAAATCATGAGCACCCCGGTGTCAAACTAGATAATTGGATCATACTTCTAATGCGCTTCATCATTTTCAGCCTCATGCAATACATGGGCGTGAGCCATGTATATAGGACTATAGGTGAAATAGAATGCGGTGATAGAGATTAATAAGGGAAGTCAAAAAGGAAGAAAGTCTCACATCAACACGACTAATCAACGGGCTATGAGATGCCCATCAATTGATGTCAATGCGAGGAGTAGGGATTGCCATGCAACAGATGCACTAAGAGCTATAAGTGTATGAAAGCTTAAAAGTGGGTGTGCATCCAACTTGCTTACTCATGAAGACCTCAGATATTTGAGGAATCCCATCATCAGAATATACAAGCAGGGTTCTATAATGAAAGATTCCACTAGTATACGAAAGTGACAACTTAGGAGACTCTCTATATGAAGAACATGGTGCTACTCTGAAGCACAAGTGTGGAAAGGGTTAGTAACATTGCCCCTTCTCTCTTTTCTCTCATTTTTTTGTGGGCTCTTTGGCCTCCTTTTTTTTTCCAGAATCTCACCCCGACTTGTGGGGGAATCATAGTCTCCACCATACTTTCCTCACTAGGACAATGCTCTAATAATGATGATCATCACACTTTAATTTACTTACAACTCAAAACTACAAGTCGATAACTAGAACAATATGACATTATATAAATGCCTTTGGCAATGTACCAGGATGTACAACAATCTAGCGTAAAATGAATACTAATGATGAATGGTGGCTGTGCCACAAATATCATGTCGGCTCTATATGATCATGTAAAGCAATATGACAATGAACATGTATGTCATGGAAACAGAATGATGGATGTTGCCTGGCAATATACCTTGGAATGTCTATGCAAATGCCATAATAGGTAGGTATGGTAGCTGTTTGGAGGGAGATACAAGGAGGCTTACACTACTATAGGATGAGGCTAATGCGACACATGTATGCGGGACCCTTCGACAAAACTGTGTGCGATGCATGAATTGCAAACGGTATCGTAACAAAACTGTCACCAATAAAACGAATTGTGTGCGATGGTGGATGCATCAAGCACGATTCAAATTAGAGTCACGTGTGTGATATGTGGCATATAGTTGATCCATACAAACTATTTGCAACGAGCGAAACAACAGAAATGGCCCGCCAAATCAAGTTGTGTGCGATAGTCGATATACAGTTCACTCGGATGAACTATTTACGATAAGTAAAAACAATATAAATCAGAGAAATCAAGGTGTGTGCGATAGACGACATATAATTCACTCAGATGAACTATTTGCGATGAGACAAAACAACAGAAACTGTCAGCCAAATCAAGGTGTGTGCCATAGATGGCATATAGTTAACTAGGATCAACTGTGTACGATTAGCCAAAAGAACAGAAACGATTAGCCAAATCAAGGTGTGTGCAGGAGACGGGCACATATTCTAATTAAAAGAATCATGCGTGATGGTAATAACAAGCGCGCACACTTGATGGAACAAGTGTTGTGCTGACATCGCCGATTGCGGTGCATCCTACGGTGCACACGCTATGTATGCATCCAAGAATGCGTGCCCATGTTACGCCATCCAGGAATTGTGTCGCACTTCGAAAAATGGAATCGTCAATAAATTTTGTGCTTCTTTCTCATCACATTCCAAATCACCTTGCTATATTTAATTGCAAACTATCGGGGAAACGAACACCTATGGGATTACGGGGATCCCCTCTACGGTTGGCGGGGAGAGAGCTGCATGAAGAGCAGGTCTAGTGATTAGCGCGAGGGATTTTTCCCCCAGGTTTGGGCCGCACTGGTGCGTAAAACCCTAGTCCTGCTTGTCTGTATATTCTGTGGTCTTGAGCTCTTGAACTAGCTATGGTGCATGCCTAGTCCAAAAGTCCAAATCCTCTCTCAGTATGCCTTGGGCCTCCTTTTATATCTCAAAGAGGTTGCCACAATGGCACACATGAGGTGGAAAGTATCTACAATGTACATACTTATCGCTCGGCACCGTAGGACAAACACATTTAATGTGCTGCCTACGTGCCCTCTTGCTTTATCGGGGACGGTAATAGAAGTCGTCCCATCCGTCGCCGCCCGTCCTTGCCTTGACACGCGTCTAGGATGACCAGGCATGCAGTGCCACACTGGCTAGCTAGCTGTTGTGCTGGTGCGGTGGTAGAGCCTCCATGAAAATCTGCATGCCGCCACGCAGGCGTCTGCCTAGTTGGCAAGCTGGTCATCGTGCTGGAGCGGTGGTGACGTGGCAAAACCTTGTCGGGTGCGGGCTTGGCTGTGGCCCCGCAATCGTCCCCGACAAGGCTTGCCAGGGGCCTCACAGTCGTCCCCGGCAAGGGTCTTGCTGGGGGGCTTTGTCTTCTGGTCCCACGCCGGCCTGCATGCTATCAGTCTTCACAAAAGATCTGCATGCTACTATGCATGCGTTCCCAAGTCTTGGCCTTGACGCTGTCGATGGTGTCAAAGCTCTTAGCCTCAAGGGTGATGGCCTTGCTAGTGCTTCGCAGGTCGTCCTGACAAGGAGCTTGCCGGGGCGATGCAAGCCGCCCCGGTAAGGATGTTGCCGGGGGAGGTCCATCTTGTCCTCTGCTCTTTGTTCACTGTCTTGAGTGTCTATCTTGGTAGTCTTGTGTTTTGCTTTCTTCCGCCCTGCCAAGCCCCATCGCAGGTGTGGCTACGACGGCCCGTGCACAAGTAAGGGGTATAGAAGAGCCCATACTTTTGTACACTGACAGGAGCCCTCGGGCCTGGGCCACACATAAGTGCAAGGCGTAGTTGGGCCAGGCCCAAAGCAGTGCGTGGGCACACATGGCAGAGATTTAGCTTCCACGATTGTAACGCCCCGGATCCGATGCGCCAGGTGTCCTCCAGTTATTCGCCGTCGTTGTCGTGTCATTTGCTTGCGTGTTGCATTTTGCCATGTCATCATCTGCATTTCATTTGCATGTTTTTCAAAACTTGCATCCGTTTGGGTTCCCCCGGTTCTCTCCGTTGTCCGTTCTGAGCCCAACCACACTCGCACGCGCCCGCGGCACCTCCGAAATAATAATTTATAAGTGGCCAAAAAATGTTCTCGGAATGGGATCAAACTTGGCCTGTGGTCTTATTATAGCGTAGCTAGACCGCCTGTCAAATTTCGTCGCATTCGGAGTCCGTTTAATAGCCCAACCGCTAAACTTATAGCGGCATCGTTGCCGGTTTAATCGTCGAACGTTTTCGGTCTCAGGAAACTGCCGCCGGCCTCTCTCTCTCTTCTCTCCTCTCAGCCCAAGGCCTCTTCTACATAGCCCACTAGTCCACCTACCTAACCCCCCTCCGCTCCGGATCGTCCGATCGAGATCGAACGGCTCCGAAACGGTCTGAAACCACCAACCCTAACCCTCTCTTTCTATAAATAGCAGCCCTCCTTGCCATTTTGTCACCCCTAACCTCCCTCCTCAAATCCCGCACCCCAATCATCAGCCGCCGCCACCTCCCACCTTCTCCTCGTAATCCGGCGCCGGCCACCTCCTCCTCTCCACTTGGCACCGTCCCATAGGCCGCGCCGCCGCCAGCTGTTGCGCGCAGCCAACCGGAGCCGGCCACGTCGCCCCTGAGTCGCCTCCCGCGTGCCCCTGCCTCCTCCGCTCTGCTGTCGGCCCGCCCAGGCCCGCAGGAGGCCCTCGAAGCCCATATGGGCCCGAAACCTCCCTGCGCCTGCTCCAGGGAGGAGCTCACCCGCGCTCGAGCTCCTCCGCACCTCGTCCCCGTCGCCTTCGCCGACCCCGTCGCCGGCTCGCCGCCGCCAGGTCGCCGACCACCACCACCTCGCCTCCCAGGCGAGCCTCGTCGCCGCGCCATCTCACTTCCTCTCTCTTCTTCCCCTGCCTCACTCTCTCTTCCCCGCAGGAACCTCCCGTCGCATCCCGAAGCTCCCATCGCCGCCCGGCCTCGCCGCCGCCGGGAATGGATCCGGCCTCACCGGATCCGCCCGGATCCGGATGGGCCCCTTACCACCTCGCCTCGGCCTTCGCCGACCTCCTCTTCTAGCGGCGCCACCGCCATGGCTCCTGCCCGTGAGGAGCATGGGAGGAGGAAGGCGCCTCCAGCGCAGCGCCCGTGTGGGCCAACATCTCCCCCAGGCCCATCTCCCCCAAGCCCAGCCGGCCTTCTCCGCGTGCTGGGCCAAGCCCAGTGGTGAGCATGCCTATATCCCGCCCTGCGCGCTAGTTGCTATTTGACACTTATTTCCTCAAAAGGATTAATCCCTTCCTTCGGAGTTTGTTCGTGAGTAATAAATTCTAGTTCCAAGTGTTTTCATCTTTTCTTTTCCGGAGTTCAAATTTCCTCGGCCATTTCATCGGAACCTCAATTTAAATCATCGCAAGGCTCATCTTATTTTTTCATCCTTCATTCTATCTCATCATCCTTTCGTCACTGGAGTTCCTCACGGTGGTTCTTCATGATTTAATTCATTCTTCAATAGTTCATCAAGATTTTGTTGGAGGAGTTCAAGTATCTTTCCTCTCGCGTCTTGAAGTGTAATTAATTCTCCGTTTTCTTTTGAAGTGGAGTTTAGCATTTCTTTGTTATTCCCAGATATTCAAGCATTTGGTTGTGGCATAATTTCACCTCAAGTTTTGAGTTGTTTTGATAAGTCCACAACAAGCTTATTCTTTCGTTGTTGAATTTCTCAACAACTCCGTTCAACCCTTCCTTCTAAATTCTTTTCATTCCATTCTTTTAGTTCTTCTGGAGGCATTGCATTGTTCATCTCGTCAAGTGTCATCCCATCTTGTGAAGTTCTTGTTCTAGTCCTTCCATTTTCAGTCGAAGTGTTGCAGAAATTCTTTTATTCATTCCTTTTCTATATTGTTCTAATCAGAGTGGTTTCAGAGTTTGTCTTCTTCTTGAGCTTTTCATTCTCTTCATATTCTCCGTTCATCTTTTCTACCCGAGTGCTCTCGACTTTGTTCATCTTTTCTCGTGCATTCTTACTTCACCTCTTCCTCTTTCTCTTCCGTCTCAGTCCTAAGATCTCGGGACGAGATCTCTTTTTAGTGGAGGAGAGTTGTAACGCCCCGGATCCGATGCGCCAGGTGTCCTCCAGTTATTCGTCGTTGTTGCCGTGTCATTTGCTTGCGTGTTGCATTTTGCCATGTCATCATCTGCATTTCATCTGCATGTTTTTCAAAACTTGCATCTGTTCGGGTTCCCCCGGTTCTCTCCGTTGTCCGTTCTGAGCCCAACCACACTCGCACGCGCCCGCGACACCTCCAAAATATTATTGTATAAGTGGCCAAAAAATGTTCTAGGAATGGGATGAAAGTTGGCGTGTGGTCTTATTATAGCGTAGCTAGACCGCCTATCAAAATTCGTCACATTCGGAGTCCGTTTGATAGCCCAACCGTTAAACTTATAGCGGCATCGTTGCCGGTTTAATCGTCGGACGTTTTCGGTCTCAGGAAACTGCCGCCGGCCTCTCTCTCTCTTCTCTCCTCTCAGCCCAAGGACTCTTCTACACGCCCACTAGTCCACCTACCTAACCCCCCTCCGCTCCGGACCGTCCGATCAAGATCAAACAGCTCTGAAACTGTCTGAAACCCCCAACCCTAACCCCCTCTTTCTATAAATAGCAGCCCTCCTTGCCATTTTGTCACCCCTAACCTCCCTCCTCGAATCCCGTGCCCCAATCATCAGCTGCCGCCACCTCCCACCTTCTCCTCGTAATCCGGCACCGGCCACCTCCTCCCCGCCACTTGGCACCGTCCAATAGGCCGCGCCGCCACCAGCTGTCGCGCGCAGTCAACCGGAGTCGGCCACGTCGCCCCTGAGTCGCCTCCCGCGCGCCTCTGCCTCCTCCGCTCCACCGTCGGCCCTCCCAGGCCCGCAGGAGGCCCTCGAAGCCCATCTGGGCCCGAAACCTCCCTGCGCCTACTCCAGGGAGGAGCTCACCCGCGCCCGAGCTCCTCCGCGCCTCGTCCCCGTCGCCTTCCCCGACCCCGTCGCCGGCTCGCCACCGCCAGGTCGCCGACCGCCGCCGCCTCGCCTCCCAGGCGAGCCCCGTTGCCGCGCCATCTCCCTTCCTCTCTCTTCTTCCCCTGTCTCACTCTCTCTTCCCTGCAGAACCTCCTGTCGCCTCCCGAAGCTCCCATCGCCGCCCGGCCTCGCTGCCGCCGGGAATGGATCCGGCCTCACCGGATCCGCCCGGATCCGGCTGGGCCCCTTCCTGCCTCGCCTCGGCCTTCGCCGACCTCCTCTTCTAGTGGCGCCGCCACCATGGCTGCTGCCCATGAGGAGCATGGGAGGAGGAAGGCGCCTCCAACGCAGCCCCCGTGTGGGCCAGCATCTCCCCCAGGCCCATCTCCCCAAGCCCAGCCGGCCTTCTCTGCATGCTGGGCCAAGCCCAGTGGTGAGCACGCCTAAATCCCTCCCTGCGCGCTAGTTGCTATTTGACGCTCATCCTGTTTTTTTACTGAAAACCGCCAAGTCGCGAAATAGTTACATTCTGGTGCTATCTTTGACCTGCTATAACTCCATGTGTACCGCTCCATTTCGTGTGTGTTATATTTCAGAGTGTTCATCAGAGTGTGCTCTTCATTTTGTTCCATTGTGCCATGTTTGTTTGAGTTCGTCTTGATGCCCAAATCATCGTTGCAAGAGTGCCATATGATGTTGACTGCTGTCTGTTAACAGAACTTGCTCTTTTGTCTTTTTCGTTGCATTTTGTGTGTGCATCCTATGAGCTTGATGTCTACATGTGTTTTGAGATACATCATGCCATATTGACGGTGGTGCAATCCATGTATTTGTGGGAGTATTGTAGTGAGTGCATCAAGCTTGTGAAGTAGGGTACTTGCTGTTGTTGTTTTGTTAGTCTGAATCTGTTATATCATGATGCTATGTAAACCTGCTGCTACAAGTCATTCTATGTATAATCTGGAGATGTTCACTAAGGATGTTTTGTTGCACATGTCATGCTCTATCCATCAATGCCCCTGGTTCCATTTATAGCCTGCTTTATATTGTTGTAATCTTGCTTTCAAGTTGCTAAATAATGTTATTGTCAGCCTGTTAACATTAAGTTCAGTTTTTCCATGAGCTTTGCTAGTGATCCGTGCACCCATATGAACTTTCTATTGCCATGTTTAGCTTCATAATTATGTCATATTACTGTTGGTCACCGGTTAATGCCATGTATTGCTCTTTGGTGAGTGGTACAAGCTCACCAACATGCCTACTTATCGTTGTTCCTGCCATGTCTGAATCTGTCATATCATTTGCCATGTTTGCATGGATCCTACTATCTTTTCTGTTGATCTTTGGAATTAGTTCAGTAAGGGTGTTTTGTTCTTTGTCTTTAGTATTAGCATGCCATGCCTTTGTTTGCCATGATAACTTCTTGTAGCATGTTGTTTGATAGCTCTAAACACTGCAACCTGATGTTATTTCTTCTAAGTCTGTAAACTGTTATTATTTGCAATCTTGCCATGTCCTTTTGAGCATGTTATAGTGTTTTCTGGAGATAGCTCAGTGTTCATGTTTTGTCATGCTTCATCTGTACTTCATCCCCATGACTTTTGTTTTCACATTGAGATGCTGTAGCATATTATTTGGATGCTTGCAAGATGCCTAGTTGGTGTTTTGGACAATGTGTCCTTTAAACTTGTATATAGTGTATGTGTTGAACCGTTGCTCCGTTTTGAGTGTGCTTTATATGAAACTTGCGTAGTTTTGCATGTAGCTTCATGTTACCTTGTTGCATCTATGTCTTGAGTGTGTTTGCTTGATGTTTAAGTGCATTTTGCATCAATGCCATGTTTAACTTGTGTTGCTCATATCTTCTAGGCCGTAGCTCTGAATTAAATGAACTTTATATGTAACTTGACTAGAATTTTGTGTAGATCCTTTTGGTGCTCTTTAACTTGCTGTTTAACAACTGCAACTTAATTTTTATTCAGTTCTGGACCAATTCCGAAATATGCATATGGGGATTTTCTGGAATTGTTATATGTTGTTTCCGGCATCATTTAAACTTGCTTTGACGTGTTGCTCTTGTATGCATCATCTCTTGCCATGAGTAGCTTCATGTAGCCTTGTCATGCATCATGCTTGTTGTGCATCATGTCTTGTCTATGTGTGGTGTGTTTACCTTGTTGTTTGCTTCTTTCCGGTTGTGCTCCTTCTCGTTAGTTCCTGTTTCGTTGCGATCGTGAGGATTCGTTCGTCTACGCTTGGTTCATCTTCGTGGCTTCATCTTCTTCATGGACTTGTTCTTCTTGCTAGCGGGATTTCGGGCAAGATGACCGTCACCTCGGATCTCATTACTATCATTGCTATGCTAGTTGCTTCGTTCTACCGCTTTGCCGCCCTACCTATCATTTGCTCTTCAAGCCTTCCAAATTGCCATGTCAGCCTCTAACCTTTTCCCCCTTCCTAGCAAACCGTTGTTTGGCTATGTTACCGCTTTTGCTCAGCCCCTCTTATAGCGTTGTTAGTTGCAGGTGAAGTTGAAGATTGCTCCATGGTAGACATCATTATGTTGGGATATCACAATATCTCTTATTTAATTAATGCATCTATGTACTTGGTAAAGGGTGGAAGGCTCGGCCTTATGCCTGGTGTTCTGTTCCACTCTTGCGACCTAGTTTCCGTCATACCGGTGTTATGTTCCTTGATTTTGTATTCCTTACGCGGTTGGGTGATTTATGGGACCCCCTTGACAGTTCGCTTTGAATAAAACTCCTCCAGCAAGGCCCAACCTTGGTTTTACCATTTGCCTCACCACCACCTATACCCTTCCCTTGGGTCATCCAACCCGAGGGTCATCTTTATTTTAGCCCCCCCGGGCCAGTGCTTCTCTAAGTGCTGATTCGGCCACCTCGGGGAAACTTGAGGGTTGGTTTTACTCATAGGATGTCTCATCCGGTGTTGCCATGAGAACGAGATATGTGCAGCTCCTATCGGGATTGTCGGCACATCGGGCGGCTTTGCTGGTCTTGTTTTACCATTGTCGAAATCTCTTGTAAACTGGGATTCCGAGACTGATCAGGTCTTCCTGGGAGAAGGCATCTCCTTCGTTGACCGTGAGAGCTTGTGATGGGCTAAGTTGGGACACCCCTGCAGGGTATAAACTTTCAAGAGTCGTGCCCGCGGTTATGTGGCAGATGGGAATTTGTTAACGTCCGGTTGTAGATAACTTGACACCAGATTCGAATTAAAACACATCAACCGCGTGTGTAGCCGTGATGGTCTCTCCTCGGCGAAGTCCGGGAACTGAACACGGTTTTGGGTTATGTTTGACGTAAGTAGGAGTTCAGGATTACTTCTTGATCATTGCTAGCTTCACGACCGTTCCGTTTTCTCACTTCTCGCTCGTATTTGCGTATGTTAGCCACCATATCATGCTTAGTCGCTGCTACAACCTCACCACTTTACCCCCTTCCTTACCCATTAAGCTTTGCTAGTCTTGATACCCATGGTAATGGGATTGCTGAGTCCTCATGGCTCACAGATTACTACAACAATAGTTGCAGGTACAGGTATTGCAATGATCATGATGTGAGAGCGATGTTTACGTGTTTTGGAGTTCTTCTTCTGCTTCTTCTTCGATCAGGGGATAGGTTCCAGGTCGGCAGCCTGGGCTAGCAGGGTGGATGTCATTTGAGTTTCTGTTTGTGTTTCATCTGTAGTCGGATGTTGCTCTCATGTATGATGTTGTTGTATTCATGTGGCATTGTATGCCTTTTGTATGTGTCCCCATCTATTATGTAATGTTTATGTAATGATATCCACCTTGCAAAAGCGTATTAATATGCGGTTCTATCCTTGGTGGGACCTTCGAGTCTCTTTAGGATAGTATCGCATATTGGGCGTGACAACGATCTTCTCACCAGTTGCGCTTCCCCACGATCCGCATTGAGTGCGTGACGTGGGGGTCGTGCGTGGGATGGCCACAGCACGCATGCGTCACCTCGCAGTGGATAGTAAAGAGGCGGCCCGCGCCCTCCTCATAAAAAAGAGGAATTCACAGGGGCGCTACTCATTTACTAAGTGGACTTGGGTCGTGGCATGCATGGCACTGCACCCCACGATCACGGGGTGGAACGGTCGCCCCACTTGTCTTCATGCCTCTGGCTCGCATGCCACGTGTCCTTCATGCCTTAGGAAGGGCAGGTGGCGGACGCGGAGGGCATGGGCATTGACACCAAGGTGGGAAACTAGGCGTCGCTGATTGGGGCACCAGGTCGGTGCTGATTCCCTATGCCTCGAGAGGCCGCGTTGGTTGAGCGGGGCGGCCGCCCTTGGTTCGGAAGGCCAGGCCTCGACCCCACCCTTCTATAAAAAGGGAGAGGGATGGTGTCTTTCCGCATTTGCCTTCTTCTCCTCCTTTTTATTAGTATCTTTCTTCCATTCACCATGGTGAGAGGGCGTGCTGGTGCTTCGATGGTGGTGACGAGGGCTTCTGCTCGCTAGTGTGTTCCCCCTCCTCCGAAGCTCACGGCGGTGGAACCCGCCGTGAGAGGGAGAGGAAGGGGACGAGGCCGAGGTCACCGCGGTGCCCGGGGAAGAGGAGGACGGGGCGGCGCCCCAGCTGTGCCTCTGCTGGCGGCCCCTCCTCTAATGGAGGGACATGTCGGAGACCAGCCCCGCGAGTTCTTCATCAGGCTGTACAAGCCCGTGTGCGGTCATCTCTGCCTCCCTACCCGGTTTGCTCGGGTGATGGAGGTTGATCCGCCACAGGCCTTGAGATTGCAGATGAGGAGTTGCGGGAATGGTAGCATGTGGGTCGACGTCCATTTCCTCGCCCCTCACGTCATGTATCTTCGCCATGGGTGGAAAACTTTTGCCCGCGGCACAGCTTGTTGGAGGGGCACGTTCTCCAGTTCAAGTTAATGGAGAACGGCCTGCTCTCCGTCAAGGTCTTCGGGAGCTCAGGAATTCGCTTAGGGTGCTGTGCGGAGAGCTCCATGGACGACGAAAGCTCCTCTCGAGCGACAGTGACCAGGAGGACAACGCCAGCTACGATGATGACAGCGAGAGGGAAGATGATGACTCTGACTCCAGCTGACCATGAGTGACATCACCATCATCTGCTCCGCCTCCTCCCCCGGCAACATGCCTTGCCGGGGGTTGTGCCCTGCTGGCTCTGGTGTCGGTGGTAGATGGTGTACCTTGCCAAGCTCTCCATCGACGCGTTCCCCATGCCCGTCTCCGTCTTTACTTGCCTTACCTGGGAAGGAAAAGGGAAAGAATGGGGATTACGGGGCACTTATCTTCTTTTAATTTGTAAGCACTTGCCAAATCTTTAACTTTCTAGATAATGTAATCTCTCGAGTCCATGCTTATGTTCTATAACATTTGTACTTGTATCAGCATGTCAATGAAAAAGAAAAGCTGTGGGGACCCTGACTCATAAGTCGTGATCACCGAATACACGTGTACAATGATCCCAGAGATCAATGCTCATTGAACACACAGAAGCTGAATAATAAGAGTCTTACATCCATACATACCAGTTTACAAAAATTGTGACCATTATGGTCAGGTCTTGAGTATATCATCGCAGTGGACGTCTTGAACGATAGCGTGAACCCATGCCATCTGCCTTAACCCTACAGGCATTCTGTCTGGGAAGCGTCCTAGCTCGCATGTTCGTCACCAAGGTACTCTTCATTATATCCTATTCTCTGAAGCCTGGCCAATAAATAACCAGTGGCAAGCCAATGAGTACTTTGAATGTACTCACAAGCAACCCATGTTTTGAAACAAGGCAAAACAATGCATGATACAGGTAATTTTTTGTAGAAAGCTAGTTTTGAGTGCTATGTCATGTTCAACAACTCGTAAAATATGCATCATAAGGATTTAGATATCCGTGTGAACAGGTTACATATATCAACATAAATAGAGTTCAGAACAACTCTAGCTTAATCAACATGGCAAGTCTTTACTTGACCCAAGCAACTTACACATACCAAGTATGTAAAGTTCTGGACATAGTAAGTAGCACCACCCAAGTGCCCTTGACCGCGGACACGACTATTCGAATAGTTTGACACTCTGCAGAGGTTGTGCAATTTACCCACAATAATTGGGAAGCTTTCATGTCATCCACGATCCTGCAGTACCTCAAGTACTAAGGGGAAGCACGTGATCACTATCTTTCCCTAGGCTACACTAACATATGGTCCACTCTTTGGTACACGACCTTTGTGTATAAGCATCAAGATCTTGGGACTCTGCCCTTTCATTGTCACGCATACATCCAGGGACCAACGGTGTGTCCGGTGCCATGTGAAAATAGTCATGGTCACCTATCCAAGCACGACCCCGTCCCAGGAGTGACCTCATGTCACCCATGTCACTAGTAATGTGGGCACCATGCTAGTACCGATCTAGGTAATTAACAATGCCCCGTCCCACAAGGGGTAGAGTGGTTGCAAATGTTTGGTTGGGATGGTAATCACATCTTAATTCTAATCCATCATTTTACACACACAAATGCTTGCTCCGGTACACCACTTCTTCCTCAAGTGGTGACCTAGTTCAACATCACCCATGAGCATTAGGGGCACCCGGTGGTTTTTTTGAAAGAATGCAACTCCAAGGGGATCATGGCATACGTGCAACACCTTGCATCATTGCCAAGTGCTTTTCATCCCACCTCTAGCACATGGTAGATGTCACACCCCGATATTCATGCCACAACACTTAAGCTAATAAATCATGATAAAATGTGGTTTAACAAAAACTTTTGAGTGTTTTGGTCCTTGCTTGATTTGATTTTTGCGTGATGGTTGCAAGTGCTCTAAAAATCTAATAAATCCTCCAACTCTTAAACTCCTTGTCCTTGATAAAAAACTTCTGCCCAATGATCATGCCATGTGTATAGTACAGTATAGAATTTCCTTATAAAAAAAATTTGGCCAAAAAGTATTTTCTAAATTTAGTCTTCCAAAACCCCCTGAATTGAGGTTTGCACTACAAGTACTTCATTTGGGGTATGCAAACTATTTCAAAGAGTTTGTTTGACTCCTATTAGGTATAGGACTCCCATAAACCACAAAAATATAATTTTAGAAGTTATCTTGCTATTTTATTTAAAGGCTTTTTCTTTAGGCCAGAAATGGTCTTTAATAGGTAAAAAGTTATTTTTAATGTTTCAAAATTATTTTTGAAAATTTAGGGGAACTCAGTGGACATATATTTACCATATATATGAGTTTCAACACATGTTCATTTTCAAAATATTGGTGAAATCTCTCAAAACCCCTTTCTGGATATTTTAAGATTTTGAAATATTTAAAAAGGAAATATTCTCTAAGAATTCCAAGAAAATTCTAGCATGTCACAAATGCCCTATTTGGTGGTCTTGCCAAGTCTCATGTCTTGGAGAACAAGATAACATCATGAAATCCCATCAAAACCATTTCTGTCCATTTTGAAGTTTGAGCAACTTTACATTGCCGAACATGTCCAAATGTTCTTAAACTTGGTGAACATGCTCAAATGGTCTAATTATTCATCTAGACAAAATGGTACAAGTTGGAGAGAATGTTATCTTAATCAAGGTGCCCCAAAACCCTCTCTGTCCAGAACCAAATTTGAACAACTCATTGCCAACTTTCTCCTTTTGGTCTCAATTTTTGTGGACATGTTCAAATCCTCAAATGATAACACTACACCAAGTGGTGCATCAAGGAGAAAAGATTTTCACGACTAAATCTTGGAAAATCCATTTATGTTGATTTCTAGGGTTTGCCAAAGTTACATTGGCAACTTTCTCCAGATGAGATCAAACTTGGTGATCAAACTCATTACTATATGAAATTTGATCATGTTAATTCTCATGTAAATTCGACTCCATTTGCTTGCCCAAATTTGCATCAAACACCTTCTGACATTTTACCAAAATCATTGTTTTGACCACCTACACTATTCTCCTTCAGCTCAACTTTTTACCACAACTTCATATAGTCACCCTCTACCTCCAGTAATATCAGCATTTTGGGAACGGGGGTCCCCAGACTTGCCTGCCTGCGGCCTGCGGCGTGGCTCAAGTGGTGGCCCAGCACGGCCCATCTTCATCAGCACAAGACTCAAGACCCTCGCGAGGGGCCAAGCCTCGTGGGGCGGATGACACAAGGCTTCCTCAGGAACGGCCTTGCCAGGCAGGCTCACTAGGAGGCAGAGAGATCAAGGCAGGGTACCTCGCGAGGTGCTCGTGACGCAAGCCATGATGATCGAGACCAGGTAGGCACCAGGCGGGCGCCGGCCTGCGCAGTGTCCTTGTTTCCTCTTTGGTGCAAAGGGGGCAGGCACAGGCATGGAGTACCGAGGCATCAGGCAAAGGTTGCCATTTCAGTGCAACGAGACCAAGACCAGCAGAGCGGCAGGATGGAGGTCACCGTGGAGCCCAGGACGGCATCATCGCCAGTGCCTTTGGCAGCTGAAGACCAACTTTAGTCAGGATAACTTGTACTCGATGTTCCCCTTTGAAATGGCTGTTGTTGGTGCCCTTCCCGCTCAATATTTGGGAAGAGGCCCAGGGCCTCTATATATAGGGATGGCCACCACAGAATAGGGGCATCTGGTTCGTCATCCAAGAGTCGATCGAACTCACCCAAGCAGTTCATCGCACCAGCTCAAGAACACCTCTCGCGAGGCTGTTCTTCCCTTGTACTATTCATCATCAGCCCCTGAGGCAATCTACCAAACCACACACTGGAGTAGGGTATTACACCACAACGGTGTCCCGAACCAGTATAAATCTCGCGTCCCTTGTGTTGTTCATTGTTTTAGCTTAGATTCTCACGAGGCGATCAGACGTACGCCAGTAGGGGAAAGATCCTCGTGCGCACCCTAGAGTTCGAACCTTAAGGGTCTGCCGGAACCCAACATCCGACAATTGGCATGCCAGGTAGGGGTGCGCCGGAATCTTTCTTCCGCGTTTCGTGTTCGATCTTCCGTCGTGCCCATGGCTGACGCTCGTAGAGCTCGCGCCGAGCGTTGGGCTGCTCTCGCCGCCCGCGTCGCCTGCCGCCAACGCCGCCACCGGCCCGGCAGGGAATGAGCAGCAGGCCTCGTTGCTGCATCCTTCGGTGCGGCGGGAAGGCCACACCGCCACCCCATCGCTGACTCTAGCTGGTTCGTCGTCCCACGGCCGTCGCGCCCCCACGGACGCGCACGCCGCGTTGCTCTTGGCGCGTGAGCTCCTGCACTACCGTCCGGTCGATGACCTCTACGAGGAATGGATCGCCCGCATCACCGAGCTCGTCAGCATCGCAGGGGGCTCCCCCGTGCCGTCCCTCTCGCTGCCTCGCCCTCCGTCCTGCGCAGGAGGCGTAGATCAGGTGGCGCCTCCGCCACCTCCTCCCCGAGACAGCTTCTTGGCTCCAAGGCGCGTGGCCCCAGGACGAGATCCACCGCGTCCAGCGCCCCCGCAACAAGAAAGGAGCTGCCAAGAAACCCCTCATCCCCAAGAAGGGGCACGTGTGCTCCTGGCACTGGTGCGCCATGACCGCATCCCTGCGCCACCACGTCAAGACCCCACGCTGCTCCAGGCAGCGGCACGTGGGAATCTCCAGGAGCAAGCCCCACATCAGCAGAGAGATCCGGTGGTCACCGTAGGCTACCACGCTTTCACCACCGAGCTACACAGTGTCGCCTGGCCGGGCAAGTTCAAGCCTGACCTCCCTCCTCGCTACGACGACACTGCAGACCCCACGGAGTTCTTACAGCTCTACGAGGTGGGGATCGAAGCCGCCAACGGAAACGAAAAGGTCATGGCGAACTGGTTTCCCATGGCACTCAAGGACGGCGCCCGCACATGGCTCCTTAACCTGGCCCCTGGCACAATCTCCTCCTGGGACGAGATGTGCACTCGCTTCATCGCCAACTTACAGGGCACGCGCGACCGTCCGCCGGCCGTGGGTGACCTGCGCCGCATCAAGCAGCAGCCTGGAGACACCTTGCAGAAGTACATCCAGCGCTTCAACAATGCTCGCCTCAAGATTCCCAGGGTGACCGAGGAGGCCATCATCTCAGCGTTCTCTGATGGCGTCCGCGACGTCAAGATGAAGGAGGAGCTGGCGATCCACAAAGATCTGTGTACGTCTCTGGAGCTGTTCAACCTGGCGACCAAGTGCGCAAGGGCTGAGGAGGGACGCCTCTCTCTTCTCGAGCTCCCAGCAGTAGACCCTGAAGAGAAGAAAGCCAAGGCCAAGGATGTGAAGCGCAAGGGGGCAGTTGTGCTTGTAGTAGAGCCGGACACAAAGCATGGCAGGGACCAGCCGAAGTCGTTCAAGGGCAGCCCGTACTGTGTGTACCACGATCTCCATACCCACAACACCAACGAATTCCAAGAGCTCAGGGCCGTGCGAGAAGGCCGGGTCGGTCGACGCCCTGAGCGCAATGATCAGGGCTACGGCCGAGGCAGAGCAAGAGGTGGAGGACGATGGGATGACCCTGGCTCCCGCCAAGGGTGGCGTGACCGGCCTCGCGAGGACCGCTGGCAGGACTAGCCTCGCGATGGAGCTTGGAGGGATCAACCTCCTGAGGATCGCCCGCAAGGCAATGCAGGACTTCCTCCTTTGCCACCACCACCAAGAAGGAATGAAGACCATCATCAGGACGAGGGGGCTGGGGGCTTCCAGGAGCCGCGTGCAATCGCCTGCATCTTGGTCGGCGCTCAGGCCCTAGCCTCTCAGCACATCTTCAAGCAGTTTTCTCGCGAGGTGAATGCAGTCCTCCCCAAGCTTGAGGCCACGCGCCCTCTCAGGTGGTCCGTGTGCGCCATCACGTTCAGCTCAGCGGATCAGCTCAAGTGCGCGGCAACGGCCGGTGTCCTCCCGATGCTCTGCTCCCCAGTCATCAGCAATGTGCAAGTTACCAGGACCCTCATCGACGGCGGGGCAGGGCTCAACGTCTTGTCCGTCGAGACGTTCAACAATCTTCAAGTGCCATACGATCAGCTTCAGCCAACCAAGCCCTTCTCCGGAGTCACTGATGGTTCCACTGTCCCGATAGGGTAGGTCCGCCTCCCCGTCACCTTTGGACAGCGCAACAACTACCGCACTGAGCTCATTGACTTCGACGTCGCCCACATTCGCCTGCCATACAATGCCATCCTCGGGTATCCAGCCCTGGCCAAGTTCATGGCAGTGACTCACCATGGCTACAACTGTCACATCCCTAGCTTCTGGTACTTCCTGGTGTTGCATCCTTTTGCATCATGTTTAAATTTTATTTAAGTTGAAATGGGGATTGTTCAAACCCTAGCACCAGATCAAATCAAATAGGTTCAACCTAAAATAATCTTCAATGAACCCAAAATGCCTTTGGAAATGTTCATGATTTTTGATAAAGGTGAAAACCTCTGCCAAAAATGATGAGCATATTTCTTGGCCATTTATGGATTTTTGAATTAACTCATATTATATTTGAATTGGGGCATTTAAATTCTATAAATATTTTAAATGCTCTAATAAATTCTGAGAATAGTTGAGGGTTGTTGGGAATAATCCAGTATGTGCCCACAATTTATTTCAGGATTTTATAAAGTGATTTAGTATTTTACTAAATCCAAAAAAAAACAAAGACAGAAAATAGAAAACATTAATAAAAGGAGAGAGAGAGAAAGGTTTACCTGGACTTACCTGCAGCCCACCTAGCGCCCCACTTGGCCCAACACTGTGGCTGAGGCCCAGCCCAACTCCCCACCGTGTTCAACCTCTGCCAGTAGGCAGAGGCGTGTCGACGCGCGCGCGCCCGAGCTCCACCTCCTGCTTCCACCTCCTGCTTCCCCCTCGCCCTGTTCTCGTGCCCGGGAAACGGCCAGCACACCCCCCTCGGCCGCTCGCTTGCCTCCCTGCTCTCTCCCTCTCACTCCCCTGTTCTTTTCCCCTCATGGCCGAAGCCGCCATGGCCACTCCGCTGAGAAACACCGCGGCCAGCCACTCCCTTGCTCCCTCTCCGCGTCCCCGAGATCCGCATCGTCGCCAGCTTCAACCTCGCCGAGCCAAGCATCACCGGTCGCCCTGCAATGCCGGCGCCATCATCTTCTTCTTCCTCGGGCACCGAAGGCCGTCATCGTTGATTCGTCGCCGTCGTCGCTTTCCCGAGCTCGTTGACCATCTCGACGTGACCACTGTGAGCTCATCATCCGTTTACCCCTATTACCGCACTCGATAGCGCTCCCTAGCCGCGTATGTCGCCGAGCCCGAGAGCTCATCGCCGCCAGCCATGCCGCCGCCGTCGTTGCAGCCGCTGAAGCTCCTGTCTGAGAGCGTAATCGTGCTCAGTATGCCCCCAGGATCCTAACACACCCTTCCGCTGCTCCTGCCGCATGCTGCATCGCCGTAACCATTACCGCCCGAACTCCGGCGCCGCCGCGAGCTCCATTCCGGTGAGCTCCGGCCACCCACGCCCAGCAGCGTGCTCCCCTGGACGCGGGTGAGCAAGGGCTTCCCCCTCGCTTTTAGTCACCGGAGGAGCAACCCCGCAGCGCTTCGCCGCGTTTGCCGTCGCCGGCGTCAAGCCGCCGGTGGTGTTGACCATTTTGACCGGGGCTTTGACCACCCCAGGTCATCTGACATGTGGGCCCCGCCCCTGACCAGTTTAGTTTAGGCCTAATTACCCCCCTACTGACACTAATAGTGGGCCTAGTGCCTGCTAATTTGATTAGTTAAATTTAATTAATCATGTTATATAACTATGTCACTGACGTGTGGACCCCACACGTCAGGTTTGACCCGGTCAACCGCAGTTGACCTGCTGACATCACAGTGATGCAATGCTGATGCAGTTAACCATTTTCTGGATTTAGTTTTATTCAGAAAATTCCAGAATATATCCAAAACTTCAAAAATTCATATAAATTCAACCATAACTCCAAATGAGATAAATTATATATGAAAAATGATCAGAAAAATCCAATCTATCCATCCGTACCATTTTCATGCATGTTAGAACAACTTACGACTACTGTTTAGGACAATTCAATTAAATGGCATTTAAATAACCACATGTGGAGTTTGAATTTGAATCTTGGATTCAAACCAACTTCATTTAATCTGGTTTTAGTTGCATTAGCACAAACCACAACATATTGCCATGTCACATTCATGCATCATAGTGTTGCATTGCATTGATTGTGTTTCTTCTTTGTTTGTCGGCGCTTGTCCCCTCTCAGTAGACGTGTACCGACAATGTGATCGATGACACCGATGAAGAACTATATTATCTTCAGAAGTGCCAGGCAAGCAAAACCCCCTTGTTCATTACGATACAATCCTACTCTCTCGCTCCTGCTCTCTTTTACTGCATTAGGACAACACCGATTCATCTGTTACTTGCTGCGGTAGCTGAACCCCTTTATCCTTTGCATGACCTGTCATTGCCACAGTAAATAGATGAAACCCACTAGCATGAGTAGGAGTTATTTGAGCCCTGTTGTGCCTACTCATTCATGCTTGTTTGTCATGCCTGCTACTGCTTAGAGTTGAGTCAGGTCTGATTCATCGGGGATGAATCAGAGGTGTGTGAACATGTCCTACTGTTGAGAGCTAAGTGTGTGAACACGATTTGGTAAAGGTAGCGGTGAGAGGCCATGTAGGAGTACATGGTGGGTTGTCTCATTGCAGCCGTCCTCAGGAACTGAGTTCTGTGTTTGTGATCCATGAACAGTTACTACCACACATTGGGTTCCGATAACTCGGCCCCTCTCGGCTTATTAATCAACTTGATCTCTGTCCAGGAGTTGCAACTAGTTTCTGGTGTTTGTAGGTAGTGCTAGTAGTCTACCAAGTGGCACCCGGTATAGGTGGGCTTGGGACAGACTAGGCATGGTGGCATGGTGTACCAAGTGGCACCCGGATGGTGGGCTTGGGAACCCTGCTCACATCGTTTGGGGCCGTGAGCGACACCCCGGCCGGATCTCCTTGCGGATGGAACCCGAATAGGCCATAAACCTGGATGAGAGACTTGTGTGGTTAGTCAGGTCGTGGACGACACCCTCGCTGGGCTTCCACTTGAAGGTTGCCGAGTACATGTCGTGTAAATGGCGGTAAGTGGTGAGAGCGTGTGTGAAGAAGTGGACCCCTGCAGGGTTAATATGATCTATTCCAATAGACGTGTCCGCGGTAAAGGACTTCTGGGTCGCCTGTACAGTTCATAGACAAGTGAAAGTGGATACTCTAAAATACGCAAGATAAGCGTGAGTGCTATGGATGGCGTTCTCGTAGGGAGATGGGAGCGGATCCATAGTGGTGTATTGATATGGTGAATATGTGGACTCGTGTGCGCCACCTCAAAAGAGTTACTTGTAGTCGTAGTTCAGGTTAGCCACTGAGTCAAAGCTGGCTTGCTGCAGTTAAACCCCACCATCCCCTTGTTGATAACGATGCATATGTAGTTAGATCTGATGTAAGTCTTGCAGGGTACATTTGTACTCACATTGCTTAATTTATGTTTTTGCAGAGAGACTTCGGTCTCGCTAGTAGTTCCATGTGGACTTCGACGTTTAGCTTGTTACCTCAGCTACGATCTTGTGCCCTCGGCAGGATCTGATAGACAGTCAGGCTTCTCAGCCTTTTTCTTTTGTAGATGTCTGTACTCAGACATGTTAAGCTTCCGTTTGTGCTTGACTTGTTTGCTCTGAATGTTGAGTCATGAGACTCATGCTTGTAATATCTCGCTCCTCGGAGCCTATTGAATAAAATACTTGAGTTGTAGATTCATGTTGTGATGCCATGTTGTATTTGCACATATCGAGCATATTGTGTGCATGTTATTGAAATGCTTGGTATGTGTGGGATCTGACTATCTAGTTGTTTATCCTTAGTAGCCTCTCTTACCGGGAAATGTCTCCTAGTGCTTCCACTGAGCCATGGTAGCTTGCTACTGCTCCGGAACACTTAGGCTGGCCGGCATGTGTCCTTCTTCGTTCCTGTGTCTGTGCCCTCGGGGAAATGTCACGCGATGAATTCCGGAGTCCTGTTAGCCCACTACAGCCTGGTTCACCGGAGTCCTGCTAGCCCAGTGCTACAGCCTGGATTCACTCGCTGATGACCGACACGTTTGTTGTTGGGTCATGTATGCCTGTCCGTGTAAGTTAGTGCCACTTTGGGTTCACGACTAGCCATGTCAGCCCCGGTTCTTTGTCATATGGACGCTAGTGACACTATCATATACGTGAGCCAAAAGGAGCAAACGCTCTCGGGCCAGGTAAGGTGGCACCCGTGGGAATACCGTGCGTGAGGCCGCAAAGTGATATGATGTGTTACATGCCTGATCTGTGTGACTTAGAATCTGGGTCCTGACAGCTTTGGTATCATAGCTTGACTGCCTGTAGGATTACCAAGCCAAACTGGTCGAAGTTGAGTATAGAAATTATTTAGTTATATAAGGGAATTGATTGTGGGATGGAACGTAAGGCTCTTTTTACTCCTTATACCTTATGCCCTCTGATCTGAGTCATCTTACCTTTCCTACGGGGTTAAGGAACTAGGCTATCTCCTCTTTCGATCAGGATCACGTGTTGCTAATCCGTAGACTTATAAGATTGTTGGATTTAAGCCTCAGTTCAGCTCCTACTACTTCCGTATGTTAACTGTTGATCTCGAAATCTTGATATTGTGATGATCGAGTGGTTATGCCACCATTTTGTAGGATTCCTCAAATCTTTTTGAGCGTTTACAGCCGTTATGCTGTCCGAGTCATCCGAGGTTTCTAAATAGTCTGATGCATTTGCAAATCCCTTCTTACCGATCCGGTGTTCCTTTGGCCAGATTAACCACACGAACTACTGTGTTGAGGTACTTCATTGCCTCGGTATATATGTTGGAATTATTATTATGGCCCTAGGTGTCTTGGAGTATTACCTAGTAATCTAGCCATGTTTTGTGTCCCAGTGTGATGATTCTGGCCATTATTCTCAATAGCATCCCATGATGCCATTTAGTTGGTAGGTATTCTATTCCTGGGTTTCCGAACCAAGATTCACCCTACTTACTTCATGTTGATAGTGTTGCTAGTTCCTTTAGGTTATTAGTAACCTTTGCATTAGTCCTCGAGGTTCGTGGTATATCGTTCTTCCAAATACCATGAACTACTTATGGCAGTAGTTCCTTGTCAAACAAAAAGATCACAACCAGAGTGCTCTTGATGAGTTCTCGATTCTATGTTGTGACCCTGCCAGTCCTACCTTTCTGCATGGGTTATCCGGAAGAAATATGTTGAACTCGTTCGACATGTTAATCTATGCACCCACAACTCAGAAAATCATATGTTCCTTTGAGTTGTCCCTCTTTAGTTGTCTTCTAGCCCTCGCCTATCCATTGATAGTCAGGAGTAGTTATGCATTCGTGTTATCGATGCCTGTTTTTTTCTATGGTCCGTCAAATCATTCTATTCCAGAATGACTAGGAGAAATGAACTCCAGTACCTCATCCATATCTAGGATTGGGTCAAAGTAGTCATACTCCGCAGATCAAAATACTAATCCAGTTTTTGTTCTGTTCTACCTTGGAGTGTTACCATCTTTATGTCCAGAGTGTCATGAGAATTGCACCATCTCTTGTGAATTCTTGACGTAGTGATACTTCTCGCCATCATTGTTCATTCCTTGGTTCCCGTGTTATTGTAACTGGAATGCCGACAAGTGTACCGTGATGTGCGAAATCAATACTCCTAGCAACTCCGTTGCTTGGTAGTTAATGGACAATAATTTCATTCTTAGCGTGTTGATTTTTGAATCATCGCCCTAAGGTTGATCGTGCTACCTAGTCCTTATTCCCGGTGCACTTTTCGATCAATGAGTTAGGATAGTGTCAGTCCTTGCTTATTCAGTCATATTATCTTGCCCTGAAAAGCAAGATTGTTCTCGAGCTTAGCAACATATCGGTGGTACGTGATTTTCTGAATATCTTCTCGGAAGTATGACCAGGTTTCACCTGACCGCTATGTTGAGTTCATGACCATGTTGGTTTTCTTCCAAACCACCCATTCTCCAAGATTCTGTGTTGGATACCCCGAGCTAGTTGGTTAAGCTAAACAACAACTTGGAGAGTTGGAAGATGGAAGATGGTATGACTTTGTTCGTCACTAAGGGATATCCTTGAGTGTGAGTGTGTGTGTGTTGAAGAAAGATGATATCTTCATCGACTGATCCCCGTGATCAGTTGTTGGATCTATTGTCTTGTCAAAACTTTGATTTGAGTATGGGCTATCATCAAATCAAATTAGAACCAACGATATTCGTAGTGTTGTCTTACTCGTGGTTGACCCCTTGAGCATACACCATTATATCTTTGAGTCTGACCAATGCTATCATCTTGTTCACATGATTGTGGAATTCCATTGTATGGGATCCTAGATGAGTTGTTGTTGAGCCCATCGACAACATCCTTATCTTTTCCATGATTTTGTTGAATCTTAAGATAGTGTTGGAAACTTTTATAAGCATTATCTTCATGTCTCGTGCATGAAGCATATGCTCGGATGAAAGAAGTGACTTCCTATAATTCATGTGCATTTGGTGCAAGTTGCCGCCATGAATCCAAGAAAGTCAATGTTGCCTCCTCTGGAACCATCTCAAGTCAGTCATGCTTGTGCGAAGTATGCTATGGTTTGATAGGCTCGCTACCTCCATTCTATATGTGTCCCTAGCACACCAAACCACTGATTGAATTGTTCAAGGAAAAGGAGTTGATGTGCGAATACTAGTTCATGCACAAGACTTCGATATCCTTGTTGATGGATCCCCACCGGAACTCGGTAGTGTTTTATTGTAAGACTACCATGTGATCATGTTTGTCTGGGACAGCGTGTTCACACGTGTGTAGCAGAACCAGCTCATGTTTTGGAGCTTGCTATCATAGTTCATTTCTCGAGAATCTCGCAACGTCATCTCGTCGATTTGTGTTGCAAACTTTCATTTTCTTCCTAGACTTGATGAGTCTGGAATATCCTGACACCAACCAGATCTGAATCTCAGGCAGATATGATGGTTGGAACATTTCCCAAGAACTATAATATCGGTCCCTCGAAAACCGGTAAAGTGGATGTCGTGGCCAACACACCCAGCCGGAAGACCTATTATTGTAGTATCTTGATTGAAGAAGTTGGCCACCTCCCCATAAGGATTTCATAGGATTTACTCCCTAGTTGTTCCTTATGGATTTTTGTGTTCCCGAAGTCCGACCTTTACTTGATGTGCTAGATATCAAACCATATGAATGGGATACACTAGCACATCAACGGGAACATTAGAAGCGGAGTGCTAAATGTCTCTCGGTCGATTATCCAGATTCTGTTTCCTTGGCCTCGCTAAGGTGAAATCTGAGAAGGTGGTATCTTCGTTTGCATCTGCATTGTCCATGACTATTCATCATGGTGGTATGTTGTGTTGCTAGGATCCTTGACATGGATGTTGGTAAAACCTTGATGAATATGGAAATGCTCAAGTTCTTGAGAGCATGCTCACACACTAGGTTATATTCCCGGTATCAATCGGGATGTGCCTTCCGTTTGCCAGTTGTCTTATAACTCTAGTTTCCTTTCCAAACTGAGTATGCCATTCCTTCAAATTCCTTCAGACGATCAATTGTGATTTTCCCTAGACTGGTATAAAGAGTTTCAATGATCTCTATTTCAAAGGTAATTCTTTTTGCCACTTAAGGGATGATTCCACGAGTCACCTTCCCTAAGGTGCCCCGTTATGGTATCATGGTAACTCAACTCCTCGCTACGTTGACAAACGTTCACCACCTTCTTAAGTGTGGAATTGTTGTCTACCTAGTGAACCCTCGTCATCTGTTCCACTCCATCCCTCTAGATGTGTGCTTCGTATCTCGGCTTGAGAGATGTTGCTATGTCTCATTCCCTGAGTTGATCCTAAGTTATTCGACCTTTAATAAGATCGATCCTTTTAGACTTTTTCCCTATCCTCTCTTTGTCATGTTGGCTTGAGTTCTCAGAGCAAGACGACGAGACAAGATGGTGATTGAATCAACGTTCATTTGAAGTGCAACCTGGGTCATGATGATTGCGTTAGTTGCGTTCCCCTTCATCTTACCCTACGTTTGAATCTCGGGACGAGATTCTTATTTAGTGGGGGTGAGTTGTCACATGCCTAGCTTCTGGTACTTCCTGGTGTTGCATCCTTTTGCATCATGTTTAAATTTTATTTAAGTTGAAATGGGGATTGTTCAAACCCTAACACCAGATCAAATCAAATAGGTTCAACCTAAAATAATCTTCAATGAACCCAAAATGCCTTTGGAAATGTTCATGATTTTTGATAAAGGTGAAAAACTCTGCCAAAAATGATGAGAATATTTCTTGGCCATTTATGGATTTTTGAATTAACTCATATTATATATGAATTGGGGCATTTAAATTATATAAATATTTTAAATGCTCTAATAAATTCTGAGAATAATTGAGGGCTGTTGGGAATAATCCAGTATGTGCCCACAATTTATTTTAGGATTTTATAAAGTGATTTAGTATTTTACTAAATCCAAAAAAACAAAGACAGAAAATAGAAAACATTAATAAAAGGAGAGAGAGATAGAAAGGTTTACCTGGACTTACCTGCAGCCCACCTAGCGCCCCACCTGGCCCAACACTGTGGCTGAGGCCCAGCCCAACTCCCCACCGTCTTCAACCTCTGCCAGTAGGCAGAGGCGTGTCGACGCGTGCGCGCCCGAGCTCCACCTCCTGCTTCCACCTCCTGCTTCCCCCTCGCCCTGTTCTCGTGCCTGGGAAACGGCCAGCACACCCCCCTCGGCCGCTCCCTTGCCTCCCTGCTCTCTCCCTCTCAGTCCCCTGTTCTTTTCCCCTCATGGCCGAAGCCGCCATGGCCACTCCGCTGAGAAACACCGCAGCCAGCCACTCCCTCGCTCCCTCTCCGCGTCCCCGAGATCCGTATCGTCGCCAGCTTCATCCTCGCCGAGCCAAGCATCACCGGACGCCCTGCAATGCCGGCGCCATCATCTTCTTCTTCCTCGGGCACCGAAGGCCGTCATCGTCGATTCGTCGCCGTTGTCGCTTCCCCGAGCTCATTGACCATCTCGATGTTACCACTGTGAGCTCATGATCCGTTTACCCCTATTACAGCACTCGATAGCGCTCCCTAGCTGTGTATGTCGCCAAGCCCGAGAGCTCATCGCCGCCGGCCATGCCGCCGTCGTCGTTGCAGCCGCTGAAGCTCCTGTCTGAGCGCGTAATCGTGCTCAGTATGCCCCCAGGATCCTAACACACCCTTCCGCTGCTCCTGCCGCATGCTGCATCGCCGTAACCATCACCGCCCGAACTCCGGCGCCGCCGCGAGCTCCATTCTGGTGAGCTCCGGCCACCCCACGCCCAGCCGCGTGCTCCCCTGGATGCGGGTGAGCAAGGGCTTCCCCCAGGGGCTCTCCGCCTCGCTTTTAGTGACCGGAGGAGCAACCCCACAACGCTTCACCGCGTTTGCAGTCGCCGGCGTCAAGCCGCCGGTGGCGTTGACCGTTTTGACCGGGGGTTTCACCACCGCAGGTCGTCTGACATGTGGCCCCCGCCCTTGACTAGTTTAGTTTAGGACTAATTACCCCCCCTGCTGACACTAACAGTGGGCCTAGTGCCTGCTAATTTGATTAGTTAAATTTAATTAATCCTGTTATATAACTATGTCACTGACGTGTGGACCCCACACGTCAGGTTTGACCTGGTCAACCGCAGTTGACCTGCTGACGTCACAGTGATGCAATGCTGACGCAGTTAACCATTTTCTGGATTTATTTTTATTCAAAAAATTCCAGAATATATCCAAAACTATAAAAATTCATATAAATTCTACCGTAACTCCAAATGAGATAAATTATATATGAAAAATGATCAAAAAATCCAATCTATCCATCCGTACCATTTTCATGCATGTTAGAACAACTTACGACTACTGTTTAGGACAATTCAATTAAATGGTATTTAAATAACCACATGTGGAGTTTGAATTTGAATATTGGATTCAAACCAACTTCATTTAATCTGGTTTGAGTTGCATTAGCACAAACCACAACATATTGCCATGTCACATTCATGCATCATACTGTTGCATTGCATTGATTGTGTTTCTTCTTTGTTTGTCGGTGCTTGTCCCCTCTCAGTAGACGTGTACCGACGATGTGATCGATGACACCGATGAAGAACTATATTATCTTCAGAAGTGCCAGGCAAGCGAAACCCCCTTGTTCATTCCTATACAATCCTACTCTCTCGCTCCTGCTCTCTTTTACTGCATTAGGACAACACGGATTCATCTATTACTTGCTGCGGTAGCTGAACCCCTTTATCCTTTGCATGACCTGTCATTGCCACAGTAAATAGATGAAACCCACTAGCATGAGTAGGAGTTGTATGAGCCCTGTTGTGCCTACTCATTCATGCTTGTTTGTCATTCCTGCTACTGCTTAGAGTTGAGTCAGGTCTGATTCATCGGGGGTGAATCAGAGGTGTGTGAACATGTCCTACTGTTGAGAGCTAAGTGTGTGAACACGATTTGGTAAAGGTAGTGGTGAGAGGCCATGTAGGAGTACATGGTGGGTTGTCTCATTGCAGCCGTCCTCAGTAACTGAGTTCTGTGTTTGTGATCCATGAACAGTTACTACCACACATTGGGTTCCGGTAACTCGGCCCCTCTCGGCTTATTAATCAACTTGATCTCTGTCCAGGAGTTGCAACTAGTTTCTGGTGTTTGTAGGTAGTGCTAGTAGTCTACCAAGTGGCACCCGGTACAGGTGGGCTTGGGACAGACTAGGCACGGTGGCACGGTGTACCAAGTGGCACCTGGATGGTGGGCTTGGGAACCCTGCTCACATCTTTTGGGGCCGTGAGCGACACCCCGGCCGAATCTCCTTGCGGATGGAACCCGAATAGGCGAGAAACCTAGATGAGAGACTTGTGTGCTTAGTCAGGTCGTGGCCGACACCCTCGCTGGGCTTCCACTTGAAGGTTGCCGAGTACATGTCGTGTAAACGGCGGTAAGTGGTGAGAGTGTGTGTGAAGAAGTACACCCCTGCAGGGTTAATATGATCTATTCCAATAGCCGTGTCCGTGGTAAAGGACTTCTGGGTCGCCTGTACAGTTCATAGACAAGTGAAAGTGGATACTCTAAAATACGCAAGATAAGCGTGAGTGCTATGGATGGCGTTCTCGTAGGGAGACGGGAGCGGATCCATAGTGGTGTATTGATATGGTGAATATGTGGACTCGTGTGCGCCACCTCAAAAGAGTTACTTGTAGTCGTAGTTCAGGTTAGCCACTGAGTCAAAGCTGGCTTGCTGCAGTTAAACCCCACCATCCCCTTGTTGATAACGATGCATATGTAGTTAGATCTGATGTAAGTCTTGCTGGGTACATTTGTACTCACGTTGCTTAATTTATGTTTTTGCAGAGAGACTTCAGTCTCGCTAGTAGTTCCACGTGGACTTCGACGTTTAGCTTGTTACCTCAGCTACGATCTTGTGCCCTCGGCAGGATCTGATAGACAGTGAGGCTTCTCAGCCTTTTTCTTTTGTAGATGTATGTACTCAGACATGTTAAGCTTCCATTTGTGCTTGACTTGTTTGCTCTCAATGTTGAGTCATGAGACTCATGCTTGTAATATCTCGCTCCTCGGAGCCTATTGAATAAAATACTTGAGTTGTAGAGGCATGTTGTGATGCCATGTTGTATTTGCACATATCGAGCATATTGTGTGCATGTTATTGAAATTCTTGGTATGTGTGGGATCTGACTATCTAGTTGTTTATCCTTAGTAGCCTCTCTTACCGGGAAATGTCTCCTAGTGTTTCCACTGAGCCATGGTAGCTTGCTACTGCTCCGGAACACTTAGGCTGGCCGGCATGTGTCCTTCTTCATTCCTGTGTCTGTCCCCTCGGGGAAATGTCACGTGATGAATTCCGGAGTCTTGTTAGCCCGCTACATCCTGGTTCACCGGAGTCCTGCTAGCCCAGTGCTATAGCCTGGATTCACTCGCTGATGACCGACACATTCGTTGTTGGGTCATGTATGTCTGTCCCTGTAAGTTAGTGCCACTTTGGGTTCACGACTAGCCATGTCAGCCCGGGTTCTTTGTCATATGGACGCTAGCGACACTATCATATACGTGAGCCAAAAGGCGCAAACGGTCTCGGGCCAGGTAAGGTGGCACCCGTGGGAATACCGTGCGTGAGGCCGCAAAGTGATATGATGTGTTACATGCCTGATCTGTGTGACTCAGAATCGGGGTCCTGACAGCAACGTCCTCAAGATGCCACGAAGTGGCAGGGTCATCACGGTCCCCTGTGAAGAGAAGGATGCGGTGTGCTCCCTCGAGCGCGCCTTCCAATCCGCATCAATCATGGACCCAGACAGCAAGAATGGAAATCTTCTTGAAGCAGATCCCAAGAAGAAGAAGACATCTCCTCTTTCAGGGCCTCAGGAGGCAAGATCCTCCGGAGGCGCCACATCCGGACATGCGCCCATCCAAGGGGTGCCACCCTCCATTGCATAGGAAGGCGCGCCCGGTGCCCTCCTCGGGCAAGGCTCGGGGGCTCTTTCCTGGGGAGCCACTGACTTTGCCAAGGTCACGAGGGAGGCGCTCGGGCACCACTTGGAGGCACGCTTCACGGCACGTTTCCCTCAGGAAGGCGTGAGGCAAGGAGGGCCCAACCCTCAGGAGTTCATCACCAAGGTCTCTCAGGAGTTGCAGGAATCGAGAGTCATGCACGGCAACCACCGCCTGCCCAGCGTAGCTCCCCATCCAGGCGAGGATAACGGGCCGCGCATCTGCATCGACTACCCAGGGCTCTATCGAATCGCATCTCAGGAGTGCTTCTGTCCTTCACGCATGGGGCATTGCGCGGGTCCACCGCACAGCTACGTTCGCATGCCTTTCGGCCTGCCGAACATGGCTGTAGCCCACCAGCGCCTGATGAGAAGCATTCTGGAAGCTCAGGTGGCCAAGCATCATGCGCTGCTGGAGGAAATGGAGATGGACCTCGCCAAGCCGCCCGAACCTCCTGAGCCTCTCGAGGCTCGGGGCCCCGAGGGCTCGTGAGGATTGGCTTCTTCGCCTCGCATCGTCAGCTGCTCCGACACTTGCTCTACAATGGTATCAGGTGACTTCTTTCAAGTTTCATTTCAGCTGGGAGCGCCCTCAGGGCTGCATCATTCCCAGGTCGCGTGGGTCTGTCCCTGCGGCATGTATCCGTTTTGCTTTCGTCTTCAGCTTACCTTGTTGGGGGCGCCCCTCGGGCTGCATCATCCCCAAGCCGCTTGGGCCTGACCCAATGGTGTTCGCCTTACCCCGCACCTATCTAAGTTGATTTGCTTCTTCATGCTGAACCTGCTTATGATTATCGTCTGCTACCTACCATGGGCCTCTCCTCTATCATGCAAAGCGCTTGCACGTTAAAAGGGGGGCGCCTGAGCATCGCGACTCAGGATCTCTTACTGGCTCTCCAGCCCTCACCACCTGGCCTTGTCCACGACATCGCGACCTGGCATACCGGCGGCGGCTGAGCTTGCTCGAGGGCCGGGACCTGAGGATGTAGAGAATTTGCATTTTAACCACCTTGCAGGGACGTACCACCGACAAAGGCCCAGAGCCAGGCGCAACCCGCCTCGAGGTAGGGCCCCGTGAGTCCCGTACTGGCTCACGGGTGCCCAGATACACCTCTCCTAGCCCTACTGTGCCGGCCACGTGTCAGGGCGGGGCCATACATGCCTCGGGGGCTCCTCCCGAAGGGGAGCCCCACTCCCACGCACCAGTGGAAGCACCATGCTCCGTGCTGGCTGATGACACTGCCGAGGAGCGGCTATGCCCGTGCACATACGGAAGCGCTATGCTCCGCGCTGGTGATAAACAACTAAGGGAAGCCCAAGGCTGTGTCAACCTCAGGGAGCCCAGAGCTTAGTGTCTGGCCTCATCGCAACGCCTCCCCTCGGGAGCGCCGTGCGAGGGGGCTGCGCACGGGGGCTGCGCCTGGGCCACTCCCGAGAACACGCCACCGAGCCAGGTCCCTCGGACCTGGTCATCGCACGCCCCTCCCCTAGTGGACCCAAGGTACGAAGACCCGTTTGGGCGTCAAGGGGGACTCCTGAGCATCGTGACTCAAGAGCCTAACTGGTAACATAGCCCCTCACTCCTTAGTTCTGAAAGGCTAACGGCAGTTGAGGTATGCGCGAGGCTGGGCCCTGTCGACGTAGAACGACAAATCCTCTCTTCCACCGCCTCCCTGTTTGCTGTTTGCGCGTCAAGGGGGACTCCTCAGCATCGCGACTTAGGAGCCTAACTTGTCACGTAGCCCCTCACTCCTTCGTCCCGTCCTAGTAATCCGGTCGGGGCTAATGGCGGCTGAGGTATGCGCGGGGCCGGGCCCTGCCAACGTAGAACACAAGCAAATAGGAAGGAAATCGCAAAATCTAGCAAATCCAGAAGCAAATATTACAGACCATAGATTGTTCTCACAATACCAGACACAAATTTAAACGCCTCCACGAGGCATGGTGCATGTTGTAGGAATAAAAGCAGGGAAAAGGCCGCGAGAAGATCACCCCTGGGCCGCGCCACCGCTCGTGGCGGAGTCGCGCTTGTCAGCCCCACCCCCTGGAGCTGCGGAGCCGACAGCGCCTCGCTTGGGCGCGGTGTTGAAGGCGCGGAACTTCGACAACAAGGCCTCCGCTCGACCCTTGACAGCTTCGGCAGCAGCGGCGGAGCGCTTGGCGTCCACGGGCTCCAGCAGGTCGTCAAGGTTGGCGTCGGGGTTGCGGAGGTAGACGTGGCTGAGGATCCGCGTCAGCCCTGCGGAGGAAAGGACGCGAGCCTCGACTTCAGCCATGGGGCCGATGGCGATCACGACTTCTTCAAGCGCCTCGATGAGGAAGGGAACCAGCTTAGCGGGGCCTTCCTTGGCTCCGGCCAGCGGTTTCTCCAGGCCCCCGTCATAGAGCGTTTTCAGCTCTATGCGGGCCCTCTCCTCATAGCGCGCGAAGGCCGCGCGGTCCTCAGTCAGGACCTTCACCTCAGCATCCAGTTCGACCCTCTCCGCCTTCAGCGCCAGCTCCAGCATCTTCAGCCGGTCGCGGTTGGCCAAGAGTTCGGTGTCGCGCTTCTTGATAGCAGCCTCCTGAGCCTTCATCTCCTCCTCCTTCACCTGGCGGCCATGAACCTCCTTGGAGAGCTCATCATGCAGCCCTTCCAGCTCGCCCTCTAGCTTCTCGCAGCGGCCCTTGACAGTTGAAGCATCCTTCAATGCTGCGTGATACGTCCATTTTGCATCATGCTTTTATATCAATATTTATTGCATTATGGGCTGTTATTACACATTATATCTCAATACTTATGGCTATTCTCTCTTATTTTACAAGGCTTACCATGAAGAGGGGGAATGCCGGCAGCTAGAATTCTGGCTGGAAAAGGAGCAAACGTCGGAAACCAATTCTGCACAACTCCAAAAATCTTGAAACTCCATGAAACAACTTTTTGGATTTTATAAGAAATTATGAGCAAAAGAAATAGGCCAGGGGGCCCACACCCTGTCCAGGAGACAGGGGGGCGCCCCCCCCCCCCGTAGGGCGCGACCCCCTATCTCCTGGGCCCCCTTGTGGGCCTCCGGCGTCCATCTCCTGCTATATGAAGGGTTTTGTCCTGGAAAAATTCGTGGGCAAGCTTACGGGACGAAACTCCGCCGCCACGAGGCGGAACCTTGGCGGAATCAATCTAGGGCTCTGGCCTAGCACGGCCCATCTTCATCAGCACAAGAATCAAGACCCTCGCGTGGGGCCAAGCCTCGCGGGGCGGACGACACAAGGCTTCCTCAGGAACGGCCTCGCCAGGTAGGCTCACGAGGAGGCAGATAGATCAAGGTAGGGTACCTCGCGAGGTGCTCGTGACTCAAGCCATGACGATCGAGACCAGGCGGGCGCCGGCCTGCGCAGTGTCCTTGTTTCCTCTTAGGTGCAAAGGGGGCAAGTACACGCGTGGAGTACCGAGGCATCAGGCAAAGGTTGCCATTTCAGTGCAACGAGACCAAGACCAGCAGAGCGGCAGGATGGAGGTCACCGTGGAGCCCAGGATGGCGTCATCACCAGTGCCTTTGGCAGCCGAAGACCAACTTTAGGCAGGATAACTTGTACTAGATGTTCCCCTTTGAAATGGCCGTTGTTGACGCCCTTCCCGCTCAATATTTGGGAAGAGGCCCAGGGCCTCTATATATAGGGATAGCCACCATAGAATAGGGGCATCTGGTTCGTCATCCAAGAGGCGATCGAACTCACCCAAGCAGTTCATCGCACCAGCTCAAGAACACCTCTCGCGAGGCTGTTCTTCCCTTTTACTATTCATCATCAGCCCCTGAGGCAATACACCACACCACACACTGGAGTAGGGTATTACACCACAACGGTGGACCGAACCAGTATAAATCTCGCGTCCCTTGTGTTGTTCATCGTTTTAGCTTAGATTCTCATGAGGCGATCGGACGTAGGTCGGTAGGGGAAAGATATTCGTGCGCACCCCGGAGTTTGAACCTTAAGGGTCTGCCGGAACCGAACATCCGACAAGTAACTCCCTCCCAACTAGAGCTCAATGATTGAGGGGGGTGAAACCCCATTTTCCCTCACTATAGAGCTGCATTTCTCCCATTATCTCACCTCTCTCTCACTCCTGCCAGGTCCCAGAGCATTCAAGGCCCCCTCCCCCCTTGTTTATTCTTCCTGCAGCCACTGGACACAAGTGGACGCGCGGGTGCACGCAAAAATCCGTGGATGCCGTCCGTTTGCACGCTCTGGAGCGCGTGGCAGAGCACACGAGCATTGACACCGCCTCCCTCGACCACCTCGAGCCTCCCCCTCGCGCCAGTCGAGGTGCCTCGGCGTCCGCGACATGCCACGGCCTGGTCCCCCTCCTTCTCCCTCCTACTGCCCCCTCGCACACGCGCCAGGGCCGTCCGAGAGCCCCAATGGCGAGCCCACACGCACAATGCTCTACCTCTTCCCAGCTATCTATCTCCTTCTCCCTTGACTTGGACCACACCCACGAGCGCCGCAGACAACCCCGAGCCTCCTCCCGTGGCCACTGCGGCCATTTCCGCGGGTGCCCGTAGGCCACGTCCACGGTGAGCCACGACCTCACCATTTGAGGACTCCCGAGGCCTCCCTCTGGATCCCCTTTGCTCTCTCTCTCCCGTGCATCCCCTAGACCAGTCCACACCTCCTCCCGTGCCTTCCAACCTCGTCCATGGCTGGAGCCGAGTTGCCGACCACCGCCTAAATTCTCGTCGTCCGGGCCCCCTCCTCCCCACCTGTGGGTTACTTTGCATCTCCATTGCCCCCGTGGAGCTCCCCCACACTCCGGTTACTCCTCCCGGCAGCCGGAGCACCATTCCCGCCATCGCCGTCGGCCACGTCCGCCACGGTCGGCGGTCTCCTTGACCAGGTCCTCCCCGACAAGCGTGTGACCCGTGGCTGGAAGTGCCTCTCTATGCTGGTCACGCCGGTGGGAAGCATGTCACCGGGGGTGCTATGTAGCCCCGTCAATCATCGGCGGGAGCCGCTACTCCCCGCCGCCGGAGCGCACGCGGGAGGTTGAACACGGCCTGCTGCTGGGCCCCGCATGTCTGCGACCCAGCGGGCGAGCCCGACCATTTAAGTGGAAACGGCTTCCGCCAGATCCGCCTCCTCGGCATGAAGGCGCCCCACCGTGAAGCTGCCTTTGACGTCACCTCCTCTACACGCGCAGCGAAGCCGCTGGGCCGGCCCAGCGCACTACGGTGCAAAACAGCGCCCTGTGCACAGTTTAGGTATAACCCAAATCTTCTTCTTTTTCTTTTCAAGTGAGCTTCTAAAATCCATAGTTAATTCATTTCATGTCTCAATTTGTTGATTCAAATTTCTGGAAACTTCATAAATAGAGTCCTATTTAATGAGCCATAGTGAATATTTTTATTCTACCTAGTTTCCACTGGATCTAATAAGTAGGTCATTTATAACCCTAAATCAGCTTCCAAAATTCATAGAATATCCAGTTGGACTCCAAATTCAGTTAAACCAATTTCTAAATGTTTCTAAAATCATGCCTGATTTAATTGGTACTTTTACTCCTTTTTATAAAAAGACATTCTGTGGACAACTTGCAGATCCATTGAAACCATTTATTCCATCATATTGAAATGTTCAGAAATATCCACTTATCCAATTCCATTGAATTCACTTTGGTCATTCCCAATATGACCAGAGGTATCCTAGAAAAGTCCAACTTGCATTTTTAGAGCACTTTTATTTTTGCCTTGTCGTGTTGCTTATTGTGTTTGTTTCCGGCGTTAGTTGACGAAGTAGACGAAGTACTTGGAGAAGGACCGGAGGATTTGAAGACTCTGATGAACCAGGCAAGCAGCCCTTTGCCCATGATGAACCCTTTTTTATCATGGTAGGATTTCTTTCTGTGATTGTTGAATGCATGATATCTTGAATGGCACCCCTGCTAGGTTTGCCTTCATTGCATACCCCGTTGATACTTGCATTGTTCATGACTCTATCCTTGTTTAGAGTTGTGTTGATGGGTTGTAGAAATATGATATATTTGTTGGCTGAGCAAAATGGGTCAGGGTCATGCATGCTAAGGAACAAGTGTGGTTTGACATACTTGCAAATAACCCAGTGGGAGCCACTAATGCTCCTGGGAGATGATGATGAACTAGGTCACTAGTTGGTGGAGAGGTAGTGTACCGAGGCTTGATGAAAGTGTTGTTTACAGAGACGGATTAGATTTAAGATTTGTTGACCGTCCCAACCCTACATGCGCAACCACTCTACCCTTATATGGGAAAGGGCATTATTGATTACCTAGTTCGTGCTAACATGGATGCCCGCATTACTAGTGATGGGAGTGATTTGTGGTCACTCTCGGGACGGGGTTGTGCCAGATAGGGCGGCCATGACTGTTTTTACAAGGCACCGGACACACTGTTGGTGCCCCATGCTTGTGATATGTGATGAATATGGGAGCCTGGCTCCACAAAAAGAATTTATTTTGTGACAATGCTGGGCACGAGGGCTACTACCAATCGAGTGGACTTCTTGTTAGTCACGGCTAGGGAAAGGTAGTGATCGGGTGCTTACCCCGGGTACTTGAGGTACCGCGGGTCGTGGATGACATGGAAGTTCCCAGGATGTTGTGGGTAAAGTGTGCAACCTCTGCCGAGTGTCAAACTATTCAAATAGCCGTGTCCACGGTCAAGGACGGTTAGGTGGTGCTGCTTAGACTATGTCCATATGTTTCTGAAAAACAACATGGTTTGGTGATATTGTTGATGTGATTCATAAGTAAGTCACGATGAGCTCGAGCATGAGTTGTTCATAACTCTTTCTCGAGGCTGATGTCTATAACCTCCTGGTACTTGTTGCGGACACATTCATGCCCTTGGTAAATGTTGATCATACTTGCATGAGAAAAACTAGCTTTCCGCAAAAATGCTAATTAAGCAGTAGAGCTTTGCATAATTATTTTGTTATCACTCTTGGGTTGCTTGCGAGTACATTCAAAGTACTCATTGGCTTGCCACTAGTTATTTAATTGGCCAGGTATGAAAGAACATGATATGATGAAAAGTTCTTGGGTGACGATCGTGCGAGCTAGGACGCTTCCCAGTCAGAATGCCTGTAAGATTAAGGCAAATGGCATGGGTTCAACTTATCGAAGAAGATTTCCGCTGCGATGATATACTCAAGAATTGACCATAATGGTCACAATTTGTGTAAAATAGTATGTATGGATGTAAGACTCTTGTTATTCAGCTTCTGTGTGTTCAGTGAGCATTGATCTCTGGGATCACTGTACACGTGCATTCGGTGATCACGACTTATGAGTCGGGGTCCCCATAGAGCTGGAATTTGAACCATCCTGACTGTAGGAAGCCTTAGTTCGCATGGTCGTTAGTTAGGGTAAAACTAATTTTCAAAACTATCACTAATTTTCAAAACTATCTGTAGTTCTCTTCCCTTCTGAAGTTCTCCAAAACTAAGATATATCTTCCTTATTGATCTCTTCCCCTTCAAAGCTTTTTCAAATGGTCGCTAGTACCCTTATGCCCCTGACCACTGGATTCCTTGTAATCCCCGTGGATAACCTAGAAGGAAGACATCTTGCCAAACATTCACTCACATCTTCTGAACACAAGTTTGGCGACACCACGACAAGACACAAGACGCCTTCTCAAGGATTGAGGAAAACAAGACTCGGAAGGTGGTGACACCCTTGACACTGCCCCGAGATGATGCAACCTTGTCCTACAACGATCAAGGTGTAAGATATGCGACATCATGATATACATTGCTAATAGAGCAACCATGTCCTTACCGTTGTTGTATCGGCAATCACCGGTGGATGAGAACCTCGCCATTTGGCCCGCCTCACTATACCGAGCAGGAAAACGGTTCTCTTCATCCCCTGCTCTTGGTGTCGATGTTTTCATCAACATAACCGACATGTTGGACCACAACTATGCCTTGTTAATATCAATGCATAAAGGATTAACTACCTAGTATAGTCGATGCCTTAGAAGGCAAAAGGGATCATCATGATTAAGAAGACAATAAAAGACCAAGTCAATACCAGCTACGAGGAGCCACCTTCACCCCATCACTTCAACATGCGAGAAGTTGTTGAAGACTCTTTAGGCTCAACCCAGATTGCTCCGTTGAACAACTACAAGAGATGTGGCGACACCTGAGGAAAACCCCAGAAGACTGCACGAGGCACGAAGCAAGCACAACTACTGAGTTCGAGAACCCCTAGGGTAGGATGAGTCGTTTACCCCCCTATGCGCAGTTGAGTCCGTATGATGGTTTGAATAGAACCATGATTGTGTGTTGCTTGTTTTTATTTCGTTGTGTTTTGATATCAGTCGCCCTTTTTACCCTGGGCAACAAGTACGTGACTATATCACCTTCCTTATCTTAATGCTTGTGTTTGGCCCTTTTGGTACTTGTTGTTTGCACTTGCACTATAGAACCCCCTTTAGGAATCCCCCTCCTCTATGCTACTTTTCCCTCTCATCTCTCCCCTCTACTGAAGGCCGACAAGACAAGATACACCAAGGGTTCTACTTTGGAACTAACTAGCACTGAGGACTTTTGCTACAACCTCCTCGACCAAGTGCAACCCCGTAGAGTTATGTTTAATCCTCCAGACCGGAAACCCATCCCTAGAACCTTCGAGACACCACGAGATACCCCAGCTCGAATCCTTAACCATGTGCTTAACCCACAGAATTGCAAGAGAACCAGTTAAGCCTCCGTAACCTTGCACAACAATGGGTTCATTATGGAACTAGTGGACATAGTCAACTAGCACGTTATCATCCTAAGATAGCACCAGAACTAACGATGCCATAGGGAAGACCAATTTGAGGATATAGGAATAGAGGACCAATGACTTGTTGAGTTTATATCAATGACCTTGAGGAATTATCTGAGACTCTTTGGTGGATTATGAATCTTTCATGTTGAAAGATGAACTTGGTGGGATCATATTAATAGAATAGCATAGCTTTCATCACCCTGGAGTAAACTGGATTTTGTAGGACAATTATGTTCGCACGATGAAATTCTTGGAGGTATAAGGATTTGACTTAGCCAGTGGATAATTGATATTGCGATAATGACTTGGAGGTACACATAGGAATTTTTGTTGGACATGAGATTTGGATTAAATAGGTGATGCTAGTGGAGTCTAGATGCTGAGTAAGTCTACATGGTTCGGAGTAGATTGGATTTAGATTGATGATCTCAATCATGATACCATGTTTCTCGATGGACAATAAACTAGGAGATTGGATTAATTGTCGAAGTTGAGTTAGGGATCTATATGAGCTTAAGATTGGAGGTTATCAGATCACGATAATCAGAATTGGTGGACTGACTATAGTAAGGGCCACCCTTTCAAGTATTCGGGGATTATAGGACATTAGTAGATCATGTGGAACGCCATAGATATTGGATTTGTAGGATTAATGCGTTATGTAGTGATTGATGGAAGTTAATGGGTAATTGGAGTTGATACGTAGGAAGGAAACAGGAATTTGGATTTGCTATACGATGTCGGGGAAGCTGATCCACGAACACCAATGGGGACCGGCGGACCGGGCCCCTTTCGGTTCGGCGGGGGGCGGAGATCGCACGAAGAGCAGATCGAGGCGAAGCACACGAGCAGTTTACCCAGCTTCGGAGCTCTCCGGAGAGATAATACTCCTACTGCTGCTTGTCTGATTGTATTGAGTTCTTGCTTGAGTGCGCTGAGTGCTACAGTACACACGAAACCGAGCGTGAGTGTTTTATGGTTTCCAGCTGAACCCCCCTCTACGTTGCGCATGGGCCTCCTTTTATATGCTCAAGGGGTCACCGACAGGTGGCAACGTAGACAAGGGCAAAAATGGAAAAGGAGTTGCGGTTGGTACAACTACCTGTACAGTGTATCCTACCTAACCCTGACGGTAGGGGACAAAGGCATTAAATGCCCGTCTGTGTCGCCCAAACAGTGCAGAAAGGGACCGTCAGGGGCGCCACCGCTTGCCACGATGGCTATCTTGTCAGCGCCGCTTGCCACCGTGCACCGCTAGCTGCACAGCCTCTCGCCACGCGCGCCTGGAAAGGCCCCCAGGGCGACACGTTGGTGGATGTGCTGGAGCGTGGGTACAGAGTTCCTTGCGATGCCTTGGTTGGCCTTCCCGGCAAGCTCCTCTTGTCGGGGCTTTGTCTCCTTCGCTTGAATACTTTGTTCTTGAATGGCTCCAAAGGAACCACAGAGGACCTTGGCGGTCACCCAGCAAGCCTTGCCGCGGGGCGTTGCAACTGCCCGTGCACAAGTTCGGGATACTAGGGTACCCCTACTCTAGTACACCGACAGGAGCCCCCGGGCCTGGGCCACACACGGTGCCGAACGCTATTGGGCCAGGCCCAAAACAGGGCACGGGCACACGCGGCCTAGGTTACGCCGAATCTTGCTCCGCATCCACCGCGCCCTCCCCGAACGGCACGCGTTGAATGCGGTGTCGTGGGAGAGATCGTGGGTGGTTTCTTTATTCGGAAGGACGAAACGTCCGCCCCCTCCCTCTTTATAAGCAGAGGAAACAGGGGCAGTTTGCCCATCTCGCCGGTTGGTACTCCAGTTTCACAAATCTCCGCCGCTCCCCCCCTTCTTTCCGAAGCTGAAAGAGAGCAGCGCTCCGCCCCCCATTGCCACCAGCACCACCAATGCCGGCGATCTCCCCCACCACCTTCGCCATAGCTCCAAAAGCCGACAAGGGGAAGGGCGTGAAATCGGTCGAGGCGCAGCGGCTCGCGGCGCTGCGGAAGGAGCGGGCCATCTTACCCCCTCAGCTTGGTGTGAAGGAGCTGAGGGAGTACTACTACCTCTTCTAGTCGACGGAGAAGCGAGCGCATTCGCGCGCGAAGGTACTGTCGACTACCGCTTCGAGACTAGCTCCGAACGGATATCCCTTCTTCGCGCTGTTCTTCTACTGCGGGCTCTGCCCGCCCTTTTCTGAATTCTTCTGTGACATCATGAACACCTACGGGTTCCGCCTCCTTGACTTCACCCCCAACGCCGTTCTGACCATGGCAGTTTTCGCACATCTCTGCGAAAACTTTGTCGGAGTCCATCCAAACGTAGCCCTTTTCCGCCACTTCTTTATGCCCCGGGTTGAGAGAGGGGAGCCCCTTGCCGGCGGAATTGCTTGGATCTCAAGAGTCGGCAAGAAGGAAGCGTATCTGGAGGGAGAGCTCCGCAGCAAGTGGGAGGAATGGAGAGCAGAGTGGTGCTGGATCGTCGAGGAGAACCCGCAGCCATTTACCGCCCTGCGACAAGCCCCAATAGCGCGCGGCAACGATTGGAGCAACGTTGCCCCGGAAGATGACAGGCTGAAGATTGCCGTCACCCGGATCCTTCGCCTCAGGCTTGCCGGGCTCACCGTAGGCATCGTTGGCGCAGATTTCCTTCGTCGCCGCATCGCCCCCCTGCAAGAGAGGGGGAGACCCGCCTGGGAGTTCCAGAATTCGGCGGATATCATGAGGCTGTGCCCGGGCCTCAACTTCAACTTCACTGTCCTGGAGCTGGACGCGATGCTCCTGGAATTGTTCAAGCGCGATCCTCAACATCCATTCCTGTTGCCGAGGAGCGTCGTTCCGTTGTGTAACAACTCCTTGCTCGACCGCATCCGCGCAATGATGCCGCTGTGCGACTCGCACGGAATCGTCCCGACTTGGCAAGAGCCTGCAGACGACGTCGTGCGGGATTTCTTTGACGGCTTGGTTGAAGTGGCGGTCTGCGCTGACGAGCAGAAGAGCCTCACCCGCGACACTACCGACGCGGAGATGCAGCGCATCGCCACTAGGCTGGAAGAGGCGGCGGCAGCCGCTGCCACGGGTGAGTTTGGATTCACCGTGGAGGAGGCAGAGGCAGCAAAAGCGGCAAGCCTTGCCGAGCGAGAGGAGTTCTCCGGCGAAGAAGAGCTTGTCGGGCCTGAAGCTGAGCCGAGCGAGCCTGGCGAGGGAGAGCTTGTCGGGCCCGAACCTTCAGACAGCTTGCCACAAGCGGAGCCCCCAGCTCCACCAGGAAGGCGTCTCCGCAAGGCCGTGGACGTAGCGGGGCGGCAGACGGGTCAACAGCCGTGAGCCGCGCGACACGCTCTACCGCGGCAAGCACTGTTGCCGCGGGAGCGCCTCACGCCGCTGCGGCAACCGGAGCGGGGTCTTCCCGGTCCACCACCACTGCTCCTGCCAAGCGGACAAGGGAGCCTACTCCTCCGCCTCATCGCACCGGAGGCGAGCCGGACTTCGAAATCTCTGCGCTCAGCTCCGACGAGGAAGAAGAAGAGTAAGACTTCGTTGTTCTCGTAGTTCTTCAATTTTTTGTTGTGTTGTCTTGTATCTGATTTGCTTCACTCTGAACCTATTCCTTTTCAGGACGCTGGCCCAGAGAGCGGCGAAGAGAGCCAAGGCCCCGGTGATTGTCATCGAGGACGACCCCACCGCAACGGCAGAGGATATGTCCGAGACCACCTTGTCGGACCCGGCAACCATTCCTCAAAGCAGCCCCCAGCACTGCCCCCCACGTAAGTATATGGTTTACTTCATGCTGTCAGGCGCGCATAGGTGATCTTTCCTTGCTAATATCTGATTGCTGGTTTGTGTAGGAGCAGAGCAGCCTCACCAGGAGTGCCCGGAAGCTGCTCCCGAAGTGCTATCTGCTTCGACTACACCACCAAAGGAGGCTTCCCCAGCAAGGGAGCATTCTCTGGCAAGGGACAGCTCCCCGGCAAGGGATAGTTCTCCGGCAAGGGACAGCACCAGTGATCCTCCGACGGTTGTGACCACGAATCCAGATCCTAGCACAGGTAACCCTTTCGCTTGAAAACTTCCCTTGGGCTCCTCTTCTTCTGATTTTCTTTCTGAGTATTTGCTTGACCTTTCTCCCCTCTTTGGTCGCCAGATCCACCTGCCACGGAGCCGATGGAAACCGAGGCCGCCGGCAAGGAGAACGCGCGCGGCAACAACGACGACGCCGCCGCCACCGAAGAAGAGGCCGGCGCTGATGATCCTGCCGGCGAAGAGGCCGCCAAGGCTGCCGCCACAGAAGCTGGCGAGGGATCCGGCGATCGCACTGACGGCCCCGAGGCCGCAGGAGCGCCAGGCGCTGCGCCGACCGCCGATCCCTCCGCCGATGCTGCAGCGCCAGGCTCCGAAGAGCCCCAGCCTAGCGCCTACTTATAGGCCGGCGACGGTATCTTCATCAAGCTCCCCTGGGCGTCCAGCTCCAGGGCGCCGGTCGAAGGAGAAATTTTGGACGGAGAAGTGCTCGCCTCCGCTGGGCTGACGCTGGTCGACGCGCCAAGCAGCAGCAGCGACGAGTCTGAGGAGGAGCGGCTGCTGCGGAAGCTGCTGTCGCTCTACCACGCCTGACAAGCCAAGCTGGCGTCCCGAGAAGCACTTGTCGCGAGGGCGGGAGTGGACATTGAGAAGCACACGGAGGAGCTTCGGGGCCTCATGCAGGAAGCTCTCCGGTCCCTGGCGGAGGAGCGGGAGCAACTTCTCGAGGAGCGGAAAGCCTTCCTCCTCGAGAAGGCTGAAGTTGAAGAGAAGCAATAGCTTGTCGCCGAAAATCTATTTCCGCAGGAAGGAGAGTTGGCGCAGCGCAAGGTCAACCTTGACAGCCACGAGGAGGAGCTTGCCGCACGCGAGCAAGCAATTGGCGGGGCTCTCAAGGAAGCAAAGGATGCCGCTGCAGCTGCCGAGGCCGCCAAGAAGGAGCTGGAGATGAAGGTAGCGCAGCTGGAGGCTGATCTCAGGGCGAGCGGCGAGGAGCTTGCCGCTCTCAAGCGTGAGCGCGAGAAGGACGCTGCCGCTCATGGTGAGCTGCAGGGCCTTCTCGTAGAGAGGAGCAAGGAGTTTAGCGCCGCCAAGGACTCCAATGCGGATCTTGAGTTGAAGCTGGCTACCTTGACTCAGACGCTGGACGGCGCCAGGGAGCGGGAGGTGGCCTTGTCGGAGAAGATCAAGGCCGACGAGGCGCTGCTGGCGAGTGCTGCTGCCGCCCACGACGCTTTCAGGGAGACTGTGGAGCACTGGACCGAGGGTATTGTGGATCTTGCCGCCGCCATCGACGGGGAGCTGGCGCAGCTGGGGATGGAGGATCTCGGGTACTCCTCCGACGAGCAATTCCAACCCAGCGCCAAGCTCAGCTTGTTCTTCAAAGGCGTGGCGGCGGCCCTCCAGCGACTCTGGGAGAAGATCCCAAAGGAGCTGGCCGACGAGTCGCGCAAGATCTGCGCAGGAGCTCTCCAGAAGGTGCTGATGAAGGTGGCTTTCCGCAACCCAGGCCTCAACTTCACCAACGTCCTCAAGTCCTTGCCGCTGGATGCTGATCTAGAAGCGCTCAAGGCCCTTGTCGCACCCATTGTGGACAAGGTGAACGGGATCAAGAGGGTTGAGGGCGATCGCGTAGATTAAGCCGCCCGTTTTCTCTTTTTCTTGTCGCTGCTGGTCATGTTATGAAAACAATCTATTAGAGCTGCGACCAGCTATCTTGTAATATAACTCTATTTTGGATAGAAATTTGCTGTGTTATTTCCTTTACTTGATTCCTTGCTTTGTATGTTTTTGCCCTACGCTTTTAGGGAACTTGTCGGTGCAGGCACCTGGGCCGTGAGCGCTGATTGCGGGACATCAGCAGCCTGCTGGCGGTGCCGCTACCAACAAGAAACCTTGTCGCAACTAGTCGCAGCTCACTTAAGTTGTTGAGCGGACTCGAAACAAAGTAAGGGCGCAACTAGCTACGAGTTGGTTCCTCTGCGCACAGGTTTTCCATACAAAGTACGGTAGTTCGAGGAAGATAACTTAAAAAATTTAAAAATTGATTGCTCAAACTTTGGCAACTTAGCTTTTCTGTCGTTTGCTTCCCGGCAAGGCGAAACTTTTGAACGATGCTTGGTCCACACCATTATCTTCTCCTTTCCCCCCGGCAAACTTGTGTGCGAGGGAACCTTCCTTTCCTTTGAGAAAGAGAAAGAAGAGAAAATAAAGATATGGAGCCTTACGGCTCGTTATTGCTTACCGGGGGTAGGTGCTGCACAAAGTGTCAGATAACGCATGCAAAAATAAAGTAGATAGCATGATATTGACAAGATGTGCGGAGCACATGAGTTTTACTTATGCACGGGGTCTGCGCCCGGCTTTGTACAAAGGATTACATGCAACATCGGCAAGACTTGTACAAAAGGTGGTTGCCGGAACAGGGTCCGGCAACCGCGCCTTACGGGTAAAACTTACGAAGATGCTCAATGTTCCAGGAGTTGCTCACCGGAATGCCATATTCGGTCTTAAGGCGGACATCGCCAGGCCTAGTGACTCGTTTCACCTGGTAAGGGCCTTCCCACTTTGGCGTCAACTTGTTGGAATTCTTGGCGGACTGAACGCGCCGAAGAACAAGGTCGCCTTCCTCGAGACTTCTGGCACTAACTTTGCGGCTATGGTAGCGACGTAAAGCTTGCTGGTATCGAGCAGCTCGTACATCAGCCTGAAGACGGTCCTCCTCAAGGAGCAGCGCGTCATCTTGTCGCAGCTGCTCTTGCTCAAGCTCATCATAAGCGAGCACTCGAGGTGACCCGTATACGAGTTCTATGGGGAGAACTGCCTCTGCTCCATAGACTAGAGCGAAAGGTGTCTGGCCAGTGGCTCGATTTGGTGTCGTCCTGATCGACCAAAGAACCACCGGCAGCTCCTCAATCCAGTTCCTTCCGCACTTGCGCAGCCTGTCGAAAGTTTTCGTCTTGAGCCCGCGCAGCACTTCAGCATTTGCCCTCTCCGCTTGACCTTTGCTTCTTGGATGAGCAACAGAAGCGAAGCAGACCTTGGCGCCAAGATCTTGGACGTACTGCATGAAGGTGCGGCTCATGAATTGCGTGCCGTTGTTGGTGATGATCCTGTTAGGGACCCCGAAACGACAAACAATCGACGTGAAGAACTTGACTGCTGACTGTGCCGTCACCTTCCTCACTGCTTTCACTTCCGGCCACTTTGTGAACTTGTCGATTGCAACATACAAGTACTCAAAGCCCCCGACAGCTCGGGGAAAGGGGCCGAGGATGTCGAGCCCCCAGACCAAAAATGGCCAGGATAAAGGGATCGTCTGGAGAGCTTGAGCTGGCTGGTGTATCTGCTTGGAATGGAACTGGCATGCTTCACACTTGGTTACTTGTGCAGTTGCATCCTGGAGGGCTGTCGGCCAAAAGAAACCTTGCCAGAACGCTTTGCCGGCAAGTTCTCTTGCTCCAATGTGGTGACCACATACGCCTCCATGTATCTCTGCCAACAGCTCTTGTCCTTCTTCCCGGCGAATACACTTTAATTTCACGCCGTTGAGTCTTCTTCTGTACAGTGTGCCGTCGACAAACTGGTACATACTTGACTACCGGGCTACTCTTTCCGCTTCTTCTTGCTCTTCGGGAAGTTCTCCTGTCTCAAGGAAATGGACAATGTGTTGTGCCCATGCTGGAGCTTGCAGCTCGACAACAAGGACTAAAGGCACATCTGCTGCTGTGGGAACATCCGCTTCTACGGCGAGAACCTGTGGCTCTGCCAGAGCTTGATGTTCCCCGGCAAGCTTGCCGGAGCAAAATTTGTCGGGAGCGTCTACTTCAACGGAACAAACCCTAAGGCTTGTCGGAGCAGACTGCTCCTCAGCACCCTTGGTGTTGATTTTGATGACCTTCTTGGCGGCGGCTTTGGGGAGCTCTGCCGGAAAATAGTCACCAGAAATCAACTTCCTCTTCTTGCTCTGTCCAGTTGATGGTGTTACAGATAGTTGAGTCAGCTTGAGCACAAAGATCCCTGGTTCCACAGGTAACTTAAGTGCAGCGCACTTTGACAGGCCATCGGCAATGTCGTTCTGAGCTCTTGGGACATGCTCCATCTGTAGGCCGTCAAAGTGCTCTTCTAGCTTTCTCACTTCATCGACGTAAGCTTCCATCAACGGACTCTGATAATTCTTGTTCACTTGGCGGACGACAAGCTGTGAGTCACCCCTGACAATGAGCTTCTTGATCCCAAGGTCTGCTGCGATCCTCAGACCGGCAAGCAAGCCTTCATACTCTGCAGTATTGTTCGTTGCTTACTCCCTGGGAAAGTGCATCTGGACCACGTACTTGAGGTGCTCTCCGGTGGGTGCGACAAGTAGCACGCCCGCACCGGCGCCTTGCAGCGAGAAGGCACCGTCAAAGTACATCAGCCACTCTTTGCTTGCCTCCTTGACGGGGATGCTCGTTTCTGGAATTTCTTCATCTTGCGTTGGCGTCCACTCCGCTATGAACTCTGCCAGTGCTCTACTTTCGATAGTTGAGGTGCTCTCAAACTTGAGGCCAAAGCTTGACAGTTCCAGTGCCCACTCGACAATCCTGCCTGTTGCCTCTGGATTCTGCAGTATCCTCTTCAGCGGAAAACGAGTGATGACTGTGATCTCATGTGCTTGGAAGTAATGGCGCAGCTTTCTCGAGGCCATGAGAAGGCCGAAAAGCAATTTCTGCACACCAGAGTACCTTGACCTAGCCCCCTACAGAAGGGAACTGACAAAGTAAACTGGGCGCTGCACCATCCTTTTCTGCATCTTCTCACGCTCCTGCGCAGATCCATCTTTGTCGGGACCAGAGCTTGCCGGTGAAGTCCCCTGCTTGTCGCTGGATGCATCTGCCGTAGTTGCTGGCTCATCATCTGCCTCCCTCTCCGCTACTAACACAACACTAACCACTTGATTGGTTGCCGCTATATATAGCAGCAACTTCTCTTGTGGCTTAGGTGCGACAAGTGTTGGAGTGGAGGACAGGTATCTCTTCAAGTCCTGCAGCGCAGCCTCCGCCTCCGGAGTCCATTTCATTGGACCTGCCTCTTCCAAAATTTTGAAAAATGGCAGGGCGCGCTCAGCAGACCTAGAGATAAACCTGCTGAGAGCAGCTACGCAACCGGCAAGTCTTCGTACATCCTTGACACGCTTCGGTGCTTCAATCTGCTCAATGGCCTTGATCTTGTCGGGATTGGCTTCAATTCCCCGCTGAGACACGAAGAACCCGAGAAGCTTGCCGGAAGGGACTCCAAACACACACTTCTCGGGGTTAAGCTTGAGGTTGATCTTGCGCAGACTTGCAAAGGTTTCGTCTAAATCTTGAATCAGAGTTGCCTTGTCCTTGCTCTTGACCACTATGTCATCCATGTAGGCTTCCATATTTCTGTGCATTTGCGGCTCAAAAGCATCATGGACTACCCTTGCAAATGTTGAACCAGCATTCTTTAAACCGAAAGGCATCCGTACGAAACAGTATGTGCCACATGGAGTGATGAATGCGGTCTTCTCCTCATCCTCTTCTGCCATGAAGATCTGATGGTATCCTGAGTATGCATCAAGAAATGAAAGCAAGTCACATCCGGCTGTGGAGTCAACAATCTGGTCGATGCGCGGCAAGGTAAATGGGTCTTTGGGACAAGCTTTATTAACATCGGTAAAGTCGATACAAAGCCTCCATTTCCCATTTGCCTTGAGCACGACTATAGGATTGGCCAACCACGTAGGATGAAGCACTCCTATGACAAGGCCTGCCGCTTCCAATTTCTTGATCTCTTCTGCAATGAATTCTTGGCGCTCCACTGCCTGTTTCCTGACTTTCTGCTTGACGGGCCGCGCATGAGGACAGACGGCAAGATGGTGCTCGATTACTTTCCTGGGAACACCGGGGATGTCAGACGGTTGCCATGCAAACACGTCGATGTTCGCCCGCAGGAAAGCAACGAGCGAACTTTCCTATTTAGGATCAAGAGTGGAGATGATGGTGAAGGTACCATCAGTGCCGTCCTCCTTGGCGGACACCTTCTTGGTCTCTGGTGGAGCTGCCATTGTCTTCTTACACTTGCCGGTGGAGCTCGATGGTGCGTCCTCGACGGTAGCACAGCACTCCGAAGAGGTGCGCTTGACGGAGTGGGCATCAGAACTCTTGCCGGACTTGGTCTTCTTCTTCGCCCCGGGAGCTTCAACGGCAAGTGATTTGCGATCTGTTGCTGCAGCTGCTTCCCGGTAGATCTTGTCGGCGCAGCTAAGAGCATCCTTCTTGTCGCCAGGGACAGAGATGACACTTATCAGGCCTGGCATCTTCAGTACGTTGTATGCATAGTGAGAGGCTGCCATGAATTTGGCGAGCGCTGGACGGCCGAGTATCCCATTGTAAGGTAATGGAAAATCAGCAACGTCAAAAGTGGCCCTCTCAGTCTTGAATTTCAACTCGCTACCAAATGTTACCGGCAACGTGATCTTTCCCTTCGGCCTGCTCCTTCCCGGATTGATTTCTTGGAATGTGCCAGTCTCTTCGAGCTCGCTATCAGGGATCTGGAGTTTCTGGAGCACCGCAGAGGAGATCAGGTTCAAGCCGGCCCCGCCCTCAACTAGCATCTTAGTGACTTTGAGGTTGCGGATAGTTGGTGAAACCAACATCGGCAAGCACCCAACCGCAGTTATGTGATCAGGGTGGTCCTCAATATCAAAGATGATAGGCGTGCTGGACCATTTCAGAGGCTTGCGTGACTCGATGGGTGTTTCTGCTGCATTGACTTCCCGCACCCACTGCTTGAGCTGGTGGTGTGAAGTATGCAGAGAAGCACCATCGTCAACGCACAGGACCTCTGTGGCTTTCTAGAACTCTGGCTCATCGGTCTCGTCGTCATCCATATCTTCATCGTCGTCGTCATCTTCATCCTTGTCGCGACCGCGGGGAGGTCTGTCTCCTTGCCGCTGCTTGGCCTTGCTGCGGCGTCCTCCTCGGCCGAGACGTTTCTTGCTGGTTCCTCCAGCACCTTCCTGGGCTTTCTCCTTGTCGCGTCGCTCGTATTCAGCCTTTTGCTGTTCGACAAGCTGCTCGACCTTCTTGCAGCTCTGGAGGTCATGGCCCTTGGTGCGGTGGATCTTGCAGTACTGCTTGTTGGTGTCGTTTTGCTTGTCGGCAACCGCCACAGCCTGGTGGTTGGTGCCTGCGGTAATCTCCTTGTCAGAGCTACAAGCTTTGGCTTTCTTGCCGGACTGCTCAATGACTAGCACCTCTTTCCCTTTCTTCTTCCTGTTGTTCCGCCGCCGGTTTTTCCTTGCCGGGGCAGTCTCCTCACTATCAGATCCCTCTGCTCCTATATTCTCTCCGGGAAGTTTCCTCCCTTCCTCAGCACGTGCACACTTGTCGGCCAGGGCATATAGCTCACTGACGTCTCTAATCTTGCACATCGCCATCTCTTCCCGCATCCTGCGGTTCCGCACGTTTTGATGGAACGCGCTGATTACTGCGGCAGGGTGGACATCTGGGATGTTGTGTTGTACACGGCTGAATCTCTGAATGTACTTGCGCAGGGGTTCTCCTTCCTTCTGGGCAAGCAGATGAAGATCGCTCTCTTGGCCGTGAGGCTTGTGGCCGCCTGTAAAGGCGCCGACAAACTGATGGCATAGGTCTGCCTAGGAGGATATGGAGTTGTCCGGCAAGTGCATGAGCCAGGATCTGACATTGGGTTTGAGCACCAGCAGGAAGTAGTTGGCAAGGATCTTGTCGTCCCGTCCCCCGGCAGCTTGCACCGCGATGGTGTAGATGCTGAGGAACTCCGACGGATGCGACTTGCCGTCGTACTTCTCTGGTACGTCTGGCTTGAAATTCTTCGTGCTGGGCCACTGGACTTGCCGCAGCTCACGAGTGAACGCAGGGCATCCTACCATGTACGGCAAATTGCCTAGTTCCCCTGGCGCATGCATGTCGACAGAGGGCCCAGCGCGCTGGTCCGATTGACGCCGCGCTTCTCTTCGGCGCTCAATGCGAGTACGAGCGTATTCTTGCTGTCTTTCGTGAAGAACTTGGCACTGATCGCGACGAGCTCGTGGATCTGACAAAGCGGTGGAGTCGCTGTCGAGGTTGATCCGGCGAGTCGGCGATCTTGGCCTTCCGGGTGGAGAGCGCATGGTAGTTGCACCCCCACCGGTTTCGTCGCTACCGGCTCGTGCCTGGCGGTCTTGCCGCGGCAGTGATGCACTCGGCTGCCGCGGAATGTTGCCATTGGCGAAGCCAATGAGACTCTGAATGGTGGCCCTCCATCCGTCGATCTTGTCTTCCGTTGGAGGGTAATCCAGGAGCAGTTGAGCTCGCGCCAAAGCTTCTGCTGGAGTGGTGGGTGGCAGTGGCGAACGGTGCGAGGAGCGGGATATGCTCGGACTTCTAACTATGTTAGAAGGAGCAGTATCCCGTCCAGGCGACCGTGCCTCGCTCGTGCCAGCATGTTGGCGTGCATGCTGGTCTTGAGCACCCCGAGATCCACCAGCTCGATCTTGGCCCAACAAACGTATGGTACTGCGAGTACCATGACACTGTCGGTCCTACGCCTCTTGAGATGGGCGCGGAACATGTACGGACGCCGAGGTCTACGCAGCCTTGTCCTTGGACCTGGCAGCATCGTGAGCTCCCTCGTCGATGTCCGTTCTTCCGCCGGCGTCTTCCCCACCACTCATTTGCTCCGGTGGTGGTGGCATTGACGTGGACGGAACAGCTGCCGCCGAAGTCTTCTTCTTCGGTGGCATGTCGATGAAGAAGATGAAGGTCTAGCTCGTGTGCACGCCGGATCAGGTTCACACAACCTCGACGCCCCCTACCTGGCGCGCCAAAGATGTCGGGGAAGCTGATCCCCGAACACCTATGGGGACCGGCGGACCGGGCCCCTTTCGGTTCGGCGGGGTGCGGAGATCGCACGAAGAGCAGATCGAGGCGAAGCACACGAGCAGTTTACCCAGCTTCGGAGCTCTCCGGAGAGATAATACTCCTACTGCTGCTTGTCTGATTGTATTGAGTTCTTTCTCGAGTGCGCTGAGTGCTACAGTACACACGAAACCGAGCGTGAGTGTTTTCTGGTTTCCAGCTGAACCCCCCTCTACGTTGCGCATGGACCTCCTTTTATATGCTCAAGGGTTCACCGACAGGTGGCAACGTAGACAAGGGAAAAAATGGAAAAGGAGTTGCGGTTGGTACAACTACCTGTACAGTGTATCCTACCTAACCCTGACGGCAGGGGACAAAGGCATTAAATGCCCGTCTGTGTCGCCCATACAGTGCAGAAAGGGACCATCAGGGGCGCCACCGCTTGCCACGATGGCTATCTTGTCAGCGCCGCTTGCCACCACGCACCGCTGGCTGCACAACCTCTCTCCACGCGGGCCTGGAAAGGCCCCCAGGGTGACACGTTGGTGGATGTGTTGGAGCATGGGTACAGAGTGGTCGCTTGCCGCGGCAAGCGCCTTGCCGCGGTCGTTGTCTTGCCGCGCCCGGAAGCTTGTCGCTCGCCGGGCCTTGCCGGGACACGTGGCGCGTCGCGGCGAGTTCCTTGTGATGCCTTGGTTGGCCTTCCCGGCAAGCTCCTCTTGCCGAGGCTTTGTCTCCTTGGCTTGAATACTTTGTTCTTGAATGGTTCCAAAGGAACCACGGAGGACCTTGGCGGTCACCCGGCAAGCCTTGCCGCGGGGCGTTGCAACTGCCCGTGCACAAGTTTGGGATACTAGGGTAACCCTACTCTAGTACACCGACATACGATGTGTTTCCTCAGGATAGAGATGCACTTTCATGGACCCTAGATGAATAAGATGTGTACTTGGATTATGGTGTTTAGTTCAACTTAGCAGCTTGTATGGATTTTATATGAGGATAACTATACATATGAGTTTGCGGATAGTTTACATGTATGATTTTGTTAGACCTCCTCTTGGGATTCATGACGATATGGATAACATGAGTGATGATGGGGGTTGACCTATACGAGATGATGGTTTTGGTGATTTGTTTAGGGGACTAGATAGAACAATTGGCATCTCAGAAACTGTGCTCAAGGATAAGATGATAAACGTTCACTCGCACCCTAGAATCCTTGAAACACTTAAGCCCTACCAAGCCACAACATGGTCAGATCATGACACGGGCTTTGTCTCTAGATCGAGAAGACCTTGGCCAGTACTCAACCGTGACCACCATCAATGCCCCATCCCACTTTATGTACCCCATGAACAAGTCTTCATAGAGTACTTGGACAAGTTGGTTGTCATCTTTATTTAATGACCTACTTGTCCACCCGAAGATGGAAGAGGAACCATTCAGCTGGTTATGGAACGTCTATAGATCGCCATGTCAAGGAGGAAGGACTATACCAACTACCATCATCAAGAAGTGAACTTCCTCGTCGAAGACCGTGCATATCTGCAAACCACTCCTCTCGAAGGAACCAAGCATTTCCATGTAAAAAAGGAAGCTCACACCAAGATTTACTGGCCCCCTCCGGGATCACCACAAGACGAAGAGTAGATAGCTATCAGCTAGAGTCACCACCTAAATTATCCAATGTGCATAACATTTTTGTCGGTGTACTAGAGTAGGCGTACCCTAGTATCCCAAACTTGTGCACGGACAGTTGCAGCGCCCCGCGACAAGGCTTGCCGGGTGTCCACCAAGGTCCTCCGTGGTTCCTTTTGGAGCCATTCAAGAACAAAGTATTCAAGTCAAGGAGACAAGGCCCCGGGAAGAGGAGCTTGCCGGGAAGGCCAACCAAGGCATCGCAAGGAACTCGCCGCGACGCGCCACGCGTGCCGGCAAGGCCCGGTGAGTGACAAGCTTCCGGGCACGGCAAGACAACGACCGCGGCAAGGCGCTTGCCGCGGCAAGCAACCACTTTGTACCCACGCTCCAGCACATCCACCAACGTGTCGCCCTGGGGCCTTTCCAGGCGCGCGTGGCGAGAGGCTGTGCAGCCAGCGGTGCGCGGTGGCATGCGACGCTGACAAGATAGCCATCGTGGCGAGCGGTGGCGTCCCCTGACGGTCCCTTTCTGCACTGTTTGGGCGACACAGACGGGCATTTAATGCCTTTGTCCCCTGCCGTCAGGGTTAGGTAGGATACACTGTACAGGTAGCTGTACCAACCACCCCTCTTTTTCCATTTTTACCCTTGTCTACTTTGCCACCTGTCGGTGACCCCTTGAGCATATAAAAGGAGGCCCATGCGCAACGTAGAGGGGGGTTCGAACCAGAAAGCACTCACGCTCGGTCTCGTTAGCAGCTCGAGTGTACTGTAGCACTCAGCGCTCCCGAGCAAGAACTCAATACAATCAGACAAGCAGCAGTAGGAGTATTATCTCTCCGGAGAGCTCCGAAGCTGGGTAAACTGCTCGTGTGTTTCGCCTCGATCTGCTCTTCGTGCGATCTCCGCCCCCCACCGAACCGAAAGGGGCTCGGTCCGCCGGTCCCATAGGTGTTCGTGGATCAGCTTCCCCGACATCTTTGGCGCGCCAGGTAGGGGGCGTCGAGATTGTGTGAACCTGATCCGGCATACACACGAGCTAGATCTTCATCTTCTTCATCGACATGCCACCGAAGAAGAAGACTTCGGCGGCAACTGTTCCGTCCACGTCGATCCCACCACCACCGGAGCAAATGAGTGGTGGGGAAGACGCCGGCGGAAGAACGGACATCGACGAGGGAGCTCACGACGCTGCCAGGTCCAAGGACAAGGCTGCGCAGACCTCGGCGTCCGTACATGTTCCACGCCCATCTCAGGAGGCGCAGGACCGACAGCGTCATGGTACTCGCAGTACCATACGTTTGTTGGGCCAAGATCGAGCTGGTGGATCTCGGGGTGCTCAAGACCAGCATGCACGCCAACACGCTGGCACGAGCGAGGCACGGTCGCCTGGACGGGATACTGCTCCTTCTAACATAGTTAGAAGTCCGAGCATATCCCGCTCCTCGCACCGTTCGCCACTGCCACCCACCACTCCAGCAGAAGCTTTGGCGCGAGCTCAACTGCTCCTGGATTACCCTCCAACGGAAGACAAGATCGACGGATGGAGGGCCACCATTCAGAGTCTCATCGGCTTCGCCAACGGCGACACTCCGCGGCAGCCGAGTGCATCGCTGCCGCGGCAGGATCGCCAGGCACGAGCCGATGGCGACGAAACCGGTGGGGGTGCAACCACCATGCACTCTCCACCCCGAAGGCCAAGATCGCCGACTCGTCGGATCCACCTCGACAGCGACTCCACCGCATCATCGGATCCACGAGCTCGTCGCGATCAGCGCCAAGTTCTTCACGAACGACAGCAAGAAGACGCTCGTACTCGCATCGAGCGCCGAAGAGAAGCGCGGCGTCAATCGGACCAGCGCGCTGGGCCCTCTGTCGACATGCATGCGCCAGGGGAACCAGGCGACTTGCCGTACGCGGTAGGATGCCCTGCGTTCACTCGTGAGCTGCGGCAAGTCCAGTGGCCCAGCACGAAGAATTTCAAGCCAGACGTACCAGAGAAGTACGACGGCAAGTCGCACCCATCGGAGTTCCTCAGCATCTACACCATCGCGGTGCAAGCTGCCGGGGGACGGGACGACAAGATCCTTGCCAACTACTTCCCGCTGGTGCTCAAACCCAATGTCAGATCCTGGCTCATGCACTTGCCGGATAACTCCATATCCTCCTGGGCAGACTATGCCATCAGTTTGTCGGCGCCTTTACAGGCGGCCACAAGCCTCATGGCCAAGAGAGCGATCTTCATCTGCTCGCCCAGAAGGAAGGAGAGCCCATGCACAAGTACATTTAGAGATTCAGCCGCGTACAGCACAACATCCCAGATGTACACCCTGCCGTGGTAATCAGCGCATTCCATCAGAACGTGCGGAACCGCATGATGCGGGAGGAGATGGCGATATGCAAGATCAGAGACGTCAGCGAGCTATATGCCCTGGCCAACAAGTGTGCGCGTGCTGAGGAAGGGAGGAAACTTCCCGGAGAGAATATAGGAGCAGGAGGATCTGATAGTGAGGAGACTGCCCCGGCAAGGAAAAACCGGCGGCGGAACAACCGAAAGAAGAAAGGCAAAGAGGTGCTAGTCGTTGAGCAGTCCGGCAAGAAAGCCAAAACTGGTAGCTCCGGCAAGGAGATTGCCGCAGGCGACAACTACTAGGCTGTGGCGGTCGCTGACAAGCAGGACGGCACCAACAAGCAGTACTGCAAGATCCACCGCACCAAGGGCCATGACCTCCAGAGCTGCAAGAAGGTCGAGCAGCAAAAGGCTGAATACGAGCGACGCGACAAGGAGAAGGCCCAGGAAGGTGCTGGAGGATCCGGCAAGAAACGCCCCGGCCGAGGAGGACGCCGCGGCAAGGCCAAGCAGCGGCAAGGAGACAGACCTCCCCGCGGCCGCGACAAGGATGAAGATGACGACGACGATGAAGATATGGATGATGACGAGACCGATGAGCAGGAGTTCCAGAAAGCCACAGAGGTCCTGTGCGTTGACGGCGGTGCTTCTCTGCATACTTCACACCGCCAGCTCAAGCAGTGGGTGCGGGAAGTCAATGCGGCAGAACCACCCATCGAGTCACGCAAGCCTCTGAAATGGTCCAGCACGCCTATCATCTTTGATATTGAGGACCACCCTGATCGCATAACTGCGGTCGGGTGCTTGCCGATGTTGGTTTCACCAACTATCCGCAACCTCAAGGTCACTAAGATGCTAGTTGACGGCGGGGCCGGCTTGAACTTGATCTCCTCCGCGGTACTCCAAAAACTCCAGATCCCTGATAGCGAGCTCGAAGAGACCGGCACATTCCAAGGAATCAATCCGGGAAGGAGCAGGCCGAAGGGAAAGATCACGTTGCCGGTAACATTTGGCAGCGAGTTGAACTTCAGGACTGAGAGGGTCACTTTTGACGTTGCTGATTTTCCATTACCTTACAATGGGATACTCGGCCGTCCAGCGCTCGCCAAATTCATGGCAGCCTCTCACTATGCATACAACGTACTGAAGATGCCAGGCCCGATAAGTGTCATCTCTGTCCCTGGCGACAAGAAGGATGCTCTTATCTGCGCCGACAAGATCTACCGGGAAGCAGCAGCAGCAACAGATCGCAAGTCACTTGCCGTTGAAGCTCCCGGGGCGAAGAAGAAGACCAAGTCCGGCAAGAGTTCTGATGCCCACTCCGGCAAGCGCACCTCTTCGGAGTGCTGCGCTACCGTCGAGGACGCACCATTGAGCTCCACCGGCAAGTGTAAGAAGACAATGGCAGCTCCACCAGAGACCAAGAGGGTGTCCGCCAAGGAGGATGGCACTGGTGGTACCTTCACCATCAGTGCCACTCTCGACCCTAAATAGGAAAGCGCGCTCGTTGCTTTCCTGCGGGCGAACGTCGACGTGTTTGCGTGGCAACCGTCTGACATCCCCGGTGTTCCCAGGAAAGTAATCGAGCACCATCTTGCCGTCTGTCCTCATGCGCGGCCCGTCAAGCAGAAAGTCAGGAAACAGGCAGTGGAGCGCCAAGAATTCATCGCAGAAGAAATCAAGAAATTGGAAGCAGCAGGCCTTGTCAGAGGAGTGCTCCATCCTACGTGGTTGGCCAATCCTGTAGTCGTGCATAAAGCAAACGGGAAATGGAGGCTTTGTATCGACTTTACCGATGTTAATAAAGCTTGTCCCAAAGACCCATTTCCCTTGCTGCGCATCGACCAGATTGTTGACTCCACGGCCGGAGGTGACTTGCTTTCATTTCTTGATGCATACTCAGGATACCATCAGATCTTCATGGCAGAAGAGGATGAGGAGAAGACCGCATTCATCACCCCATGTGGCACATACTGTTTCGTACGGATGCCTTTCGGTTTAAAGAATGCTGGTTCAACATTTGCAAGGGTAGTCCATGACGCTTTTGAGCCGCAAATGCACAGAAATGTGGAGGCCTACATGGATGACATAGTGGTCAAGAGCAAGGACAAGGCAACTCTGATTCAAGATTTAGACGAAACCTTTGCAAATCTGCGCAAGATCAACCTCAAGCTTAACCCCGAGAAGTGTGTGTTTGGAGTCCCTTCCGGCAAGCTTCTCGGGTTCTTCGTGTCTCAGCGGGGAATTGAAGCCAATCCCGACAAGATCAAGGCCATTGAGCAGATTGAAGCACCAAAGCGCGTCAAGGATGTACGAAGACTTGCCGGTTGCGTAGCTGCTCTCAGCAGGTTTATCTCTAGGTCTGCTGAGCGCGCCCTGCCATTTTTCAAAATTTTGAAAAAGGCAGGTCCAATGAAATGGACTCCGGAGGCGGAGGCTGCGCTGCAGGACTTGAAGAGATACCTGTCCTCCACTCCAACACTTGTCGCACCTAAGCCACAAGAGAAGTTGCTGCTATATATAGCGGCAACCAATCAAGTGGTTAGTGCTGCGTTAGTAGCGAAGAGGGAGGCGGATGATGAGCCAGCAACCACGGCAAATGCATCCAGCGACAAGCAGGGGACTTCACCGGCAAGCTCTGGTCCCGACAAAGATGGATCTGCGCAGGAGCGTGAGAAGATGCAGAAAAGAATGGTGCAGCGCCCAGTTTACTTTGTCAGTTCCCTTTTGCAGGGGGCTAGGTCAAGGTACTCTGGTGTGCAGAAATTGCTTTTCGGCCTTCTCATGGCCTCGAGAAAGCTGCGCCATTACTTCCAAGCACATGAGATCACAGTCGTCACTCGTTTTCTTCTAAAGAGGATACTGCAGAATCCAGAAGCAACAGGCAGGATTGTCGAGTGGGCACTGGAACTGTCAAGCTTTGGCCTCAAGTTTGAAAGCACTTCAACTATCCAAAGCAGAGCATTGGCAGAGTTCATAGCAGAATGGACGCCAACACAAGATGAAGAAATTCCAGAAACGAGCATCCCCGTCAAGGAAGCAAGCAAAGAGTGGCTGATGTACTTTGATGGTGCCTTCTCGCTGCAAGGCGCCGGTGCGGGCGTGCTACTTGTCGCACCCACCGGAGAGCACCTCAAGTACGTAGTCCAGATGCACTTTCCCAAGGAGCAAGCAACGAACAATACATCAGAGTATGAAGGCTTGCTTGCCGGTCTCAGGATCGCAGCAGACCTTGGGATCAAGAAGCTCATTGTCAGGGGTGACTCACAGCTTGTCGTCCGCCAAGTGAACAAGAATTATCAGAGTCCGTTGATGGAAGCTTACGTTGATGAAGTGAGAAAGCTAGAAGAGCACTTTGACGGCCTGCAGATGGAACATGTTCCAAGAGCTCAGAATGACATTGCCGATGGCCTGTCAAAGTGCGCTGCACTTAAGTTACCTGTGGAACCAGGGATCTTTGTGCTCAAGCTGACTCAACCATCCGTAACACCATCAACTGGACAGAGCAAGAAGAGGAAGTTGATTTCTGGTGACTATTTTCCGGCAGAGCTCCCCGAAGCTGCCGCCAAGAAGGTCCCCAAAATCAACACCAAGGATGCTGAGGAGCAGTCTGCTCCGACAAGCCTTAGGGTTTGTTCCGTTGAAGCAGACGCTCCCAACAAGTTTTGCTCCGGCAAGCTTGCCGGGGAACATCAAGCTCCGGCAGAGCCACAGGTTCTCGCCGTAGAAGCGGATGTTCCCACAGCAGCAGATGTGCCTTTAGTCCTTGTTGTCGAGCCGCAAGCTCCAGCATGGGCACAGCAGATTGTCCGTTTCCTTCAGACAGGAGAACTTCCCGAAGAGCAAGAAGAAGCGGAAAGAGTAGCCCGGCAGTCAAGTATGTACCAGTTTGTCGACAGCACACTGTACAGAAGAAGACTCAACGGCGTGAAATTGAAGTGTATTCGCCGGGAAGAAGGACAAGAGCTGTTGGCAGAGATACATGGAGGCATATGTGGTCACCACATTGGCGCAAGAGCACTTGCCGGCAAAGCGTTCCGGCAAGGTTTCTTTTGGCCGACAGCCCTCCAGGATGCAACTGCACAAGTAACCAAGTGTGAAGCGTGCCAGTTCCATTCCAAGCAGATACACCAGCCAGCTCAAGCTCTCCAGACGATCCCTTTATCCTGGCCATTTTCGGTCTGGGGGCTCGACATCCTCGGCCCCTTTCCCCGAGCTGTCGGGGGCTTTGAGTACTTGTACGTTGCAATCGACAAGTTCACAAAGTGGCCGGAAGTGGAAGCAGTGAGGAAGGTGACAGCACAGTCAGCAGTCAAGTTCTTCAGGTCGATTGTTTGCCGCTTCGGGATCCCTAACAGGATCATCACCGACAACGGCACGCAATTCACGAGCCGCACCTTCATGCAGTACGTCCAAGATCTTGGCGCCAAGGTCTGCTTCGCTTCTGTTGCTCATCCGAGAAGCAACGGTCAAGCGGAGAGGGCAAATGCTGAAGTGCTGCGCGGGCTCAAGACCAGAACTTTCGACAGGCTGCACAAGTGCGGAAAGAACTGGATCGAGGAGCTGCCGGTGGTTCTTTGGTCGATCAGGACGACGCCAAATCGAGCCACTGGCCAGACACCTTTCGCTCTAGTCTATGGAGCAGAGGCAGTTCTCCCCACGGAACTCGTATACGGGTCACCTCGAGTGCTCGCTTATGATGAGCTTGAGCAAGAGCAGCTGCGACAAGATGACGCGCTGCTCCTTGAGGAAGACCGTCTTCAGGCTGCTGTACGAGCTGCTCGATACCAGCAAGCTTTGCGCCGCTACCATAGCCGCAAAGTTAATGCCAGAAGTTTCGAGGAAGGCGACCTTGTTCTTCGGCGCGTTCAGTCCGCCAAGAATTCCAACAAGTTGACGCCGAAGTGGGAAGGCCCTTACCGGGTGAAACGAGTCACTAGGCCTGGCGCTGTCCGCCTTGAGACCGAAGATGGCATTCCGGTGAGCAACTCCTGGAACATTGAGCATCTTCGTAAGTTTTACCCGTAGGGCGCGGTTGCCGGAACCTGTTCCGGCAACCACCTTTTGTACAAGTCTTGCCGATGTTGCATGTAATCCTTTGTACAAAGCCGGGCGCAGACCCCGTGCATAAGTAAAGCTCATGTGCTCCGCACATCTTGTCAATTTCATGCTTTCTACTTTACTTTGCATGCGTTATCTGACACTTTGTGCAGCACCTACCCCCGGTAAGCAATAACGAGCCGTAAGGCTCCATATCTTTATTTTCTCTTCTTTCTTTTTCTCAAAAAGGAAAGGAAGGTTCCCTCGCACACAAGTTTGCCGGGGGGAAGGAGAAGATAATGGTGTGGACCAGGCATCGTTCAAGGAAGTTTCGCCTTACCGGAAAGCAAACGACAGAAAAGCTAAGTTGCCAAAGTTTGAGCAATCAGTTTTTAAATTTTTAAGTTATCTTCCTCGAACGACCGTACTTTGTATGGAAAACCTGTGCGCGGAGGAACCAACTCGTAGCTAGTTGCGCCCTTACTTTGTTTCGAGTCCGCTCAACAACTTAAGTGAGCTGCGACTAGTTGCGACAAGGTTTCTTGTCGGTAGCGGCACCGCCAGCAGGCTGCTGACGTCCCGCACTCAGCGCTCGCGGCTAAGGTGCCTGCGCCGGCAAGTTCCCTAAAAGCGTAGGGCAAAAACATACAAAGGAAGGAATCAAGTAAAGGAAATAACATAGCAATCTCTACCCAAAATAGAGTTATATTACAAGATAGCTTGTCGCAGCTCTAACAGATTGTTCTTATAACATGACCAGCAGCGACAAGAAAAAGAAAAACGGGCGGCCTAATCTACGCGATCGCCCTCAACCCTCTTGATCTCGCTCACCTTGTCCACAATGGGTGCGACAAGGGCCTTGAGCGCATCCAGATCAGCATCCGGCGGCAAGGACTTGAGGACGTTGGTGAGGTTGAGGCCTGGGTTGCGGAAGGCCACCTTCACCAGCACCTTCTGAAGAACTCCTGCGCAGATCTTGCGCGACTCGTCGGCCAGCTGCTTTGGGATCTTCTCCCGGAGTCGCTGGAGGGCCGTCGCCACGCCTTTGAAGAACAAGCTGAGCTTGGCGCTGGGTTGGAGGTGCTCGTCGGAGGAGTACCCGAGATCCTCCATCCCCAGCTGCGCCAGCTCCCCGTCGATGGCTGCGGCAACATTCACGAGACCCTCGGTCCAGTGCTCCACGGTCTCCCTAAAAGTATCCTGGGCGGCAGCAGCACTCGCCAGCAGCGCCTCGTCGGCCTTGATCTTCTCCGACAAGGCCACCTCCCGCTCCCTGGCGCCGTCCAGCGTCTGAGTCAAAGTAGCCAACTTCAACTCAAGATCTGCATTGGAATCCTTGGCGGCGCTGAGCTCCTTGCTCCTCTCAGCGAGAAGACCCTGCAGCTCACCATGAGCGGCAGCGTCCTTCTCGCGCTCGCGCTTGAGAGCGGCAAGCTCCTCGCCGCTCGCCCTGAGATCAGCCTCCAGCTGCGCTACCTTCGTCTCCAGCTCCTTCTTGGCGGCCTCAGCAGCTGCGGCAGCATCCTTTGCTTCCTTGAGAGCCCCGCCAATTGCTTTCTCGCGCGCGGCAAGCTCCTCCTCGTGGCTGTCAAGGTTGACCTTGCGCTGCGCCAACTCTCCTTCCTGCGCAAATAGATTTTCGGCGACAAGCCGTTGCTTCTCTTCAACTTCAGCCTTCTCGAGGAGGAAGGCTTTCCGCTCCTCGAGAAGTTGCTCCCGCTCCTCCGCCAGGGACCGGAGGGCTTCCTGCCTGAGGCCCCGGAGCTCCTCCGCGCACTTCTCGATATCCACTCCCGCCTTCGCGACGAGTGCCTCTCGGGATGCCAGCTTGGCTTGTCGGGCGCGGTAGAGCGATAACAGCTTCCGCAACAGCCGCTCCTCCTCAGACTCGTCGCTACTGCTGCTTAGCGCGTCGACCAACATCAACCCAGCGGAGGCGAGCACCTCTCCATCCAAAATTTCTCCTTCGACCGGCACCCTGGAGCTTGACACCCAGGGGAGCTTGATGAAGATGCCGTCGCCGGCCTTCAAGTAGGCGCCGGGCTGGGGCTCTTCGGAGCCTAGCGCTGCAGCATCGGCGGAGGGATCGGCCGTCAGCGCAATGCCTGGCGCTCCTGCGGCCTCGGGGCCGTCAGTGCGATCGCCGGATCCCTCGCCAGCTTCTGCGGTGGCAGCTTTGGCGGCCTCTTCGCCGGCGGGATCATCAGCGCCGGCCTCTCCTTTGGTGGCAACGGCGTCGTAGGCGTTGCTGCGCGCGTTCTCCTCGCCGGCGACCTCGGTTTCCATTGGCTCCGCAGCAGATGGATCTGACGAACAGAAAAAGGGAGAGAAATCAAGCAATTATCCAAAAAGAAAATCAGAAGAAGAAGAACCCCAGGGAAGTTTTCAAGCAAAAGGGTTACCTGTGCTGGGATCTGCAGTCGTGGTCTCAACCACCGGAGGATCACTAGTGCTGTCCCTTGCCGGAGAACTGTCCCTTGCCGGGGAGCTGTCCCTTGCCGGAGAATTCTCCCTTGCCGGAGAACGCTCCCTTGCCGGGGAAGCCTCCCTTGGCGGTGTAGTCGAAGCAGATAGCACTTCGGGAGCAGCTTCCGGGCACTCCTGGTGAGGCTGCTTTGCTCCTACACGAACCAACAATCAGATATCAGCAAAGAAAGAGCAACCATGCGCGCCTGACAGCAGGAAATAAAACTATATACTTACGCCGGGGGCTGCGCTGAGGGCTGCTTTGAGGAATGGTTGCCGGGTCCGACAAGGTGGTCTCGGACATGTCCTCTACCGTCGTGGTGGGGTCGTCCTCGATGACAATCACCGGGGCCTTGGCTCTCTTCGCCGCTCTCTGGGCTAGAGTCCTGAAAAGGAACGAGTTCAGAGTAAAGCAAATCAGACACAAGACAAAACAACAAAAATTGAAGAACTACAAGAACAACATAGAATCTTACTCTTCTTCTTCCTCGTCGGAGCTGAGCGCGGAGAGATCGAAGTCCGGCTCGCCTCCGGTGCGACGAGGCGGAGGAGTAGGTTCCCTTGCCCACTTGGCAGGGGCGATAGCGACGGACCGGGAAGACCCTGCTCCAGTTGCCACAGCGGCGAGAGGCGCTCCTGCGGCAACGGTGCTTGCCGCAGTAGAGCGTGTCGCGCGGCTCGGCGGCTGTTGGCTCGTTTGCCGCCCCGCTACCTCCCCGGCCTTGCGGAGACGCCTTCTTGGTGGAGCTGGGGGCTCCGCTTGCGGCAAGCTGTCCGAAGGCTCGGGTCCGACAAGCTCTCCCTCGCCGGGCTCGCTCGGCTCAGCTTCAGGCCCGGCAAGCTCTTCCTCGCCGGCGAACTCCTCGCGCTCGGCAAGGCTTGCCGCCTCTGCTGCCTCTGCCTCCTCCACGGTGAACCCAAACTCACCCGCGGCAGCGGCTGCTGCCGCTTCTTCCAGCCTGGTGGCGATGCGTTGCATCTCATCATCGGTGGTGTCGCGGGTGAGGCTCTTCTGCTCGTCAGCGCGGACCGCCACTTCTACCAAGCCGTCAAAGAAATCCCGCACGACGTCGTCTGCAGGCTCTTGCCAAGTCGGGACGATTCCGTGCGAGTCGCACAGCGGCATCATTGCGCGGATGCGGTCGAGCGAAGAGTTGTTGCACAACGGAACGACACTCCTCGGCAACATGAACGGATGTTGAGGATCACGCTTGAACAGCTCCAGGAGCATCGCATCCAGCTCCAAGACGGTGAAGTTGAAGTTGAGGCCAGGGCGCAGCCTCATGATATCCGCCGAGTTCTGGAACTCCCAGGCAGGTCTCTCCCTCTCCTGCAGGGGGGCGATGCGGCGACAAAGAAAATCTGCGCCAACGGCGCCTACGGTGAGCCCGGCAAACCTGAGGCGAAGGATCCGGGTGACGGCAATCTTCAGCCTGTCGTCTTCCGGGGCCACGCTGCTCCAATCGTTACCATGCACTATTGGGGCTTGGCGCAGGGCAGTAAAGGGCTGCGGGTTCTCCTCGACAATCCAGCACCACTCTGCTCTCCATTCCTCCCACTTGCTGCGGAGCTCTCCCTCCAGATAAGCTTCCTTCTTGCCGACTCTCGAGATCCATGCGATCCCGCCGGCAAGAGGCTCCCCTCTCTTAACCCGGGGCATAAAGAAGTGACGGAAAAGGGCTACGTTTGGATGGACTCCGACAAAGTTTTCGCAAAGATGTGCGAAAACTGCCATGGTCAGAACGGCGTTGGGGGTGAAGTCAAGGAGGCGGAACCCGTAGGTGTTCATGATGTCACAGAAGAATTCAAAGAAGGGCGGGCAGAGCCCGCAGTAGAAGAACAACGCGAAGAAGGGGTACCCGTTTGGAGCTAGTGCCGAAGCGGCGGCCGGAAGTACCCTCGTGCGCGGATGCGCTCGCGTCTCCGTCGACCAGAAAAGGTAGTAGTACTCCCTCAGCTCCTTCACGGCAAGCTGAGGGGGGAAGATGGCCCGCTCCTTTCGCAGCGCCACAAGCCGCTGCGCCTCGACAGATTTCACGCCCTTCCCCTTGTCGGCTTTCGGAGCCATGGCGGAGGTGGTGGGGGAGATCGACGGCGTTGGTGGTGCTGGTGGCAATGGGGGCGGAGCGCTGCTCTCTTTCAGCTTCGGGAAGAAGGGGGGGAGCGGCGGAGATTTGTGAAGTTGGAGTAGCAACAGGCGAGATGGGCGAACTGCCCCTATTTCCCCTTCTTATAAAGAGGGAGGGGGCGGACGTTTCGTCCTTCCGAATAAAGAAACCACCCACGATCTCTCCCACGATGCCGCATTCGACGCGTGCCGTTGGGGGAGGGCGCGGTGGATGCGGAGTAAGATACGGCGTAACCTAGGCCGTGCGTGCCCGTACCCTGTTTTGGGCCTGGCCCAACAGCGCTCGGCGCCGTGTGTGGCCCAGGCCCGGGGGCTCCTGTCGGTGTACTAGAGTAGGGGTACCCTAGTATCCCGAACTTGTGCACGGACAGTTGCAGCGCCCCGCGGCAAGGCTTGCCGGGTGGCCGCCAAGGTCCTCTGTGGTTCCTTTTGGAGCCATTCAAGAACAAAGTATTCAAGTCAAGGAGACAAGGCCCCGGCAAGAGGAGATTGCCGGGAAGGCCAACCAAGGCATCGCAAGGAACTCGCCGCGACGCGCCACGCGTCCCGGTAAGGCCCGGTGAGCGACAAGCTTCCGGGCGCGGCAAGACAACGACCGCGGCAAGCAACCACTCTGTACCCACGCTCCGGCATATCCACCAACGTGTCGCCATGAGGCCTTTCCAGGCGCACGTGGCGGGAGGCTGTGCAGCCAGCGGGGCGAAGTGGCAGGCGGCGCTGACAAGATAGCCATCGTGGCAAGCGGTGGCGCCCCTGACGGTCCCTTTCTGCACTGTTTGGGCGACACAGACGGGCATTTAATGCCTTTGTCCCCTGCCGTCAGGGTTAGGTAGGATACACTGTACAGGTAGCTGTACCAACCACCCCTCTTTTTCCATTTTTACCCTTGTCTACTTTGCCACCTGTCGGTGACCCCTTGAGCATATAAAAGGAGGCCCATGTGCAACGTAGAGGGGGTTCGGAACCAGAAAGCACTCACGCTCGGTCTCGTTAGCAGCTCGAGTGTACTGTAGCACTCAGCGCTCCCGAGCAAGAACTGAATACAATCAGACAAGCAGCAGTAGGAGTGTTATCTCTCCGGAGAGCTCCGAAGCTGGGTAAACTGCTCGTGTGTTTCGCCTCGATCTACTCTTCATGCGATCTCCGCCCCCCGCCGAACCGAAAGGGGCTCGGTCCGCCGGTCCCATAGGTGTTCGTGGATCAGCTTCCCCGACAATTTTCCACATACCACAACTCCTAAAGTGTTTCCAGCTTCCTGACAAGCAAGATCCCTATAAGGGCATCGGTCACCGAACCATTGAACTTTAGCCCAACCTAACCTACGCAAGAAACCCCTTAGCAACCTGGATCAAGCAGAACGTCATACACGAAGCCACACCATCAAGTACTTCAAGGTTCAATGGAGCACCACTCAGAAGCAGAGGCAGTATGAGGATGTGAAGACTACACCAAATCCAAGTTTCCATACTCCTTTCCGTGCCTAGTTTGGGAATCTCGGGGACGTGATTCTTGTAAGGGGGGTAGGTCTGCCACACCCTGATTTTCATGCCACAACACTTAAGCTAATAAATCATGATAAAATGTGGTTTAACAAAAACTTTTGAGTGTTTTGGTCCTTGCTTGATTTGATTTTTGTGTGATGGTTGCAAGTGCTCTAAAAATCTAATAAATCCTCCAACTCTTAAACTACTTGTCCTTTATCCAAAACTTCTGCCCAATGATCATGCCATGTGTATAGTATAGTACAGAATTTCCTTATAAAAATAATTTGGCCAAAAGTATTTTCTAAATTTAGTTTTCCGAAAACCCCTGAATTACACTCCAAGTACTTCATTTGGGGTATGAAAACTATTTCAAAGAGTTTGTTTGACTCCTATTAGGTATAGGACTCCCATAAACCACAAAAATATAATTTCAAAAGTTATTTTGCTATTTTATTTAAAGGCTTTTTCTTTAGGCCAGAAATGGTCTTTAAGAGGTAAAAGTTATTTTTAATGTTTCAAAAATACTTTTGAAAATTTAGGGAAACCCAGTGGAAATATATTTACCATATATATGAGTTTCAACACATGTTCATGTTCAAAATAATGGTCAAATCCCTCAAAAACCCTTTCTGGATATTTTAAGATTTTGAAATATTTACAAAGAAAATATTCTCTAAAAATTCGAAGAAAATTCTAGCATGCATCAAATGCCCTATTTGGTGGTCTTGCAAAGTCTCATGTCTTGGGAACAAGATAACATCATCAAATCCCCTCAAAACCATTTCTGTCTATTTTGAAGTTTGAGCAACTTTACATTGCCAAACATGTCCAAATGTTCTTAAACTTGGTGCGCATGCTCAAATGGTCTAATTATTCATCTAGAACAAATGGGACAAGTTGGAGAGAATGTTATCTTGATCAAAGTGCCCCAAAACCCTTTCTGTCCAGAACCAAATTTGAAAAACTCTACATTGCCAACTTTCTCCTTTTGGTCTCAATTTTTGTGGACATGTTCAAATCCTCAAATGATGACACTACACCAAGTGGTGCATCAAGGAGAAAATATTTGCATGACTAAATCTTGGAAAATCCATTTCTGTTGATTTCTAGGGTTTGCCAAAGTTACATTGGCAACTTTCTCCAAATGAGCTCAAACTTGGTGATAAAACCCATTACTATTTGAAATTTGATACTGTTAATTCTCATGTAAATTGGAATCCATTTGCTTTCCCAAACTTGCATCAAACACCTTCTGACATTTTACCAAAATCACTGTTTTGACCACTTACATTATTCTCGTGCAGCTCAACTTTTTACCAGAGCTTCATATAGTCACCCTCTACCTCAAGTAATTCCCTCCCAACCAGAGCTCAATGATTGAGGGGGGTGAAACCTCATTTTCCCTCTCTGGACAGCTGCATTTCTCCCATTTTCTCACCTCTCTCTCACTCCTGCCAGGTCCCAGAGCATCCAAGGCCCCTCCCCCTTGTTTATTCTTCCTGCAGCCACTGCACACAAGTGGACGCGCGGGTGCGCACAAAAAGCCGCGGATGCCAGCCATTTGCATGCTCTGGAGAGCGTGGCAAAGCACCCGAGCATTGACACCGCGTCCCTCAACCACCTCGAGCCTCCCCCTCGCGCCAGTCGAGGTTCCTTGGCGTCCGCAACACGCCACGGCCTGGTCCCCCTCCTCCTTCTTCCTCATGCTGCCCCCTTGAATGCGCTCCAGGGCCGTCTGAGAGCCCTGTCGTGGTTCAAAGTCTAACAGTAGAATAGGGTGGTAGGAATGGAGAGGAAAGATCCTAGCTATGGAGTAGTTGTATACACAAGATTTTTACGAGTTCAGGCCCTTCTCGGAGGAAGTAACAGCCCTACGTCTTGGAGCCCGGAGGCGGTCGACTGGATTATGTGCGTATGAGTTACAAGGGCGTGAACCCTTGATACTGAGGAGGGGGGTGGCTTATATAGAGTTAGCCAGACCCCTCCGGCCCTCAGTTATGTATGGTTTTAAGTACATTAAGATCGGGGGTTACTGGTAACGCCCCACATAAAGTTCTATGATGACCATAAAAGCTACTTAATGACCGACCGTTTGTGTTCAGACTGACTTTAGATCTCCTGGCGGTCGAGTGGTTGGCTTCATGGTCGAGTGTCTTCAAGTCCGTCAAGTGGAATACTTCTGAGTCGACTGACAGGTGGTTTCTTCTAGAGATGTCCTTGGGAAGGGTGTCTTGGACAGGTCCATGACCCTACCCTAGGTACATGGATTCATCATTAGCCCCCGAATGGATCGAGGTTTGAGTGGGGAAGGAGTTGGGAACTCTTCCGACCCACTTTTCGCGCTATGAGTATGTCTTGTTCTGGATCAATGATTTTAGGTGACAGCACCAACTTATTTTTCAGTCGCCTTGATCCATTCTTTGTATCCGTCGAGTGAATTTTCTGTACTTGGAGATCTCCGAACGATAGAGCGTAGGAAATCTCCTGTCTGACAAGTTGCTCTGCAGTTTGCGGATTTAGCGGGATTCGAATTTCGGGAAGCGCGCAAGGCGGAGGAGGCCGTGGTACTCGGATGGGATAAGGCAGGAACGCCTCGATCTCTGAGCCACCTTTTTCACCATGTATCGTGCACGCGACTGTTGCGGGATTTGACAGGATCGCCTGGGCCTACAAGTCAGTCACTCAGAAGCAACCTCATATAAGGCGCCGGATGGGGGTTTTTTGAATAGTGCGCCGTCATTTCCCTCTCCCTCTTCCTCAGACTCATCCGCCGTGTTCGCCTCCATCTCAGCGCTGCTGCTCCGGGCGTGCTTTGCCGGTGACGATGGTGAAGGAGAAGACAATGGCTTTGGAGTAGGCAAAGAAGGCGATGACGAAGGCAAGGGGACGAGCGACCAGTCAGGGCGGATCTTCGTCAAGGGCCGGCCTGCCGTAGGGCTGAATCCAGGGCGACTGGATCCGCTCGACAATCCGTCAGAAAGATCTTGACGACCTGGCCAATGAAGGACTGATCCCCCATGGATCAGCGCGGCTCCCGGGGAAGGAGTCGGAGCCGCAGCCTCAGGAGGGTGAGTGTGTCCTCTTGGCCACCCATGTTGACCGCGGGTTTTCTTTGCCTCCTCACGCTTTCTTTCGGGGATTTCTGAACTTCTTTGGGGCACAACTCCACCACTTCACACCCAACTCCATCGTGTATCTTGCTGCTTTCATGTCCTTGTGTGAGAATTTCTTGGGTTGTCGGCCTCATTGGGGTCTTTTCAAACACATTTCACCTGTTGCTCCTAGATGGTGAAAAAGGCCAATCCGAGTGACGAGAGAACCCAAGTGATTCAGATGTGTGGGGGTGTTGGGGTTCAAATGAGGGGGAAAAGTGCCTTTCCAGCCATGGCCCTTCCTGAGTCGGTCCGTGGGTGGCAGTCGACCTGGTTCTACTGCCAAGACCAACCGACGCCAGGGCAGTCGACCGGACTCCCTCCTTTTTCCATGGACTGAGTGAGGAAGCCGTCCTCTTTGAAGGTGATCCCGGAAGAGAAGGCGCAGGTTAAGGTGCTGGTTGAACGCGTTGTCCAGCTCTCTCTTGGAGGTCTTCCTCCGATGACGCATCCAGCCGCTTCAAGCTCGAGACCATCTGATGTGGTTGTACTCTGGCACTGAGGACACCACTCGGATCCACCCGGAGGAGGTCGAGGATGCCACGCTGGAGAGGTGGCTGGCAAGCATCACAGGGAACAAGGACAACCCTCGAGGATCCAGGAGGATTCCCCCACTCGGCCAATCATATGAAGTAGACAAGGTCCAATCATGCATCTCTGACTGTGATCCTGCTTTCTTCATTCTGTTTGTTTAAAATTAGTCGACTGACTTTTGTCTTGTTTGTTGTCTTCCAGGCCACCACTGAGATGTATTCGATGCCCAACGGGGTGCAAGATCAGGTCGAGGAGGAGGAGGCGAGCGGAGGTGAAAGTCAGGAGGAGTGGCAATCTGATGGTGAGGGGGATGAAGATGACGACGGCTCCGGTGAAGAGGAGGAGGAGGAAGAGCAGGAGGAAGTCGACCCTCCTTGCACTGAAAGGCGATCCAAGCTCGCCCATGACCCTGCAGTCGAGCGTGGCAAAGAGACTGTGCCTGTTGGGCAGTCGACGAAATGTCCTCGGACGACTTCTCCAGTGCCGACTGAAAAAGCGCCGAAGCATCCCCAAGCAGCGTCATCAAAGCCGTCGAAGGCCCTGCCCAAGATGAGAATGGCCATCCCCACCATTTCCAGGTAACAACAGAACTTGTGTTTTCTCGTTTAGCATTGTCGGTGTCAAAACCGGCGGATCTCGGGTAGGGGGTCCCAAACTATGCGTCTAGGCGGATGGTAACAGGAGACAAGGGACACGATGTTTTTACCCAGGTTCGGGCCCTCTCGATGGAGGTAAAACCCTACTCCTGCTTGATTAATATTGATGATATGGGTAGTACAAGAGTGGATCTACCACGAGATCAGAGAGGCTAAACCCTAGAAGCTAGCCTATGGTATGATTGTTGTTCGTCCTACGGTCTAAAACTCTCCGGTTTATATAGACACCGGAGAGGGCTAGGGTTACACAGAGTCGGTTACAATGGGAGGAGATCTTCATATCGTATCGCCAAGCTTGCCTTCCACGCCAAGGAAAGTCCCATCCGGACATGGGACGGAGTCTTCAATCTTGTATCTTCATAGTCTGGGAGTCCGGCCGAAGGTCATAGTCCGGCCATCCGGACACCCCCTAATCTAGGACTCCCTCAGTAGCCCCCGAACCAGGCTTCAATGACGACGAGTCCGGTGCACAAGTTGTCTTCGGCATTGCAAGGCGGGTTCCTCCTCCGAATACTTCATAGAAGATGTTGAACACCAGGATAGTGTCCGGTTCTGCAAAATAAGTTCCACATTCCATCGTAGAGAGAATAATATTTGCACCAATCAGATCTGCTGACGTATTACGCAACGTGACATCACGCCACAGCTAGGCTTTTATTCATTATACCGTTCCACCTCAGTGCGTTTAGCGAGGCGGTTTCCTTAGCACGTCTTGTCAAAGCGGAGATCGTGTCCCCTTATTCCGGGATTCTCATCAATATGGGCGTGGGTAACCCAACGGCACCATTAACTGTGGCGCTTGGGAGATAAGCGAGTTTTATTAGGCTGGTGGGGGCTCGTAGTTTTCGGCCGCCCATATAAGGGGATAAGAATCCGCCCTTTCCATTCACGCCATCTTCCTCCTTTGCTTATTCGTCCCTGCGCACCCGAGCTCCAACGCCCAAGCCCGCACTTCCCACCTCAACCTTCTCCAATCATGTCCGGAGCAGGAGGTAGGTGGATGGCTTCCTCCGTTACGGAGGGGCAAATCAAAAAGCTGAGGAAGGCCGGATACTTTTCTGACGACATCGCGCACCGGCTTCCAGATGAGGGGCAACTCATCCCCACCCCTAGGCCCCATGAGAGGGTTGTATTTCTCCCCCATTTCCTCCGCGGACTGGGTTTTCCTATTCACCCGTTCATCCGGGGACTCATGTTCTACTACGGCCTGGACTTCCACGATCTGGCCCCGAACTTCATCCTCAACATCTCGGCGTTTATCGTCGTGTGCGAGGCCTTCCTCTGTATCCAGCCCCACTTCGGCTTATGGCTGAAGAATTTTAATGTCATGCTGAAGGTAGTGGGCGGGCGCCAAGCGGAGTGCGGAGGTGCCATGGTGGGCCGGATGGCCAACGTCCTATGGCTCGAGGGCTCCTTCATGGAGACAATAAAGGGATGGCAATCGGGGTTGTTCTACATCACCGAGCCGTGCGATCCCAAATGGGCGGCGGCCCCCGAATTTCGATCTGGCTTCCCCACATGGCTCACTTCCTGGAAAGAGACGGGCTTAACATAGGGGGATTCGGAGGAGCTGACCGGACTTCAAACCTGCGTCAAATAGCTGGTGAACAAGAATCTCAATCTTGTCAACATAGTCCAGGTCATGCTCATCCGCCGGATCCTCCCATGCCAACAACGGGCCTTCAACTTGTGGGAGTTTGATCCGGCACAGCACCAAACCTTGAGCAAGCTTTTCGACACTTCGTACGAAGATGCCTGGAAGGTGCTGTTTAAGGGCGCTGAGGCACCCGCATCCGCTACCGAAGATCGCGGATGCAGCTCGCGGCACCAGGCCAGCAAGGTAAGCTACTCTACCCTTTACGGGACCTTTATCTTTCATAGTCTGATTCTATGTGGGGTCTAACCTCCCTTTCCTTTAACAGGACTGGCTCCCTTACCAGAAGACCCAGCGGATGCCCATTTGACAGGGCTCCTGGTTCCCGCACCCCACGTGGTGCCAGAGAAGAAGGCCAAGAAGAAGGCCACGGAGACTCGCAAGAGCTCCCGGCGCCTGGGGGTGTCGGGTTCATCGCCCAACAACCTCGAAGCACCCTCCGCCTCTGAAGACGAGGAGGAGGAGGAAGAAGAAGCATCTCCCCCTCCGACGGGGGGAGGAAAGAAAAGAAAGGCCGCCCCAACTGGGGAGGCCGGAGGGTCCAAGAAGGGGAAAACCCTTCTGACGGACTACGCCTCCGGTGCCAAAGGCGGTGGGGAGGAATGGCCGTCCAGGGTCAAGCCCCTGGCAAGATAGTAAGTGTCCGGCTATCCTAATAACTTACGACGCCCCTCCATTATTTGGCGTTTTCTGACGCCGTATTTGATCATGCAGTCCGCCCAAGGCTCAGCTCGACGATTCGACGAGCAGCTCCTTGGATTCATCGGATGTGAATATCACTTCACTTACGACGGCCTCCTCCCCTCTCCCTACGAAGAACGCCGAGGTGGAGTCCCGAAAGGGACTAAACCAGGAGGAGGTGGTCCTGGAGGCGCCACCAGGCGACCTCCCGGACTCCAGGCCCAAAGGGGGTAAAGCCCCGGAGGGATCCAAGTCCGGCCCCGGGCCGGACACTGCTCTAGAACCATCAATGGCTCCAGAGTCCGACAGGCGGCGCCTTCATAAGAAGGGCAAGCCTACGACGTCGGTGACCTCAGTCCATCCGGAGGCACCGGACAATTTGCTGGAGGTGCTTAACGGCGCCTCCATCGACAAGGAACACCATGCTGTTATGAGTGCGGTGATTCAGAAGGATTAGTCCGCCAAGAGCGGGCTGACAGAAGCATGTACAAGCCTGTTAACAGGCTTTGAGGTATGTGTTTAAAAACATATAAAAATGTTACCGCATAGACAGTAGCCCCTGATGCTCAGTTCGGCGTTCGGAAAGAAAAGCCGAGCTGAGGATCTAAAAAGATATACGCAGGAGTCTAATAAAAATATGTCAATATGGGAATGCAGGCTGCGCTGATGACCTCTGCCGCACTGACTGCGGAGTTCAATGTATTGAAGGAAAGCCTCAAGCGTTCCGAGAGCGAGCTCGGCCGTGCCAAGAATCAGCTCGAGGATAAAGAGGGTACGTAGTACCACATGTAAATGTATATAGAAATACTTGGTTGCAAATAATGACAGGACCAACGTAAACATTGCAGGGGCCACGACCGAGGTGGCGACCCTGAAGGAGGCGGTGTCCAAGGCCGAGAACAGTGCGGCCTTGGAGGCGCGGGTGGCGGAGGTGCGGCAAGAGCTCCAGGATCTCGTGGAAAAACACGAGAGTTTGGAGCGTGACTCGAAGACTCGAGAGTCCGAGCTCGCCTTGTCTCTTGAGAGTGCCAAAAACGCTAAGGCCGAAGCCTAGAAGGCCCTCCAGGAGATCGAGGCGATAAAGAAACTAGCGGCGGGTAAGGCATTCTTTATGCAAAGCAAGCATGTAAAAGTAAATTATCTATTACTTACCCGAATCCGGAGCTCTCCAGGAGCGTTCGCCGATCTGCCCCGTAGTGTGTCTGATGCTGCCGCGTTTTACCGAGCCAAGGAGGGGAGCTCGACGGAAAAGGTGTTCTGGTCTCAGTATGCTGAGGCCGAGCATCCGGTGCCCCTGAGCGACCAGCTGAAGCAGCTGGTCGAGCTCCACAAGGTGGCCGAACAGGCCATGAAGGGCCTCATAGTTCTACTATGGCCTAGGGAAGCCATGCCTGGGAGCTACTTCGGTCTGGTGCGGCGGCTGGTGGACGCTTGTTCGTGGATTGAGGTCATCAAGCACTCCGTCTGCATTGAAGGTGCCCGTCGGGCCCTTGCCCGTGCTAAAGTGCACTGGGGCAAGCTGGATGCGGAGAAGCTTTTGACGGACGCACCACCACCGGGCAAGGAGTATCGCACGCCCGAGATGTATTATAAGGGCGTCCTGAAGGGTGCGTGCTGTATAGCGGATGAGTGCTCCAAAGATGTAATTTTTTAGTAGACTCCCATTTGTTATCCTGTACGCTAAAAACTTTGTTCATGTGCGTTAAGCAATGCTTGTTAATTTAAATATTACCTTCTGTGCGGCCGTTTATCAAATCTGAGAGATGCAAGTCGTCGGCTTCGACCCCCATGCCACGAGTGCTGGGGTGTTCTGGATAAACCTGAGCGCTCTTGTTCCCATTCTTGGGTCCATCTAGGGAGGCACTCAGCACAACGAACCAGGATGTCGGACTTATAATGCTTTATCACTCTCACTTAGCCATAGAATTCTATAATTTTAAATTTCGGCGAAGCCCATAGTATTTGGAAGACCGAGTTCGGGGCGCTATCCACGCCTAGGCCGGATAAGTCCGGTTCCTCGCTCTAAGCGACATAAGTCTTTAAGGACTCGAAAAACCTCGCGAACAGCGACCGGTCTCTCGCACTATCATGACGGTCAGTTTTAGCTTTCTCTACTGAGGTGTTAACCCAGCTCAACTGGAGCAAAATCGCAGTAGTTCTCCCAGCGCTACCTTAGCCAACATTGCGGAACGTAAGGTACCAAAACATGGGAGCCGGGCAAACCCAACTATTGACCAAAGACATGATTCGGAGCCGATGCATATAGTGCTATAAGTTTAGGGTGCCGCACTCATGAGAGTGTTCGGTCTTCTCACACCATGTTATGGGGTGCTTAAGCCCCTGGTGTTTTGGCCGTACCAAAGTGTACGGTTGCAGAATGTCATGACTGAACATATTTGTATATATAAAAAATAAATGAGTACAATAATAGATAAGAGCTATGTATTGTTTATTAAAAAAGGGCTGGTACGAAAGCAAAACGATACAAGTAGTGCGATAAGCAAGAGATGGGATTATTTGACATGTTCCCCTCCAGGGGCAAGCTGCGGGATTTTAAGTAAAACAGGTATTAAGCTTGTTATAGAGACCACCTGGACATTTGACGCGGCTTGTTCTCTCCCTGGCTGTTGCATCATGTGTTCGGCGATTGTATTGCCGGACAGGCCTTCCGAATAGTTGGGTCCTGAAAGTGTGTAAGAAGGAAACGGCGGAATAAGGAGCCCCTTAGTGCGGTTGAGCCGCATTCTGGGCGTGCCGTAGTTGTGCCCCTCCCCTTATGCCCATGGTATCTATAAGGCGTAATTATGTACGCGTGGTACCGATATCACCATTTGGCGAGGGCTGGGGTTGGGGCCGCACTGCTATGCTTGCTCGGAACGTGCCAACCGGATTTGTTGTAGGTTTCTTCGGGCTCGCTTGACGTTGTCCGGACGTTTGACACCTGGATTGGAGAATTTCCTTGAGAGGCTACTCTATACTTCTGCCGCCAGGGCCGCCGTGTGCTCCTCCGTTCGGAGAGAGCGTTCGGTGTTTCCATTTACCGTGATGACTCTGCGAGGTCCTGGCATCTTGAGCTTGAGATATGCGTAGTGCGGCACCGCGTTGAATTTTACAAATGCGGTTCGTCCAAGCAGGGCGTGATAGCCACTGCGGAATGGGACTATGTTGAATATTAACTCTCTGATAATGGGGCGTCGCTGACAACTATAATGGAATGATCAGAGAAGTAATGAGCAACCTTCTTCGTGGTCATATAAATCCCTTATACAAGCTTCTGATAATGAAGGTATCTTTGCTTTGATGGGGTCAACACTTCGGCAAGATAATATACTGGGCGCTGAACTTTGAAGGCTTTTCCTTCTTCTTCCCGCTCAATCGTAAGTACTGTACTGACGACTTGTCCTGTGGCTGCAATGTAAAGCAGCAAAGGCTCTTTGCTGATTGGGGCAGCAAGCACCGGCTGGGTGGAGAGCAGGGCTTTTAGCTCTGCAAACGCTGCATCAGCTTCAGGAGTTCACTCGAACTTGTCTAACTTCTTCATCAGTCGGTAAAGAGGCAATGCCTTTTCAACGAGACGAGGGATGAATCGACTTAAAGCGGCCAAGCATCCAGTAAGTTTCTGGACGTCGTGCACACGCACAGGGCGTTTCATTCGGAGTATAGTGCCAACTTTTTCTAGGTTGGCGTCAATTCCTTGTTTGGAAACGAGAAAACCGAGCAACTTTCCACCAGGAAAACCGAGCAACTTTCCTTGTTTGGATTAAGCTTGATATCATACCTCCTGAGGTTGGCAAATGTTTCAGCAAGGTCAGTCAACAGGTCGGAACCTTTCCGTGATTTGACCACAATATCATCCATGTATGCTTCCACATTCTGACTGATTTGAGTGAGCAAACACTTCTGAATCATCCTCATGAACGTGGCTCCGGCATTCTTGAGGCCGAATGGCATGGTGACATAGCAGAAGCACCCGAATGGAGTGATGAAAGCTGTTTTAATCTCGTCGGGTGCATACAGACGGATCTGATGGTAACCGGAATAGGCGTCTAAAAAAGACAGGCGCTCACATCCCGCAGTTTAGTCGACTATTTGGTCGATCCGGGGGAGAGAAAAATGATCTTTCGATAAGGCTCGATTGATATGTTTGAAGTCAATGCACATATGAAGTGACTTGTCCTTCTTGGGGACCATGACAACATTGGCGAGCCACTCGGGGTGGTAAATTTCTCGGATAAACTCTGTTGCTAAGAGCCGAGCCACCTCCTCGCCAATGGCCTTTCTCTTCTGGACGGCGGACCGTTGAAGATGTTCCTTGACAGGTTTTGCTTTTGAGTCGACTCATGGAAGATGCTCAGCCAGCCTCCTGGGAACACCCGGCATGTCAGCAGCAGGCTTCCATGCGAAGATGTCCCAGTTCTCACGGAGGAACTGGATGAGCGCTTCTTCCTATTTGGAGTCGAGTGTTGTAGAGATATGAGTCGGAGCAGCACTAGGGTCGGTCGGGTGAATGTGAACCGGCTTTGTCTCACCGGACGACTGAAATGCTGACTCTGTAGCGGGCTTCTTGGCTCGCAAAAGATCACTCGGATCCGTAGTTTTCTGGTATTCCTGCAGCTCTACCACTGCCATCTGAGCATCGGCGATCTTTGAGCCTTTCTGAAAGCACTCTTCCGCCTTCTTCTGGTTTCCAGTAATAGTGATCACACCTTTGGGACCAGGAATCTTCATTTTGAGGTACACATAGCATGGTCGAGCCATGAAACATGCATAAGCTGGCCTGCCCAAAATAGCGTGATAAGCACTCTGGAAATCCACAACTTCAAACGTCAACTTTTCTTTGTGGTAATTCTTGGAATCACCGAAAACCAGATCAAGAGCAATTTGGCCGAGTGACTCAGCCTTCTTTCTAGGAATGACTCCATGGAAACTCATGTTGCTGGTACTAAGTCTGGACATCGGAATGCCCATCCCTTTCAACGTCTCTGCATACAATATATTCAGGCCACTGCCACCATCCATCAAAACTTTAGTCAGTCGAGTGCCTTCGACGACTGGGTCGACCACCAAAGCTTGCCTCCTGGGGGTGGCTATGTGTGTCGGATGATCGGACTAGTCGAATGTGATGGCGGTCTGAGACCATTTCAGATAACTGGGTGTCAGCGAAGCAACCATATTCACCTCTCGGTTGATAACTTTCAATCAACTTTTGCTTTCAACATCAACAAAAATCATCAGGGTGGGATTGACCTGGGGATATCCATCATCACTATCTTCTTTGTCTTCAACTTTGTCCGACTCCTTTTCCTTATCTTTGGGCTGTTTCCCCTGGAATTGCTGGATCAAGAGTCGACACTGTCGAGTGGTATGTTTTGGATAAATGAATTTACCCTCCTCATCTTTCTTTGTGTGGATGTGGCACGGCAAATCCATTACGTCATTCCCTTCCTTGTCCTTTACCTTCTTAGGGTTCCAAGACCCTTTGGGCTTCCCTTTAAATTTTCCTTGATTCACGGCCAAGGCTTCTCCAGGAGCAGCTGGCTCGGCTTTCCGCTTCTGCTTCCAACTGGAGTTCCCTCCTCCGGTTTCATGGGCAGCTGACTTGTACTTGCCACTCCGGAGCCGATCCTCTTCTTCACCATTAGCAGACTTGGTGGCAATCTCCATCATTCGACTCAGAGTCATGTCACCGGCTCGACCGAATTTCAGACTCAGCTCTCTGTTCTTAACGCCTTCCTTGAAGGCATAGACTGCCTGGTGATCGGATACATTCTCTACCGTGTGATGCAGTGTGATCCATCTCTGTATGTAATCTCTTAGAGTTTCATTCAACTTTTGCACACAAGACTGCAGCTCTGTCAACCCAGCTGGTCGCTTGCAAGTTCCTTCAAATGTCCTGACAAACACTCGGGCAAGATCTTCCCAAGTGTAAATGCTGCTGGGTGCTAACTGATTCAACCATGCTCTAGCTGAGCCCTCCAACATAATAGGCAGATGTTTCATGGCCACCTCATTGTTGCCGCCGCTAATCTGAATAGCCACTCGGTAGTCCTCAAGCCAAGTATCAGGCTTGGACTCACCAGTGAACTTACTGACTCCAGTCGCCAACCTGAAGTTGGGAGGAATGATCGTGGCCCTGATGGCTCTGCTAAAACACTCTGGTCCTGAGACGTGTACTCTGCTGCTGGTGGGTACATCTCTGTCATGGCCTTCTCGGTGAGCCCTATTTCGATCGACCAAACCTTGAATGATAATGGATCTCGCATCAAAGCCTGGTTCTCTGGGGTCGACTGGAACCCTTCGCCCAACACTGTGCTGGCGTCTGTCATCTTGCTGTCGAGGAGCGTACGACCCACCCCTTGGGGGAGGAGTGGGCACTCGACGTCGATCATCGCGATCGAATCGGTCATCATACTGATCACGCCGGACTCCATGTCCCTCACGCCTCGGGGGCGATCTTGGGCTATGGGCCGACTGGACTGTATTCGTAGCGACGGATCTGCTGTGAATCCTATTCCGCGACTGCGATACAGCTGAATTTTGATCTCTTGCTGCCCGGAGTAAATCTCTGATCTGTAGCAAGCCTCTGCCATCCTCTGACTGGGAGGGCTGAATCCACTCTGCTATACGGGCTGCAGCTGCTAGATTATAAATCGGAGTTCAATATACCTGAGTCGATGGTGGAAAGAGTTGACTTCAACTGGAGTCTGGAACCCGTTGCTGCGCACGCTCGTCGAGTGCTCGCTGGAGGTTCTCCAGTCGAGTGCGCTTAGCCAAGTTGGCAAAACACGCGTCCTCTAAGGCACGAGCCTCGGGGAGTGCGCTTAGCCAAGTTGGCCAAACACGCGTCCTCTAAGGCACGAGCCTCGGGGGTTTCTCCAACGATGGGAGTGTGTAACACATCCATGTTCTGGCGGCGAAGTTCTTCCCTCTGCAGCGAAGTTAGGGGCTCGGGTTGATACTCTTCGTGAACCTGCGCCGGATCGCCTCCACCGTCGCCTCCGTCGGTGCGGGGAAAGCCAGGAGGACTGCGTGGTCCATTGACCATCAGAACCTCCGCCGCGGGATCACTGATGTCGCACTCGGATGCAGACTCTGCGGAGCCAGTCGATAAGTCGAATAGGCCGTAGAGAGATTCGTCGGGCTTGATTGCCGCGACTTGGGGAGTGGCCGATTGGCGGCCCACCGCGTGTCTCACCCACCGCTGAAGCCTCGACCGACCGGAGTGCTTGTGCCGGCCGGAAACAAGGAGGGAGGACAACACAGGGGTCAACCGATACTGGGTCGATGGAAGGACACCATGGACGCACGCGCGAAAGTGTGTCGCCTTGCGGACGGGGAGCGCGTCGATGTCGAGTGGAGCCTCCTGAAGCCAAGCGGAGTCGTCGGCAATGAACGTGAGCGCACCGAGACGGATCTCGTGTCCCTCAACCAAAACTCCGCCTGAAACCATGATGAAGGAGATCGGTAAAAATCCCAACTTCTCCAATGAATCGCTAAGACACCTGCCCCACGGTGGGCGCCAACTGTCGTGGTTCTAAGTCTGACAGTAGAATAGGGGGTTAGGAATGGAGAGGCAAGATCCTAGCTATGGAGTAGTTGTATACGCAAGATGTTTACGAGTTCAGGCCCTTCTCGTAGGAAGTAACAGCCCTACGTCTCGGAGCCGGGAGGCGGTCGACTGGATTATGTGCGTATGAGTTACAGGGGTGCGAACCCTTGACACTGAGGAGGGGGTGGCTTATATAAAGTTCGCCAGACCCCTCCGGCCCTCAGTTATGTAGGGTTTTAAGTACATTAAGATCGGGGGTTACTGGTAACGCCCCACATAAAGTGCTATGATGACCACAAAAGCTACTTAATGACCGACTGTTTGTGTTCAGACTGACTTTAGATCTCCTTGCGGTCGTGTGGTTGTGTTCATGGTCGAGTGTCTTCAAGTCCGTCGAGTGGAATACTTCTGAGTCGACTGACAGGTGGTTTCTTCTAGACATGTCCTTGGGGAGGGTGTCTTGGACATGTCCATGACCCTACCCTAGGTACATGGCTTCATCAAGCCCCAATGGGCGAGCCCACATGCGCGGTGCTCTGCCACTTCCCTGCTCTCTCTCTCCTTCTCCCTCGACTTGGACCACGCTCACGAGCGCTGCAGACAGCCCTGAACCTCCTCCCATGGCCACTGCGGCCATTTCCATGGGTGCCCGTAGGCCTCGTCCACGGTGAGCCTCGACCTCGCCATTTAAGGACTCCCGAGGCCTCCCTTTGGATCTCCTTTGCTCTCTCCCTCTCTATCTCTCTCCCATGCATCCCGTGGACCAATCCACACCTCCTCCCGTGCCCTCCAACCTCGTCCATGGCGGGAGCCGAGCCGCTGACCACCGCCTAAATTCTCATCGTCCGGGTCCCCTCCTCCCCACCTATGGGTTGCTTGGCATCTCCACTGCCCCCGCGGTGCTCCCCTGCACTCCGGTTACTCCTCCCGATGGCCGAAGCACCGTGCCCACCATCGCCGTCGGCCACGTCCGCCACGGATGACGTTCTCCTTGACCAGGTCCTCCCTGGCATGCGTGTGACCCGTGGTTGGAAGCGCCTGTCTTCGCTGGTCACGCCGGTGGGAAGAACGTCGCTGGGGGACCTCTGTAGCCTCGAGAATCACCGGCGGGAGTCGCACCTCCCCGCGTCCGGAGCACGCGCGGGAGGTTGAAGACGGCCTATCGCTGGGCCCCGCGCGTCAGCGACCCAGCGGGCGGGCCCGACCATTTAAGTGGAAACGGCTTCTGCCAGATCCGCCTTCCCGGCATAAAGGCTCCCCACCGCGAAGCCGCCTTCGACGTCACCTCCTCTGCATGCGTAGCCAAGCCACTGGGCCAGCCCAGTGCGCTGCGGTGCTAAACTGCGCCCTGTGCACAGTTTAGGTATAACCCAAATCTTCTTCTTTTTCTTTTCCAGTGAGCTTCTAAAATCCATAGTTAATTCATTTCATGTCCAAATTGGATGATTCAAATTTCTGGAGACTTCATAAATCAAGTCCTATTTAATGAGCCATAGTGAAAAATTTTATTCTACCTAGTTTCCACTGGATCTAATAAGTAGGTCATTTATATCCCTAAATCAGCTTCCAAAATTCATAGAATATTCATTTGGACTCCAAATTCAGTGAAACCAATTTCTAAATGTTTCTAAAATCATGACTAATTTAATGGGTACTTTTACTCATTTTATAGAAAGACACTCTATGGACAACTTGCAGATCCATTGAAACCATTTATTCCATCATATTGAAATGTTCAGAAATATCCACTTATCCAATTCCATTGAAATCACTTTGGTCATTCCCAATATGACCAGAGGTATCCTAGAAAAGTCCAACTTGCATTTTTAGAGCACTTTTATTTTTGCCTTGTCGTGTTGCTTATTGTGTTTGTTTCCGGTGTTAGTTGACGAAGTAGACGGAGTACTTGGAGAAGGACCGGAAGATTTGAAGACTTTGATGAACCAGACAAGCAGCCCTTTGCCCATGATGAACCCTTTTTTATCATGGTAGCATTTCTTTCCGTGATTGTTGAATGCATGATATCTTGAATGGCAACCCTGCTAGGTTTGCCTTTCTTGAATACCCCGTTGATACTTGCATTTTTCATGACTCTATCCTTGTTTAGAGTTGTGTTGGTGGGTTGTAGAAATATGCTATAGTTGTTGGCTGAGCATAATGGGTCAGGGTTATGCATGGTAAGGAACAAGTGTGGTTTGATATACTTGCAAATAGCCCAAGTGGGTGCCACTAATGCCCCTGGGAGATGATGATGAACTAGGTCACTACTTGGTGGAGAGGTAGTGTACCGAGGCTTGATGAAACTGTTGTTTACAGAGACGGATTAGATTTAAGATTTGTTGATCGTCCCAAGCCTACATGCGGGACCACTCTACCCTTATATGAGAAAGGGCATTATTGATTACCTAGTTCATGCTAACATGGATGCCCGCATTACTAGTGACAGGAGTGATTTGTGGTCACTGTCGGGGCGGGGTCATGCCAGGTAGGGCGGCCATGACTGTTTTTACAGGGCACCTGACACACTGTTAGTGCCCCGTGCTTGTGATATGTGATGAATATGGGAGCGTGGCTCCACAAAAAGAATTTATTTTGTGACAATGTTGGGCATGGGGGCTACTACCAATCGAGTGGACTCCTTGCTAGTCACGGCTAGGGAAAGGTAGTGATCGGGTGCTTACCCCGGGTACTTGAGGTACCGCGGGTCATGGATGACACGGAAGTTCCCCGGATCTTGTGGGTAAAGTGTGCAACCTCTATAGAGTGTCAAACTATTCGAATAGCCGTGTCCACAGCCAAGGACAGTTGGGTGGTGCTGCTTAGACTATGTCCATATGTTTCTGAAAACAACACGGTTTGGTGATATTGTTGATGTGATTCATGAGTAAGTCACGATGAGCTCAAGCATGAGTTGTTCATAACTCTTTCTCGAGGCTGATGTCTATAACCTCCTGATACATGCTGCAGACGCATTCATTTCCTTGGTAAATGTTGATCATACTTGCATGAGAAAAACTAGCTTTCCGCAAAAATTCCAATTAAGCAGTAGAGCTTTGCACAATTATTTTGTTATCACTCTTGGGTTGCTTGCGAGTACATTCAAAGTACTCATTGGCTTGCCACTGGTTATTTAATTGGCCAGGTATGAAAGAATATGATATGACGAAAAGTTCTTGGGTGACGATCGTGCGAGCTAGGACGCTTCCCAGTCAGAATGCCTGTAGGGGCAGATGGCATGGGTTCAAGTTATCGACGAAGATTTCCGCTGCGGTGATATACTCAAAACTTGACCATAATGGTCACAATTTCTGTAAAACGGTATGTATGGATGTAAGACTCTTGTTATTCAGCTTCTGTGTGTTCAGTGAGCATTGATCTCTGGGATCACTGTACACGTGCATTCGGTGATCATGACTTATGAGTCGGGGTCCCCAGAGTAGAGATATGAACATGTAAATACCAAGGGCGTGCATCAATGCAGTTGTCACATCCCTAGCTTCTGGTGCTGCCTGGTGTTGCATCATGTTTAAACTTTTGAAACTTGAACTGAGGAAATTTGGAAGCCTCAAAATTTAAATAAATAGAAGGGCAAAAACCCTAAAATCTCATTCATTGTTCCAAATTGCTCTTCTTAAATGTTTGATAATTTTTGGCAAGGGTTCTGGTCCCAATCAAAATATTGAACATTTTTAAGGATTTATTTTTGGGACTTTGAATTTAAATCATTAGCTATTTGAATTTGAATTATATTCATATAATTAGAATATAATTTCAAATACCCCTGAAATATTTTATGAGCTTTTGGAAAAGTCCATCTAGCAAAATAAAAATATTCAGAGGAGTTTTTGGCATTGTTTGAATTTGTTTAGATTCAAAACAATGGCAAAAGATATTAAATAAAACAAAACAAAAGAAAAAAATTAAAAGAGCAAAAGCCTACCTGACGCTCACCTGGTAGCCAAACCGGCCCAGCACTACAGCTGGCCGGCCCAGCCCGCCACCGCTACCCCCCTGTCGCCTTCCTCCTTTGCCAGGAGGACGGGCACGCGCCCGGCGCGCGCGGCCACGCGCCCCGGCCACCTCCTGCTTCTCTGGCCACCTCCTGCTTCCCCGGCCCCTCCTAGACGACGCCACGGAGCGCCACACAGCCCCTGGCTCTCTCTCACTCTCTCCCTCGCCTCATCCTCTCCTCTGCTCTCTCTCCCTCTCTGCCCGAGCGGAGCTCGTCGCCACCGACGCCGTTCGCCGCGGCCACAGCCACCCCCTCGCTCCCTCTCCACACCCTTGAGCTCCGTCCCGACCCCATGGAGCTGCACACCGACGCACGCGACCAGAGGAGGCCCCAGTCGACCGGAGCGTCGCCGTCTTCATCTCCGGTGCCCGGAGATCGCCGCCGTAAATTCGCGTCATCCAGAGCTTCCCCGACCTCGTCGTCGACTCTGCTAGTCCCTACGCGAGCCACTCTTCTTTTTCCCTCTGGAATCCCCGTCGTTCCCCTCCCCTAGCTAGCTTCCCCACAACCGCCGAGGCTCGCCGCCGCCATGGTCAACGAGCTCCGTGCTCGTGAGCTCGGCCGCTCGCCCGAGCATCACCAGCGTGCTCACCGCGCTCCTGCGAACCCGAAACACCCACGGGTGCTCCCTGCCATGCCCTATAGCGCCATCTCCGCTGTTGCCCGAGCTCTGGCCGCCGCTTTGGAGCTCGCCGTCGTCAGCTCTGGCCTCCCCACGACCCAGCAAGCGCACCGTTCGACGCGCAGGAGCAAGGGCTCTCCAACGAGCCCAAGCACGGCCTCGCCCGTGCCCTGTAGCGTGTTTCCGACGGCCGCCACCGTCCCGGGCCTCGCCGGCGTCGAGACGCCGGTGGGATTGACCCTACTGACCAGGGGTTTGACCTCCCCTGGGTCCATGACAGGTGGACCCCGCCATCAGGTGATTAGCTTAAGCTAATCACCACCTAATCTAACCCCCTGACACTGACATGTGGGCCCTAGTGCCCCTAATCTTTAATTAAACTAAACTAAACCCCCTGTTTAACCCGTGTCACTGACGTGTGGACCCCACACGTCAGGTTTGACCCTAGCCAGCCCTGTTGACCTGCTGACGTCATGCCAACGTCATGCTGACGCAATAATTCCTTTCTGGAATTAAAATAAATTAGGAAATGATTTATAAATTCCAGAAAATTGTATAAACTTCTAAAATTCTTAGAAATTCAACCGTAACTCCAAATGAAATAAATTATATATGAAAAATTATCAGAAAAATTCAAGGAATCCATCTGTACCATTTCCATGCATGTTAGAACAATTTATCACCACTGTTTAGGACAAACGAAGTGAATGGCATTTAAATAATCACATATGGGGTTTGAATTTGAATCTTGTATTCAAACCAACCCCATTTAACTTGTTGCTAGATGCATTAGCCCAAAACACATTCATATTGCCATGTCATAGCATGCATCATATTGTGCATTGCATTGATCGTGTTTCTTCTGTGTTTGCGGGTGATTGTCCCCTCTCGATAGACCTGTACCGACGATGTGACCGATGACACCGATGAAGAGCTATATTATCTTCAGAAGTGCCAGGCAAGCAAAACCCCCTTGTTCATTCCGGTACAATCCTACTCTCTCGCCCTGCTCTCTTTTAATGCATTAGGACAACACCGATTCATCTGTTACTTGCTGCGGTAGCTGAACCCCTTTATCCTTTGCATGACCTGTCATTGCCACAATAAATAGATGAAACCCACTAGCATGAGTAGGAGTTGTTTGAGCCCTGATGTGCCTACTCATTCATGCTTGCTTGTCGTGCCTGCTACTGCTTAGAGTTGAGTCAGGTCTGATTCATCGGGGATAAATCAGAGGCGTGTGAACATGTCCTACTGTGTGTGAGCTAAGTGTGTGAACACGATTTGGTAAAGGTAGCGGTGAGAGGCCATGTAGGAGTACATGGTGGGTTGTCTCATTGCAGCCGTCCTCAGGAACTGAGTTCTGTGTTTGTGATCCATGAACAGCTACTACCACACATTGGGATCCTTAATTGACTCTCTCGACTTATTAATCAACATGATCTTTGTCCAGGAGTTGCAACTAGTTTCTGGTGTTTGTAGGTAGTGTTAGTAGTCTACCAAGTGGCACCCGGTACAGGTGGGCTTGGGACAGACTAGGCACAGTGGCACGGTGTATCAAGTGGCACCCCGGATGGTGGGCTTGGGAACCCTGCTCACATCGTTTGGGGCCGTGAGCGACACCCCGGCCGGATCTCCTTGCGGATGGAACCCGAATAGGCGATAAACCTGGACTAGAGACTTGTTCGGTTAGTCAGGTCGTGGCCGACTCCCTCGCCCGGCTTCCGCTTGAAGGTTGCCGAGGTACATGACGTGTACAGGGCGGTAAGTGGCGAGAGCGTGTGTGAAGAAGTACACCCCTGCAGGGTTATCATTATCTATTCGAATAGCCGGATTCCTCGGATATGGAAACTTGGACCCCTTGTACAGTTCATAGACAAGTGAAAGTGGATACTCTAAAATACGCAAGATAAGCGTGAGTGCTATGGATGGCGTTCTCGTAGGGAGACGGGAGCGGATCCATAGTGGTGTATTGATATGGGGAATATGTGGACTCGTGTGCGCCACCTCAAAAGAGTTACTTGCAGTCGTAGTTCAGGATAGCCACCGTGTCAAAGCTGGCTTGCTGCAGTTAAACCCCACCATCCCCTTGGTTGATAATGATACATATGTAGTTAGTTCTGATGTAAGTCTTGCTGGGTACATTTGTACTCACGTTGCTTAATTTATGTTTTTGCAGAGAGACTTCAGTCTCGCTAGTAGTACCGCGTGGACTTCGACGTTTAGCTTGTTACCTCAGCTACGATCTTGTGCCCTCGGCAGGATCTGGTAGATAGTCAGGCTTCTCAGCCTTTTTCATTTATAGTTGTCTGTACTCAGACATGTTAAGCTTCCGCTTGTGCTTTGACTTGTATGCTCTGATTGCTGGGTCATGAGACCCATGTTTGTAATATCTCGCTCCTCGGAGCCTAATGAATAAACTACTTGAGTCGTAGAGTCATTTTGTGATGCCATGTTGTATTACACATATCGAGCATATTGTGTGTATGTTATTGAAATGCTTGGTATGTGTGGGATCTGACTATCTAGTTGTTTATCTTAGTAGCCTCTCTTACCGGGAAATGTCTCCTAGTGTTTCCACCGAGCCATGGTAGCTTGCTACTGCTCCGGAACACTTAGGCTGGCCGGCATGTGTCCTTCTTCGTTCCTGTGTCTGTCCCTTCGGGGAAATGTCACGCGATGAATACCGGAGTCCTGTTAGCCCGCTACAGCCCGGTTCACCGGAGTCCTGCTAGCTCAGTGCTACAGCCTGGATTCACTCGCTGATGACCGACACGTTCGATGCTGGGTCATGGATGCCTATCCCTGTAAGTTTGTGCCACTTTGGGTTTACGACTAGCCATGTCAGCCCGGGCTCCTTGTCATATGGATGCTAGCGACACTATCATATACGTGTGCCAAAAGGCGCAAACGGTCCCGGGCAAAGGTAAGGCGACACCCGTGGGAATACCGTGCGTGAGGCCGCAAAGTGATATGAGGTGTTACATGCTAGATCGATGTGGCATTGAGTCGGGGTCCTGACAGCGTTGGTATCAGAGCTTGACTGCCTGTAGGATTACCAAGCCAAACTGGTCGAAGTTGAGTCTAGAAATTCTTTAGTTATATAAGGGAATTGATTGTGGGATGGAAACGTAAGGCTCTTTTTACTCCTTATACCTTATGACCTTCTGATCTGAGTCATCTTATCTTTCCTACGGGGATTAAGAACTAGGCTATCTCTTCTTTCTATCAGGATCGCGTGTTACTTATCCGTAGACTTATAAGATTGTTGGATTTAAGCTTGAGTTCAGTTCCTACGACTTCTGTATGTTAACTGTTAATCTCGAAACCTTGATATTGTGCTTCTGAGTTGTTATGCCACCATTTTTGTGATTGTCCCAAATCTTTTTGAGCATTTACAACCGTTATGCTGTCCGAGTCATCCCAGGTTTCCAAAGAGTCTGACGCATTTGCAAAATCCTTTCCCTCTGGTTTCGTTGTTCCTTTATGCCAGCTCAATCACACTAATTGTTGGGTTGAGGTATTCTATTGCCTAGACATTTATGTGGGAGTTATTATTATGACCCTAGGTGTCTCAGGGGATCATCTAGTGGTCTAGCCATGATTTGTGTCCTAGTGTGATGATTCTGGTCTTTATTCTCGAAAGCATTCCGTGGTGCTACTTAGTAGTAGGTATTCTATTTCTGGGTTCTTGAACCCGAGATTCAGTCTACTTACATCATGTTGATAGTAATTGCTAGCTACCTTAGGTTATTAGTAACCTTTGCGATAGTCCTTAAAGTCCGTGGTATCTTCTTCTTCCAAATACCATGAACTACTTATGGCAGAAGTTCCTCGTTGAACTGAACGATCACAACCAGAGTGCTCTTGATGAGTTCTCCATTATATATTGTGGCTCTGCCAGTTCTACCTTTCTACATGGGTTATCCGGAAGAAATATGTTGAACTTCGTTCGACATGCTAAACCATGCATCCACAACTCAGAAAATCATATGTTCCTTTGAGTTGTCCCTCTTTAGTTGTCTTCTGACCCTCGTCTATCAATTGATAGTCAAGATTATGTGTGCATTCGTTCATCGATGCCTATTACTCTGGTGGTCTGTCAAGCCATTCTATTCCGGAATGACTAGGAGAAACAAACTCCAGTACCTCATCCATATCTAGGATTGGGTCAAAGCAGTTGTATTCCGCAGATCAAATGCCAATCCAGCTTTTGGTTCTGTTCTACCTTGGAGTATTACCCCCTTTATGTCAGAATTGTCATGAGAACTGCACCAACTCTCATGAATTTTGACGTAGTGATACTTCTCACCATCATTAGTCATTCCTCGGTCTTCGTGTTGATGCAACCGGAATACCGACAAATGAATTGTGATGTGTGAAATCAGTACTCCTAGCAACCTTGTTGCTTGGTAGTTAAAGGACAATAATTTCATTCTTAGCGTGTTGGTTTTTGAATCATCCTTCTAAGACTGATCGTGCTACCTAGTCCTTATTTCGGTGCACCCTTCGATTGATGAGTTAGGATCTTGTCAAGTCCTCACTCATTTGATCATATCGTCTTGCCCTCAAAAGCGAGATTGTTCTCGAGCTTAGTAACATATCGGTGGTTCGTGATTTTTCGAAGATCTTCTCGGTAGTATTACCAGGTTGTCACCTGACCGCTATGTTGAGCTCGTGATCAAGTTGGTTTCTTGTGAACCACTCTCTATCCAAGATCGGTGTTAGATATCCCTGAGCTAGTTGGTTAAGCTAGACAACAACTTGGAGAGTTGGAAGATAAAAGCTTGCCTGACTTAGTTCGTTCCAAAGGGATATTCTTGTGTAGTGTGTGTTGAAGAAAGATGATATCTTCATCGATTGGTCCCTGTGATCAGTTGTTGGACCTATTGTCTTATCAATCCTTTGATTTGAGTATGGGCTATCGTCAAATCAAATCAGAACCAACGATATTCACAATGTTGTCTTACTCGTGATTTTCCCTCAAGCATACACCAGTATATTCTTTGGTCTGACCAATGCTATCACCGTGTTCACTTAACTATGGAATTCCTTTTATATGGAAACCTGGATGAATTGTTGTTGAGCCCATCGACAACATCCTTGTCTCCTCCATGATTTTGTTGAACATTAAGCTAGTGTTGGAAACTTTTGAAAGCATTTCTCCATGCTAGCTCATGAAGCATATGTTGGATGAAAGAAGTGACTTTCTTTGATTCACGTGCATTTGATGTAAGTTGCCGCCGTGGGTTCGAGAAAGTTAGTTTTGCTTCCTCTGGAATCGTCCCAAGTCAGTCATGCCTGTGCAAAGTATACTGTGGTTTGGTAGATTAATTACCTCCACTCCATATGTATTCCGTAGCACACCAAGCCACTGATTGATTTGTTTAAGGAAAAGGAGTTGATGTGCTAATCCTAGGTCATGCACAAGACTTCGACATCCTCGATGATTGTTCCCAACCTGAACTCGGTAGTGTTTTATTGTAAGACTACCATGTGATCATGTTTGTCTGAGACAACATGTTCACATGTGTGTAGCAGAACCAGCTCATGTTTTGGAGCTTGCTATCGTAATTCATTTCTCGAGAATCTTGCAATGTCATCTCGTCGATTTGTGTTGCAAACTTTCATTTTTCTTCCTAGACTCGATGAGTCAGGAATATCCTGACACCAACCAGATCTGAATCTCAGGCAGATATGATGGTTGGAGCATTTCCCAAGAATTATAATATTGGTCTCGCGATAACCGATAAAGTGAATGTCGTGGCCAATACACCCCGCCGGGAGACCTAATATTGTAGTATCTTGATTGGAGAAGTTGGCCACCTCCCCATAAGGATTTCGTAGGATTTACCTCCGTAACTGTTCCTTATGGATTCTATTACTTCCGAAGTCCGACCTTTTACTTGATGTTCTAGTTATCAAACCTTTTCAATAAATGGATTACGCTAGCACATCAAGGAGAACATTAGAAGCAGAGTGCTAAATGTCTCTCAGTCGATCATCCAGATTTCGTCCCCTTGGCCTCGCCAAGGTGAAATCTGAGAAAGTGTTATCTTCCTTTGCATCTGCATCATCCATCATCATTCATCATGGTAGCAAGTTGTGTTGCCAGGATCCTTGACATGGATATTGGTAAAATCTTGATGATTATGGAAATGCTCAAGTTCTTGAGAGCACGCACAAGCGCTAGGTGTTATCATCAGCACTAGCTGGGTTTGCTCTCAGTTTCCTCGGCAATGCTATGACCTTTTCAAACAGTGAATTCACTCTCTATTGTTGGTTTCTTCCCCAGTTACCAGAATCATTCCCAGCATTTGCATTTTATTCCCAGCTTGCACCGCCAACGTGCCATTCTACCACGGGTCTCATCCATTTCCGGTGGTAAGCAAATTCATCCATTATGTTGTCTTCAACAACGTCATCCACATCATCCAAATCCGAGTATGCCATTCTACCGAACCCCTCCAAACGATCGCTTGAGAATTGCCTTAGGCTGGTATAAAGGTTTTCAATGATCTTTGAATCAAAGGTAATTCTTTTTGCCACTTAAGGGGATATATCTTCGAGTCACCTTCCCTAAGGTGCATCATTATGGTGTCATGTCAACTTAACTCCTCGCTACGTTGACAACCGTTCACCACCCTCTTAGGTGTGGAATTGTTGCCTACCTAGTAAACCTTCGTCATCCGTTTCACTCCATCCCTCTAGATGTGTGCTTCGTCTCTCAGCTCAAGAGAGGTTGCTATGTCTCATTCCGTGAGCTAATCCTGAGTTGTTCGATCTTCGAGAAGATCGATCCTTCTAGAGTTTTCCTTTCCTCTTCTTGTCATGATTAGCTAGAGTTCTCAGAGCAAGACGTCGAGACAAAGATGGTGATCGAAACAACGTTCCTATGAAGTGCAACCTGGATCGTGAAGATTATACTAGTTTGCGTTCCCCCTTCATCTTACCCTACACTTGAATCTCGGGACGAGATTTTTGTTTAGTGGGGGTGAGTTGTCACATCCCTAGCTTCTGGTGCTGCCTGGTGTTGCATCATGTTTAAACTTTTGAAACTTGAACTGAGGAAATTTGGAAGCCTCAAAATTTAAATAAATAGAAGGGCAAAACCCCTAAAATCTCATTCATTGTTCCAAAATGCTCTTCTTAAATGTTTGATAATTTTTGGCAAGGGTTCTGGTCCCAACCAAAATATTGAACATTTTTAAGGATTTATTTTTGGGACTTTGAATTTAAATCATTAGCTACTTGAATTTGAATTATATTCATATAATTAGAATATAATTTCAAATACCCCTGAAATATTTTATGAGCTTTTGGAAAAGTCCATCTAGCAAAGTAGAAATATTCAGATGAGTTTTTGGCATTGTTTGAATTTGTTTAAATTCAAAACAATGGCAAAAGATATTAAATAAAACAAAACAGAAGAAAAAAATAAAAAGAGCAAAAGCCTACCTGACGCTCACCTGGTAGCCAAACCGGCCCAGCACTGCAGCTGGCCGGCCCAGCCCGCCACCGCTACCCCCCTGTCGCCTTCCTCCTTTGCCAGGAGGACGGTTACGCGCCCGGCGCGCGCGGCCACGCGCCCCGGCCACCTCCTGCTTCTCCGGCCACCTCCTGCTTCCCCGGCCCCTCCTAGACGACGCCACGGAGCGCCACGCAGCCCCTGGCTCTCTCTCACTCTCTCCCTCGCCTCATCCTCTCCTCTGCTCTCTCTCCCTCTCTGCCCGAGCGGAGCTCGTCGCCACCGACGCCGTTCGCCGAGGCCACAGCCACCCCCTCGCTCCCTCTCCACACCCTTGAGCTCCGTCCCGACCCCATGGAGCTGCACACCGACGCACGCGACAAGAGGAGGCCCCAGTCGACCGGAGCGTCGCCGTCTTCATCTCCGGTGCCTGGAGATCGCCGCCGTAAATTCGCGTCGTCCAGAGCTTCCCCGACCTCGTCGTCGACTCTGCTAGTCCCTACGTGAGCCACTCTTCTTTTTCCCCCTGGAATCCCCGTCGTTCCCCTCCCCTAGCTAGCTTCTCCACCTCCACCGAGGCTCGCCGCCGCCATGGTCAAGGAGCTCCGTGCTTGTGAGCTCGGCCGCTCGCCCGAGCATCACCAGCGTGCTCACCGCGCTCCTGCGAACCCGAAACACCCACGGGTGCTCCCTGCCATGCCCTATAGCGCCATCTCCGCTGTTGCCCGAGCTCCGGCCGCCGCTTTGGAGCTCGCCGTCGTCAGCTCTGGCCTCCCCACGACCCAGCAACCGCACCGTTCGACGCGCGGGAGCAAGGGCTCTCCAACGAGCCCAAGCACGGCCTTGCCCGTGCCCTGTAGCGTGTTTCCGACGGCCGCCACCGTCCCGGGCCTCGCCGGCGTCGAGACGCCGGCGGGATTGACCCTACTGACCAGGGGTTTGACCTCCCCTGGGTCCATGACAGGTGGACCCCGCCATCAGGTGATTAGCTTAAGCTAATCACCACCTAATCTAACCCCCTGACACTGACATGTGGGCCCTAGTGCCCCTAATCTTTAATTAAACTAAACTAAACCCCCTGTTTAACCCGTGTCACTGACGTGTGGACCCCACACGTCAGGTTTGACCCTAACCAGCCCTGTTGACCTGCTGACATCATGCCAACGTCATGCTGACGCAATAATTCCTTTCTGGAATTAAAATAAATTAGGAAATGATTTATAAATTCCAGAAAATTGTATAAACTTCTAAAATTCTTAGAAATTCAACCGTAACTCCAAATGAAATAAATTATATATGAAAAATTATCAGAAAAATTCAAGGAATCCATCTGTACCATTTCCATGCATGTTAGAACAACTTATCACTACTGTTTAGGACAAATGAAGTGAATGGCATTTAAATAATCACATATGGGGTTTGAATTTGAATCTTGTATTCAAACCAACCCCATTTAACTTGTTGCTAGATGCATTAGCCCAAAACACATTCATATTGCCATGTCATAGCATGCATCATATTGTGCATTGCATTGATCGTGTTTCTTCTGTGTTTGCCGGTGATTGTCCCCTCTCGATAGACGTGTACCGACGATGTGACCGATGACACCGATGAAGAGCTATATTATCTTCAGAAGTGCCAGGCAAGCAAAACCCCCTTGTTCATTCTGATACAATCCTACTCTCTCGCCCTGCTCTCTTTTAATGCACTAGGACAACACCGATTCATCTGTTACTTGCTGCGGTAGCTGAACCCCTTTATCCTTTGCATGACCTGTCATTGCCACAGTAAATAGATGAAACCCACTAGCATGAGTAGGAGTTGTTTGAGCCCTGATGTGCCTACTCATTCATGCTTGCTTGTCATGCCTGCTACTGCTTAGAGTTGAGTCAGGTCTGATTCATCGGGGATGAATCAGAGGCGTGTGAACATGTCCTACTGTGTGTGAGCTAAGTGTGTGAACACGATTTGGTAAAGGTAGCGGTGAGAGGCCATGTAGGAGTACATGGTGGGTTGTCTCATTGCAGCCGTCCTTAGGAACTGAGTTCTGTGTTTGTGATCCATGAACAGCTACTACCACACATTGGGATCCTTAATTGACTCTCTCGACTTATTAATCAACATGATCTCTGTCCAGGAGTTGCAACTAGTTTCTGGTGTTTGTAGGTAGTGTTAGTAGTCTACCAAGTGGCACCCGGTACAGGTGGGCTTGGGACAGACTAGGCACAGTGGCACGATGTATCAAGTGGCACCCGGATGGTGGGCTTGGGAACCCTGCTCACATCATTTGGGGCCGTGAGCGACACCCCGGCCGGATCTCCTTGCGGATGGAACCCGAATAGGCGATAAACCTGGACTAGAGACTTGTTTGGTTAGTCAGGTCGTGGCCGACTCCCTCGCCCGGCTTTCGCTGGAAGGTTGCCGAGGTACATGACGTGTACAGGGCGGTAAGTGGCGAGAGCGTGTGTGAAGAAGTACACCCCTGCAGGGTTATCATTATCTATTCGAATAGCCGGATTCCTCAGATATGGAAACTTGGACCCCTTGTACAATTCATAGACAAGTGAAAGTGGATACTCTAAAATACGCAAGATAAGCGTGAGTGCTATGGATGGCGTTCTCGTAGGGAGACGGGAGCGGATCCATAGTGGTGTATTGATATGGGGAATATGTGGACTCGTGTGCGCCACCTCAAAAGAGTTACTTGCAGTCGTAGTTCAGGATAGCCACCGTGTCAAAGCTGGCTTGCTGCAGTTAAACCCCACCATCCCCTTGGTTGATAATGATACATATGTAGTTAGCTCTGATGTAAGTCTTGCTGGGTACATTTGTACTCACGTTGCTTAATTTATGTTTTTGCAGAGAGACTTCAGTCTCGCTAGTAGTACCGCGTGGACTTCGACGTTTAGCTTGTTACTTCAGCTACGATCTTGTGCCCTCGGCAGGATCTGGTAGATAGTCAGGCTTCTCAGCCTTTTTCATTTATAGTTGTCTGTACTCAGACATGTTAAGCTTCTGCTTGTGCTTTGACTTGTATGCTCTGATTGCTGGGTCATGAGACCCATGTTTGTAATATCTCGCTCCTCGGAGCCTAATGAATAAACTACTTGAGTCGTAGAGTCATTTTGTGATGCCATGTTGTATTGCACATATCGAGCATATTGTGTGTATGTTATTGAAATGCTTGGTATGTGTGGGATCTGACTATCTAGTTGTTTATCTTTAGTAGCCTCTCTTACCGGGAAATGTCTCCTAGTGTTTCCACCGAGCCATGGTAGCTTGCTACTGCTCCGGAACACTTAGGCTGGCCGGCATGTGTCCTTCTTCGTTCCTGTGTCTGTCCCTTCGGGGAAATGTCACGCGATGAATACCGGAGTCCTGTTAGCCTGCTACAGCCCGGTTCACCGGAGTCCTGCTAGCCCAGTGCTACATCCTAGATTCACTCGCTGATGACCGACACGTTCGATGCTGGGTCATGGATGCCTATCCCTGTAAGTTTGTGCCACTTTGGGTTTACGACTAGCCATGTCAGCCCGGGCTCCTTGTCATATGGATGCTAGCGACACTATCATATACGTGTGCCAAAAGGCGCAAACGGTCCCGGGCAAAGGTAAGGCGACACCCGTGGGAATACCGTGTGTGAGGCCACAAAGTGATATGAGGTGTTACATGCCAGATCGATGTGGCATTGAGTCGGGGTCCTGACAGCAGTGATCATATTGAGGGAGTTCCGGACTAGGGGGTGTCCGGATAGCCGAACTATCATCATCGGCTAGACTCCAAGACTATGAAGAGACAAGATTGAAGACTTCGCCCCGTGTCCGGATGGGACTTTCCTTGGCATGGAAGGCAAGCTGGGCGATACAGATATGTAGATTTCCTTCCATTGTAACCGACTCTGTGTAACCCTAGCCCTCTCCGGTGTCTATATAAACCGGATGGCTTTAGTCCATAGGACGAACAACAATCATACCATAGGCTAGCTTCTAGGGTTTAGCCTCCTTGATCTCGTGGTAGATCCACTCTTGTAACACACATCATCAATATTAATCAAGTAGGACGTAGGGTTTTACCTCCATCAAGAGGGCCCGAACCTGGGTAAAACATCGTGTCCCTTGTCTCCTGTTACCATCCGCCTAGACGCACATTTAGGGACCCCCTACCCGAGATCCGCCAGTTTTGACACCGACATTGGTGCTTTCATTGAGAGTTCCTCTGTGTCGTCACCGATAGGCCGATGGCTACTTCGACCATCATCAACGACGCAGTCCAGGGTGAGACCTTTCTCCCCGGACAGATCTTCGTATTTGATGGCTTTGCACTGCGGGCCAATTCGCTTGGCCGTCTGGAGCAGATCGAAAGCTACGCCCCTGGCCGTCACGTCAGATTTGGAAGTTTGAACTTCACGGCCGACATCCGCGGGGACTTTATCCTCGATGGATTCGAGCCACAGCCGAGCGTGCCGCACTGTCACGGCGAGCATGATTTAGCTCTACAGCCGAACAGTACCCTGGAGGCCGCACTCGAACCCGCTCCGATATTCAATTCGGAGCCGGCTGCGCAGATCGAGGACGGATGGCTAGACACCGCCTCGGGGGCTGCAACCTCTACGGCGATAGAGCCAAAGACTGACTTTGCCCCTCATAAAGCTCATGACTCCGAGGTGCCGGACTCCTCGCCGGACTCCGAACCTCCCACGCCCCCTCCGATCGAATACGATCGGGTGCCAATCATGGAGTTCACCGCAGCGGACATCTTTCAACGCTCACCTTTCGGCGACATCTTGAGTTCGCTAAAGTATCTCTCGTTATTAGGAGAGCCCTGGCCGAACTGCGGCCAGGACAGTTGGGATGTGGACGAAGAAGAAATTCAAAGCTCACCCACCACCCAATTAATAGCCACTGTCAACGATCTAACCGACATGCTAAACTATGACTCTGAAGACATCGACGGTATGGACGACGATGCCGGAGACGACCAAGAACCAGCGCCTACCGGGCACAGGAAAGCCACCCCAACTCACGACGTATACATTGTGGATACACCAAAAGGAAGCGATAATGAGGAAAAACGGGATGTAGCGAAGGACAACTCCCCCAACAAACAACCAAAACGGCGATGCAAGCACCGCCCGAAGACTGGCCTCGATAAAAACAGCACCCATACGGACCCGGCCCTAGAGCAGAGCGAAGCAGTGGACGACGCACATGTCAACAAGCAGCCAGCCGGACATGAACTGGACAAGCAACCCATCCCCCGGCGAAGATGATCTCACATCACCAGAGCATAAGAATCTTCATCAAAGGCTCGTCGCCACTTCAAGAAGTTTGAAGAAGCAAAAGCGGAAGCTCAAAACAGCGGGGGACGCACTCAGAATGAGATGGAGCAAAGTACTCAACAGCGCAGATAAACATGGCGCTAGTCACCAGACAAAGAGCTACCCGAAGCGCAAGCTGTTGCCCGAATTTGACGACAAGGCCTTATAGCCCCCGTAGTCAAAAAAGAAAGAAGCCGCCTAGCCGGATAGACGACCAGATGACAGGCCAAGAGCAACAAGGGGCGCCGCACACAAGCCGGCACACGATCAGCATAAAGATCCTCGAAAAAAGGACGACCTAGTCAGATCTATTTATGGGCCAAAAAAGAAGACTCCAGGAAGCAACATAACCCGCCGAGCATTTGAAGACAATGGCACACCCAAATACAGGGGAGCCGCACACCCACTATGTTTCACCGACGAGGTACTGGATCATGGATTTCCAACGGGATTCAAACCCGTAAACATAGAAGCATATGACGGAACAACACACCCCGGAGTCTGGATTGAGGATTACATCCTACACATACATATGGCCAGAGGAGATGATCTCCATGCCATAAAATACCTACCCCTCAAGATCAAAGGGCCAGCTCGGCATTGGCTTAAAAGCCTCCCAGAAAATACCATTGGAAGTTGGGAAGAGCTTGAGGATGCGTTTCGAGCAAATTTTCAGGGGACCTATGTCCGCCCTCCGGATGCAGACGATTTAAGTCACATAACTCAACAGCCCGAAGAGTCGACACGCAAATTCTGGAACCGGTTCCTCACTAAAAAGAACCAAATAGTCGACTGTCCGGACGCTGAAGCCTTAGCAGCCTTTAAACACAACGTCTGAGACGAATGGCTTGCCAGACACCTCGGCCAGGAAAAACCAAGAACAATGGCCGCACTAACAAGCCTCATGACCCGCTTTTGCGCGGGGGAAGACAGCTGGCTGGCTAGGTGCAGCACCAGCGACCAGAGTACATCCGAAGTTAGGGATGGAAATGGGAAATCACGACGCAGAAAAGATCAACGTCGGAATAAGGAAAATGGCCCGAATAGTACGGCGGTCAACGCCGGATTCAAAAGCTCTCGGCCGAACAACAAAACACCGCCCCTCAAGGACAACAGTGACAAGCTATCCAACCTAAACAAGATTCTGGATAGACTATGTCAAATACATGGTACCTCCAAGAAGCCTGCAAACCATACCCACAGAGATTATTGGGTCTTCAAACAGTCCGGCCGACTTAATGCCGAACACAAGGGGCTCGAGACACCAAGCGAAAGTGACGAAACCCAAAAGCAGCACTCCGGAAAACAGAAGACTTTCCCACTAGAAGTCAAAACAGTCAACTCACTTCATGTGATAACATGAAAAGATAGCGCGACACCTGCAATACCAGGACACCGCCTGCAGAATGGGGATAGACCTACCAAAATTCACCATAGCAGCACTTCCTTCAAAGGAGTGACGCCAGGCCTTTAAGCCAATTATACAGGCTATGTACCACTAGTGGTTGTGTTCGGTTCATCCGACAACCTCCGTCGCGAAAAGCTCACTATCCATCGCCCCATTCAAACAGTAGCCCTTAGGCACTACTGGGGCGTGCAGCTTTCGCCAGCCCTAACGCAATACCACATTACGCATTTTTTACGCTTAAAAATGCCCGGTCAACATGGCATAATTTCATTAAAAAGTAACTCCGAGTGTTCCTCGACCACGGAGAATGTGAGACTGCCTCGACAGCCACACACTAATCAGACCTTGCGGGTTAAAGCCCCTAAAACCAGGTCATTCAGACCTCGGACATGGTTAGGCGAGTCCGGCAAGGGGCTTCCCAGCCGCATATCCCCTTTATAAGGGGCCGCGTGTATAAATGATGAGAGCCAATAAAGCTCAATTTTCTTCCTTTTATTCTAATACAACTTCTGCACGATATTTCTTGGAAACTAAGTCCTTCTCTTTTACAGATGAAGCACGTGCTACACCCGTCCAGGATACAGCATAGCGGAGACACAGGCGCAGACGTGCAGCAGGGACCCGTTGCAAGGATTCTTTTCAGATTAAGACCCTGCGTAAACCTTTCTTACTGTCTCTTGTTGATACACATCCCCTGGTTTCCTACCATAACCGAGGAGGAGGCTGGCGTTTTGGCATCGGCCGCGTCAGAAGTTCCCGCCTGAACCTGGACACTAGCGGCTTAGGGCATTGTTCTGCCCGGTATCATAAAGACCGAACACCTCAGGGAGTGTTCGGTGTCTCGAGTTAGGCCTTATATGCATCAGCTCCGAATCATGTCTTTGGTCAAATGTTGGGTTTGCCCGGCTCCTATGTTTTGCTGCCTTACGTTCCGTATCATCGGCTAACGCGGCACCAGGAGAACTACTGCGATTGTGCCCCGGTTCGGCTGGGCGAGCACCTCAGTAGAGAAAGCCAAAAACTGGCTGTCATGATATAGCAAGAGACTGTTCAACCACTCGATCGACCATTGGAATGTTTAGAATTCCTCCGCTTTGCCGAAGGACCGCTTCCCGGTCAGGCACATACGCGCCCCGAAGTTCGGAGAAGAGTGGTGCCGCTAGGGGCTATATAGTAGCCCCACATTCGAGCTCCTATGGCTAAGTGAAAGTGATAAAGCATTATAGTCCGGTTGCCTAGTTTGCTACGCTATCACCTCCCTAAAAGGACCAAGACGTTGGATTAAGTGTGAAAAAGCGCTTTTCTTTTTGCAAACACCCCCGCACCATGTGCGTGGGGGCTGAAGCCAAAGACTGCCATCTTTCAGATTATACATACATATACGGCCGCACAGGAGATATTTCAATACTTGAACACACAAGTATAAAAAGTTATTGCATTATAAACATGATCTCAGAAATCATACATGTCATTCAAACATAACATCTTTCGAGCACTGCGACTTTATTAAACGAGCGCCCTGCAAGACTTCCTCAAAATAGTGCTCGGTGGGGAATCGGCTTTTGTCCGAACCCCGGGATGCAACAGTGGTGGCATCCATCTCCGCCCAGTATGTCTTACCACGGGCGAGAGCCATCCGTGCACCTTCTATGCATGCCGACCGCTTCATCGCCCCAATACGCGGCACCGCCACAAGGAATTGCTGCAACAAGCCAAAATAACTCTTCGGCTTGGGCCTTTTCGGCCACAGATGAGCGACCAGATCCGTCATGGCAAGTCCGGACAATCTATTCAGCTCAGCCCACTCAACCAGCCGACCACTCAACGGAAGTGGACGCTCCGGACTATGGAATTGAGACCAGAAAAGCTCTTCCATTTCGTGATCCTCCTGGCTTCGAAAGTGCATGACTGCGTCCGCCGCACTCGCCGCCAAGTCCAGATAAGGATCCTCCGCACCGTATAATCGGCCCAGCTGAGCATACTTCGGATCCGTGAACTTCCTACGCAGCATAAAGGGCTTTCCAGCCACAATGTCTCCGACCTGACGCAGTTCCTCCTTCATAGCCCACATCGCACTACGGGCATCCTTGGCTTCGGCGTCGGCCTTCTTCAGGTCCTCTTGCTCCGCTCGGCGTTCTCCTTCAAGAACCTCCAGGTGGTCGGTAGCAACTTTTAATTTCGTGGCCATTCCGGCCATCTCCTCCCTGCTTTGCCAGTGAGCAGCCTTCTCGGCTTCTAGCTCTTCCGCTGCCTTCGAGGCAGCCGCCTCGCTTTTTCTGGCTTGCTCCTTGGCCCGAGCAAGTTCTGCTCGAAGGCCTTCCACAGCAGCAGCACTATCTGCATCAGGCATACAAATTGTAAGGAATGGGCGTCAGCTCCCTTACTAGGCGAGCGCAGAGCAACCACATACCTTGTGACTCATCGAGTCGTTTATTGACCAGCGAGATGTCCGCATCCGCAACGTCGAGTTGCCTCTTCAGCTCGGAAAATCCATCAGTCCGGCTGGCCACCGAACGTTCCGCCACCAGCATAGGAAAGGCGACAATCTATAACTGAGATTATGATCCTCGGCACGCTGTCGCTTTCGACAACATACCAAGTCTCAGGGGCTACTATCTATACAGGGCGCACTTCATGTGCAAAACTGTCAAAAGGTATGTCATTTTTTGCGTACCTCAAATCCCGTCAGCAAACTTCCGACGGCCTCACACAACCCGCTTTCGGCGGACGAGATCCTCTCAATCACCATACCCATTAATGTGCTGTGATCTTCTGAGATGGACGCCCTCTTAAGCAAATCCTGCAGCTCCACCGGCCGTACTCCAATGGGTGCCGAACTCTCCGGCCCCGCCGGACTCGGGGAGACCCTCCACGACGACACCTCAGGGTCATCCGCCCCGCATGATGGGGCGGTAGATGGAGGCGTTTTGCTCTCCATCATCTCCGGACGAAGGTCTCCCAAAGATGAGTTGTGCTGAGATGGGCTGAGATCCGAACTGCAAGGTGAAAACTTCGGTTACCCTTAGAAATTAAACAGGGATGTCCACTATTACAAAATTCCCCCTTTTACTTACGGCTCGCTAGAGGGCTGATTCCTCCGAGGAGACAGTTCGGCCGGGGCTCTTCCCGGCACAGGACCTTCCGGTATAGATTTCTTTCCCCGCTTTGAGGCCTTGGCCTCCGGGTCTTCGGAAGCGGTCCTCTTCTCCCCCTGGAAGGAGGGACTCTCGATTCCTCCCTTACTGAAAGCCTCCGTGGCTGAGGTGGTAGATCCCCTATGCCCTTCTTCGCCTTCCTCCGAAGGTGCAACCTCTAACATTTTGATTAACACGGGATCTTGCATGGTCTCAGGGAGGGGGGCCGGACACCGTATCAGTTTTGCTTGCGCTATCCACTCCTGTCCAAGGGATAGCTGGTTAAAAGGCAAACCCACAATAAATAAGTGGACGATGTGTTCGGACACAGGGCTACTTACTTCAGTATTCGGGCGATTGCAGCTTAGGCCAGCATCCTCGGTCAATTCCGGACGCATCTCTTGCGATCCGAAGAACAGTTTGTACATCTCCGCGGGTGTCAAACCCATGAAGTGTTGAAGACCTCGTGGCCCCTCCGGATTAAATTCCCACAAGCGGAGGGGGCGATGTTTGCAGGGCAGTAGGTGCCGGATCAACATAACTTGTACCACTACATCCCTTTCTTGGAGGCCTCGAATCCGGTCCTGCAACAGGGGAACGTCCTTGGGCGGCCCCCAGTCACGCCCCTTATTGACCCATGACGTCAGCCGCTGTGGAGGGCCCGAGCGGAAGACGGGCGGCAGCCTCTGCCTGCTGCCCCTGGGAGCGGTGATATAGAACCACTCCTGTTGCCACAAGCCGAGCTCCTCCTGAAAAGAGCCCTCGGGCCATGGAGCATCGGCCCTCTTACTTATAACCGCCCCGCCGCACTCTGCCTGACGCCCCTCAATCATCTTTGGCTCCAAGTTGAAGGTTTTGAGCCACAAGCCGAAGTGAGGGGTAGTGCGGAGGAAGGCTTCACAGACGACAATGAATGATGAGATGTGGAGGATAGACTCCGGAGCCAAGTCATGGAATTCCAGCCCATAGTAAAACATGAGCCCCCTCACGAAGGGATCCATCGGGAAGCCTAAACCCTGACGGAGGTGAGACATGAACACGACGCTCTCTCCAAGCTCGGGAGTAGGAATAACTTGCCCTCGGGCAGGAAGCCTATGCGAAATCTCGTAGGTTAAGTACCTGGCGTCTCTTAGCTTTAGCACGTCCTCGTAGGTCGGGGCCGGACATTGTTGAAGATCGAAGGTACCCAAATATGGAGCCCTGGGTGTTGGAACTCGGGGCGAGGGGCGGATTCGATAGAGGATTGAAGGAAAAGAACGGGCCTTGGTCTCATTATAAAGAGGGAGAATACCAAGAGCCGTCCACATGACCGTTTGGAACCTGCCTTCGATGGAGGGGGCGTGGCAACGGGCGCGGTTGGGTTACCCACGTCCGTATTGATGGGAATCCCGGAATAAGGGGAACACGATCTCTGCTTCGACAAGACATGCCAAGGAAACAGCCTCGCTAAACGCGCGGAGGTGGAACAATAAAAACAATTCGAGTAAAGGCTTGGTAATGGTGTGACGTCACGCCACAAAATACGTCAGCAAATTGAACTTGTGTAATATTATTCTCTCTACGGTGGTACGTGAAGTTTATTTTTGCAGAGCCGGACACTATCCTGATGTTCACAATCTTCTATAAATTATTCGGAGGAAGAACCCGCCTTGCAATGCCGAAGACAACATGCGCGCCGGACTCTCGTCATTGAAGCCTGGTTCAGGGGCTACTGAGGGAGTTCCGGACTAGGGGGTGTCCGGATAGCCGAACTATCATCATCGGCGGACTCCAAGACTATGAAGATACAAGATTGAAGACTTCGCCCCGTGTCCGGATGGGACTTTCCTTGGCGTGGAAGGCAAGCTTGGCGATACGGATATGTAGATTTCCTACCATTGTAGCCGACTCTGTGTAACCCTAGCCCTCTCCGGTGTCTATATAAACCGGATGGCTTTAGTCCATAGGACGAACAAAAATCATACCATAGGCTAGCTTCTAGGGTTTAGCCTCCTTGATCTCATGGTAGATCCACTCTTGTAACACACATCATCAATATTAATCAAGCAGGACGTAGGGTTTTACCTCCATCAAGAGGGCCCGAACCTGGGTAAAATATCGTGTCCCTTGTCTCCTGTTACCATCCGCCTAGACGCATAGTTCGGGACCCCCTACCCGAGATCCGCCGGTTTTGACACCGACACATATCAAGCTCATAATCCATAACATCATCATGCATATGGAAAATTTTTATCGATGAACAACAGAGGTGTATCATGGTCAAAGGGCTGCTTGCCTGGCTCAACAAAGTCTTCAACTCCTCTGGTCCATCTCCGAGTACTCCATCTATTTCGTCAACTAACGCCGGAAACAAACCCAATGAGCAACACAATAAGGCAAAAAATAAAAGTGCTCTAAAAATGTGAGTTGGACTTTTCTAGGTACCTTTGGTCATATGAGGAATGACCATAGTGGTTTCATTGGTATTTGGTCTATGGATATCTCTGAACATTTCAGTATGATGGAATCAAGGGATTTGTGGATTTGCAAGAAGTGTACATGAACATTATTTTGCAGAATGAGCAAAGACACCCATTTAACAAGGAATGATCTTAGAAGCACCTAGGAGTTCGTTTCACTGGATTTGGAGTCCAAATGATTTTCCTATGAATGTGCAAAGTTGGCAATACATGGACAAATGGAACAATATTTGATGTGGTTCAAAAAGTATTTGGTAAAAATGTTCAAAAACGAAGTTTTGAACATATAAGCATCTAGGAATTTGAATCATGGTATTTGGATAAAAAATGGGCTATTTGTGATTTTCTAAAGTTTATCATAGAAATGGTAAAATGGGGGTTTGATAAATATTTGTGAAGGGAATGTCTCTGAAAAAAAATGTGCAAACAGCACCATAAGATGGATCATGATTTTATGAACTACTAGAAATTTGAATCATAAAATTTGGAGTTCATATGAATATTCTATATATTTTTGATTCTCCCTGGAAGAAAAAGAAAAAGGAAAAGTATTTACCAGTCAAAGGAAAATGAGCTCACTGCGCTCTGGGCACAGCATAGGAGGCCCAACAGCTCAGCCGCGGGCATAGGAGGCCACGTCGATGGCGGTTTTGCCTGAATACGCCTCCACGCGGGGAGGCGGTTGCCGCCAAAGCCGTCTCCGCTTACCAGCGTGGCCTGGAGGCTGGGCCACTGATGAGTGGGGCCCGCCTACAGATCCATCTCCAACCTCCCACGCGGGCGCGATGGGAGACAGATGGAGCGAGGCCCAACGACGCTCTTCCAGGCGACTCCAGCGTCCCCGGCGACGTCCGGTGATACATCTCCAACGTATCTACTTATCCAAAGACTTTTGCCCTTGTTTTGGACTCTAACTTGCATGATTTGAATGAAACTAACCCGGACTGATGTTGTTTTCAGTAGAACTGCCATGATGTTGTTTTATGTGTAGAAAAGAAAAGTTCTCGGAATGTCCTAAAAATCTATGGAGGCACTTTTTGGAATTAATAAGAATTTCTGGGCGAAAGAAATACACCAGGGGGCCCACAGCCTATCCACAAGACAGGGGGGGCGCCCCCCCTATAGGGCGCGCCCCCTATCTCGTGGGCCCCCTGGACCTCCACCGACCTCAACTCCAACTCCATATATTCACGTTCGGGGAGAAAAAAATTAGAGAGAAAGTTTCATCGTGTTTTACAACACGGAGCCACCGCCAAGCCCTAATCTCTCTCGGGAGGGCTAATCTGGAGTCCGTTCGGGGGTCCGGAGAGGGGGATTCGTCGCTGTCGTCATCATCAACCATCCTCCATCACCAATTTCATGATGCACACCACCGTGTGTGAGTAATTCCATCGTAGGCTTGCTGGATGGTGATGGATTGGATGAGATTTACCATGTAATCAAGTTAGTTTTGTTAGGGTTTGATCCCTAGTATCCACTATGTTCTGAGATTGATGTTGCTATGACTTTCCTATGCTTAATGCTTGTCATTAGGGCCCAAGTGCCATGATTTCAGATCTGAACCTTTTATGTTTTCATGAATATATGTGTGTTCTTGATCCTTTCTTGGAAGTCTATAGTCACCTATTATGTGTTATGATCCGACAACCCCGAAGTGACAATAATCGGGATACTTCTCGGTGATGACCATAGTCTGAGGAGTTCATGTATTCAATATGTGCTAATGCTTTGTTCCGGTTCTCTATTAAAAGGAGGCCTTAATATCCCTTAGTTTCCGCTAGGACCCCGCTGCCACGGGAGGGTAGGACAAAAGATGCAATGCAAGTTCTTTTCCATAAGCACGTATGACTATATACAGAATACATGCCTACATTACATTGATGAACTAGAGCTAGTTTTGTGTCACCCTATGTTATAGCTATTACAAGGGGAATCGCATTCGGCATAATTATCTATCACTGATCCATTGCCTACAAGCTTTTCACATATTGTTCTTCGCTTATTTACTTTTCCGTTGCTATTGTTACAACTACTACAAAAACCCAAAAACTATTATCTTTACTTTTGCCACCGTTACCTTTATTATCATTCTACTTTGCTACTAAATACTTTGCTACAGTACTAAGTTATCCAGGTGTGGTTGAATTGACAACTCAACTGCTAATACTCAAGAATATTCTTTGGATCCCCTTGTGTCGAATCAATAAATTTGGGTTGAATACTTTACCCTCGAAAGCTGTTGCGATCCCCTACACTTGTGGGTTATCAAGACTAATTTCTGGCGCCGTTGCCGGGGAGCATAGCTCTATTCTCTGAGTCACTTGGGATTTTTATCTGTTGATCACTATGAAGAACTTGAAAGATGACAGAACTACTATTTTGCCCTCAACTACGAGGGGAGGTAAGGAACTACCATCTTGCTCTGCACTAGATTATCCTTCCGTTATTAGTAAGCTTGTGACACCTAAACCTGCTACTGCTATGAATTCTGATATGTCGCATGTTATTGATGATGCCACTTCTGCTATGCATGACGAAACTACTTCTGTGCGTGATACTACTTTGCCATTAGGTGAATTTCTTGATGAACAACTTGCTAGAGTTAGGGGGAATGAAAATATTGCAGATGCTATTATTGATGATAGTGATGATGAAGGTTCTCCCAATGATTATGAATTACCCATTGTTCCTAAGGGTTATGTTATGAAATAAGAAGCTTCTAGGGAAATCTTTGCTTGCAATGATAGATATGATCTTAAGAAATTATTAGCTAAATGGAAGCAGCAGTCTCTTAATGCTAGAATGAAACCTGGCCATACTTTTGCTACTTCACCTATTTGTGTTACTGATAAGGATTATGAATTCTCTGTTGATCCTGAGATTATTACTTTAGTTGAATCTGATCCTTTTTATGGCCTTGAATCAGAAACTATTGTGGCACATCTTACCAAGTTAAATGATATATCCACCCTGGTTACTAATGATGAGAAGTCTCGCTATTATTATATCCTTAAGATATTTCCGTTCTCATTAAAGGGTGATGCTAAGACTTGGTATAATTCTGTTGCTCCTGGTTGTGTGCGTAGTCCCCAGGATATGATTTATTACTTCTCTGCAAAATATTTCCCTGGTCATAAGAAACAAGCTTCCTTGCGGGAAATATATAATTTTGTGCAAATCAAAGAAGAGAGTCCCCCACAAGATTGGGGGAGGCTTCTCCGATTACTTAATGCTTTGCCTGACCATCCTCTTAAGAAAAAATGAAATACTTGATATCTTTTACAATGGACTAACCAATGCTTCCAAGGACTACTTGGATAGTTGTGTTGGTTGTGTTTTCAGGGAAAGAACAGTCGACGAAGCTGAAATACTATTGAACAATATGTTGACTAATGAAAATAATTGTACTCTTCCTGAGCCAATTCCTGAACCTATTGAGCCAACTCCTGAGCCTATTCCTAAACCCACTCCGAAGAAGAGAGGTGTTTTATTTCTCAGTCCTGAAGATATGCAGGAGGCAAAGAAATCAATGAAAGAAAAAGGTATTAAAGCTGAAGATGTTAAGAATTTACCTCCTATTGAAGAAATACATGGTCTTAATATACTACCTGTTGAAGAACCACATTGTCTTGATAACCCGACGCAGGTAGTAAAGGTAAATTCTCTCTTTAGATATGATAAAGTTGAAATCCCCTATACTAAATTTCATAGCCCGGGCTTAGATGAATTTGATGACTTTATGGCTAGACAAGAAAGTTTTAATGCTTATGTTGGTAGAGAGTTAAAGAATAATGCTTTCCATATAGGACACGTGAGCGATAATATGGCTAGAGTTAAAGGTGAACTCCAACTCGTTAGCAAATATGCTTCTATGGTTGCTACTCAGGCTGAGCAAGTACTTAAAGCTCAAAATGATTTTCTTGATGAGTTAAATAATAAAAATGACTTTGCTGTTAGAGTGTCTATTAGAACTGGTAGAATGACTCAGAGAAACAATTGAGAGGCACCTTTGTATCCTGAAGGCCACCCTAAGAGAATCGAGCAAGATTCTCAGAGAAATAATTTAGAGGCACCTAGTTCTTCGAAAAAGAATAAAAATAAAAATGATAGAACTTTGCATGCTTCTAGTGAACCTACTGTAGACACACCTGAGAATCCCAATGATATTTCTATTTCTGATGCTGAAACTCAATCACGTGATGAACATGAACCTAGTGATAATGTTAATGATAATGTTCATGTTGATGCTCAACCTAGCAAAAACAATGATGTAGAGATTGAACCTGCTGTTGATCTTGATAACCTACAATCATAGAATCAACGTTATGATAAGAGAGACTTTGTTGCTAGAAAGCACGGTAAAGAAAGAGAACCATGGGTTCAGAAACCCATGCCCTTTACTCCTAAACCATCCAAGTCAAAGGATGATGAGGATTTTGAGCGCTTTGCTGAAATGATTAGACCTATTTTCTTACGTATGCGCTTAACTGATATGCTCAAAGTAAATCCTTATGCTAAGTATATGAAGGATATCATTACAAATAAAAGAAAGATACCGGAAGCTGAAATTTCCACCATGCTTGCTAATTACACTTTTGAGGGTGGAATACCAAAGAAACTTGGAGATCCGGGTGTACCAACTATACCATGCTCCATTAAAAGAAATTATGTTAGAACTGCTTTATGTGATCTTGGAGCCGGTGTTAGTGTTATGCCTCTCTCTTTATATCGTAGACTTGAATCGAATAAGTTGACACCTACTGAAATATCCTTGCAAATGGCTGATAAATCAACTGCTATACATGCCGGTATTTGTGAGGATGTGCCTGTTGTGGTTGCAAATGTCACTATCTTAACGCACTTTGTTATTCTTGATATCCCCGAGGACGGTAGTATGTCAATTATCCATTGTTGAGGAAATCGTTAACTGGTAGCTGCTCGGTTAGCTAATGAGTAGGGGATTAATAGGCTAATCGGCAAGTTAATCGGCCATTTAATCAATTACTCGGGCGATTAATTAGTTGATCGGCTACTCGGTGACCCTACGAGTAGGGATTAACCGGCAAGTTAACTGGTTAATCAGATGAATTATTGGACAGGGCTATTATCCTTGGTAGACCCTTTCTTAATGCTGCAGGGGCTGTTATTAATTGCAACAAAGGCAATGTCACTTTTCATGTTAATGGTAATGGGCATACGGTACATTTTCTGAGGAAACAATCTCAAGTTCATAGCATCAATTCTATTGGAAAAGTTCCAACTATTATTATTGGAGGTTTTGAATTTCCTCTCCCTACTGTCAAGAAAAAGTATGATATTCTTATTGTTAGGGATTTTCATATCCCCATCGAGGTAACTTAGTGTTATTCAAAATTTCTCCGGTTCCGTGTTATTCGGAATGAGTTTGTTAACAAGACTTGATCAACCTTGTTAGTGGATTCATTTTCATGATCATGAGATGGATGAAACTAGAAGGCACAACCTTCTATACCCTCTTTTTACTTTCTGTTATTTAGAATAAATAAAGCAAAAATAGTATTATCCGTCTGTTTTCTGAATTATCTGTGCATTAAAAAAATATCACAAAAATAAAAGTGCTCCAAATGCCCTACAAATTTAGTATGATTTTTATGGAATATTTGAGGATTTTAGGCACTGAAAACACTGCCGGAGGGGCAAGCACCAGACCACGAGAGTGGAGGCCCCCCCTATAGGGCACGCCCCCTGTCTCGTGGACCCCTGGTGGCCCCCTCCACTTATGCCAGCACCCACACACTTCATCTTCTACCCAAAAAAATCCCCATCCAGCTCAAGCACGAGTTCTAGCTCATTTGGCTGCGATTTTTGATCTCCTTGCTCAAAGCTCCATTCACAAAACTGCTTTGGGAGATTGTTGCTTGGTATGTGACTCCTCCATTGGTCCAATTAGTTTTTGTTCTAGTGCTTTATTCATTGCAAATTTTTGCTGCATAGGTGACCATGTTCTTGAGCTTGCATGTTAAATTTATGAGTTCCCAAGCAATTCTAATGCATGATATAGGCTCTAGGAACTTGTAGGAGTAGTTGCTATCAATCTTGTTTAGTTTTATTCACTTTTATTTTGAAGTTACTAAAAATTTCAGAATTATTTTAGAAAAAGAATTATGTTTAGAAGAATGTACCAAGGTGGTTCCTCGGTGAAGAAAGGGCCCATGATTGCTATACGTGAGCAAGATGTTGAATTGCCGAGGGACGCGGATGTATGAGCTTGTGAGTGGCCATCCGATGATTTTATGATCTAAGTAGGCTTCAAGGAGGAATTTGACGCGTATGTGCGTAATGCTGAGCTGGAGGACTTCTTACAAGATAAGTGTCCTCAATACTATCAATTTACTGATTCCTTTGTTCGGAGGTTTAAATATAAATGTGCGTGTAATTCTCCTAGTGTCATATTTGATATTTATGATACATCTTATACCATGGATTTAGAGGATTTCACAACTGCTTGCAGACTCCCACAGTGGGGTAAGCTAATTATCTTGGTATAGACCCATGAGAAGGGGATATGATTATACCACATTTTCTTTTGGATTCTGAAGCTATGGTCCATCATCAATTTCTTGGGAGGAATGAAGAATTCCTCCATTATCGACTAATCTATGACAGACACAACGTCGTCCCTGTTACTCTTCCTGCTCCCTACCTTTTTGATTATCAGGCAAAAGGAAGATATGTTGTCACCAGGGAAGGAGCAACTGAATATGAGAGGGGAATGGAGGCAGCTCGCCAACACGCTGCTGCTCAGGAGGCAGTCGCCTCTGCATCTCAGTACTAACCCAGTTTCACATATGGATATCAGCCAGGCGGTGATTGGTATTAGACCAACTTAGGCCAAAAGCCTAAGCTTGGGGGAGTACGTATTTCTCACCGACTTTATATTCATGTTCACACACTAGTCGTCGGTGCTCATACTCTTTCATTGTATTATCCATGCTAGTTTAAATTTCTTTTTCTAGTTTTCTTCTTGTGTGTTTGATAAACCTTAAGAAAAACCAAAACAATTAGTTAGTTCAATTTCCATGCTTGTAGTAGAATTAAATTGAAAACCCAAAAATATTTCTTGTTTCTTCTTCTTACATTTTGGGAGCTTCCCCATGTAAATAGTTTTATTTTCTTTTCTTTCCTTTGGGGGTCGAGAAGACCATATTGAAAATGTTTAGTGGCTCTCATATGCATGATTGTTTATTTATCTTAGAGCCCATATTACTTGTCTTCTCTTTTGAGTTGAATGCTTGCAGATTCCAGCTTTGTCCAATGCACGTACACTCTTATTATTATACACATCGTTTGGTCGTGCAAGTGAAATGCAATAATGACGATATATGATGGACTTATTGGGATGAGAAAAGCTGGTATGAACTCGACTTCTCTTGTTTTTGTAAATATGATGAGTTCATCATTTCTGGTTCAGCCTATTATGAAGTAAACATATTTGCAATGACATTTAGATATTATAGTTGCTTGTGCCATGCTTGATTAGCTACGAGTTATAATGGTTTACCTTGCGTGCCAACATGCTATTAGAATGATTATGATGTGGTATGATGGGATGGTATCCTCCTTTGAATGAATTGAGTGACTCGACTTGGCACATGTTCATGCATGTAGTTGAATCAAATCAACATAGCCTTCATGATATTTATGTTCATGGTGGATTATATCCTACTCATGCTTGTATTCGGTGTGAATTAATTTTAATGCATGTTTATGACTGTTGTCGCTCTCTCAGTTGGTCACTTCCCAGTCTTTTGCTAGCCTTCACCTGTACTAAGCGGGAATACTGCTTGTGCATCCAAACTCCATAAACCCCAATGTTGTTCCATATGAGTCCACTATACCTTCCTATATGCGGTATTTTTACCTGTCGTTCCAAGTAAATTTGTATGTGCCAAACTCCAAACCTGCAAATGAAATTCTGTTTTGTATGCTCGAGCAACTCATGTTACAACTAGGGCCGCCTATATCTTCCATGCTAGGTGGGTTATTCTCAAGAGGAGTGGACTCCGCTCCTCGTTCACGAGAAAGGGCCGGTAACCGGGATGCCCAGTCCCATGATCCAAAAAGATCAAAGCAAATCAAAATAATTTAACAGAACTCCCCCCAGGGCTGTTGTTAGTTGGAGGCACTCGTTGTTTCGAGCAAGCCAAGGATTGATGCTTGTTGGTGGTTGGGGGATTATAAACCTTTACCATTCTGTTTGGGAACTGCCTATAATGCATCTAGTATGGAAGATACAACCATCTCATAGTTGTTGCGTTGACAGCAAAAGTATGCCGCTCAAAATGTTATTCAATCTCTATTTTAAAATCGAGCCCTGGCACCTCTACAAATCCCTGCTTCCCTCTGCGAAGGGCCTATCTATTTACTTTTATGTTGAGTCATCACCCTTCTTATTAAAAGCACCCGCTAGAGAGCACACTGTCATTTGCATTCATTACTATTGGTTTATATTGGGTATGACTTGACTGGATCTCTTTTGCCATGAATTACAATGTTTAGTCAGTCCTTGATCTTTAAAGGTGCTTTGCATTTATGTTTTGCCGTCTCAGAAAGGGCTAGCGAGATACAATTTTGTTATATCATGTTATGATTATTTTGAGAAATTGTTGTCATCCGAGTTTTATTATTATGGCGCGCTAGATGATTATGCTATTGATATGAGTGATTGTGAGACCTAGGTGTTACTGTGAGTATGGTTAGTTCATAATATTTGCTGAAACTTGAATGCTAGCTTTTCATGTTTACAACAACAAGAGCAAACAGAGCTTGTAAAAGTTTTTCTTTATCACTTTCAGTTTATCAACTGAATTGCTTGAGGACAAGCAAAGGTTTAAGCTTGGGGGAGTTGATATGTCCCCAACGTATCTACTTTTCCAAACACTTTTGGCCTTGTTTTGGACTCTAACTTGCATGATTTGAGTGAAACTAACCCGGACTGACGCTGTTTTCAGCAAAACTGCCATGATGTTGATTTATGTGTAGAAAAGAAAAGTTATCGGAATGTCCTGAAAATCCACGGAGGCACTTTTTGGAATTAATAAGAATTTCTGGGCGAAAGAAACACCCCAGGGGGCCCACGGCCTGTCCACGAGACAGGGGGGCGGCCCCCCTATAGGGCGCCCCCCCTATCTCGTGGGCCCCCTGGACCTCCACTGACCTCAACTCCAACTCCATATATTCACGCTCGGGGAGAAAAAAATGAGAGAGAAAGTTTCATCGCGTTTTATGACACGGAGCCGCTGCCAAGCCCTAATCTCTCTCGGGAGGGCTGATCTGGAGTCCGTTCGTGGCTCCGAAGAGGGGGGTTCATCACCGTCGTCATCATCAACCATCCTCCATCACCAATTTCATGATGCTCACCGCCGTGCGTGAGTAATTCCATCGTAGGCTTGCTGGACGGTGATGGGTTGGATGAGATTTACCATGTAATCAAGTTCGTTTTGTTGGGTTTGATCCCTAGTATCCACTATGTTCTGAGATTGATGTTGCTATGACTTTGCTATGCTTAATGCTTGTCACTAGGGCCCGAGTGCTATGATTTCAGATCTGAACCTTTTATGTTTTCATGAATATATGTGTGTTCTTGATCCTATCTTGCAAGTCTATAGACACCTATTATGTGTTATGATCCGACAACCCCGAAGTGACAATAATCGGGATACTTCTCGGTGGCGACCACAGTTTGAGGAGTTCATGTATTCACTATGTGCTAATGCTTTGTTCCGGTTCTCTATTAAAAGGAGGCCTTAATAACCCTTAGTTTCCGCTAGGATCCCGCTACCATGGGAGGGTAGGACAAAAGATGTCATGCAAGTTCTTTTCCATAAGCATGTATGAATAATTACGGAATACATGCCTACATTACATTGATGAACTGGAGCTAGTTCGGTGTCACCCTATGTTATAGCTATTACACGAGGAATCCCATCTGGCATAATTATCCATCACTCATCCATTGCCTACGAGATTTTCACATATTGTTCTTTGCTTATTTACTTTTCCGTTGCTATTGTTACAACTACTACAAAAATCGAAAAACTATTATCTTTACTTTTGCCACCGTTACCTTTATTATCATACTACTTTGCTACTAAATACTTTGCTGCAGATACTAAGTTATCCATGTGTGGTTGAATTGACAACTCAACTGCTAATACTCAAGAATATTCTTTGGCTCCCCTTGTGTCGAATCAATAAATTTGGGTTGAATACTTTACCCTCGAAAGTTGTTGCGATCCCCTACACTTGTGGGTTATCATCCGGCATACTAACGGACTCGGGAGGCCGAGCCGCGCCCATCCATGGGCCTCATGCATGCTAGGGAGGACCGAGACAATGGTGGCCTTGACGCCGGTGGACGGGGCTTCGGCGGAAGATGGTTGTGGCGCCATGGGGCACCAGAGCAGGAAAAAATGAGGGGGGGGGAGCTCCGTCGGTCAGCTGCGGTTCTCTTGGTGGCCAAAGGAAGGGCGGGGAGGCCCTGGTTTGCCGGAGCCGAGTGGAGGCCGATGACGACCATGGGGGCGATGTAGAGGCAAGGAGAGCACAAGGGGGAGAGATATGTTGTCTGGGAGGTGCACGGGAGAGAGGGAGAGCGAGAAGAGGCCAGAGAAGAGGTCGGGAGTAGCTTATATGGGCGTGGCCGTGGTGCACCATGGGCAGCATCCACGGACGCGCTCGGGTGAGCTCGTAGAGGGGAGGGGAGAGAGGTTCTGGAGGGGGCCGGCAGCGTGCCAGGTTCCGGACGCCGAGGCCACCTTGGGAGACACCACCCCGCCGCCCAAGGCTGTCATATGCCCTTGGCATGAGTGAGCTATAGTGCGGGAGAGCATTGTAGCATGCTCCAGAGCACGAGCTCTGCATGCACTGGCATTGTTTATGTGCCATGAGCATGTTCTTTTATGTCTAGGGGTTTTGGGGGTGAGTAAACAATGTAGGAGTGGCATTGGATGCCCTAGAGAGCCAGTAGGAGAGGAGAGAGGTTGAGGGAGAGAGAGAAAATTGCTGTCCAGAGAGGTAAATGGGGTGTTTTACCCCCTCAATCATTGAGCAAAGATCAGGGGAGAATTACTGGAGATAGAAGAGGACTAGGAGGGGCTAAGGTAAAAAGTTGAACTCATGGAGAATAGTGGAAGAGGTCAAAGTGGTGATTTTAGAAAAATATCAGAAGGTGTTTGTTGCTGGTTTGGGCAAGAAAAATAATTCCATTAGGTATGATACTTAACAGCATGAGATGGCACATATAATTAGGGTGTTTCACCAAGTTTGAGTCCATTTGGGTAAAGTTGCCAATGCAACTTTTGTAAGCCCTAGAAATCAACAGAAATGGATTTTCCAATATTTAGTCATGCAAATCATTTCTCCTTGATACACCACTTGGTGTAGTGTCATCATTTGAGGATTTGAGCATGTCCACAAAAAATGAGGACAAAAGGAGAAAGTTGGTAATGTAGAGTTGCTCACATTTGGTTCTGGACAGAGAGGGTTTTGGGGCACTTTGATCAAGTTGCCTTGTTCTACAACTTGTGCCATTTGGTATACATGAATAATCAGACAATTTGAGAATGTGCACCAAGTTTGAGAACATTTGGACATGTTTGGCAATGTAAAGTTGCTCAAACTTCAAAATGGACAGGAATAGTTCGGAAGGGTTTTGGTGATGTTATCTTGTTCTCCAAGACATGATACTTGGCAAGATCATCAAATATGTCATACGTGACATGCTATAATTTTCTTGGAATTTCTAGAGAATATTTCCTTTGTAAATATTGCAAAGTCTTGAAATACCCAAAAAGGGTTTTGGAGGGATTTGACAAATATTTTGAACATGACCATGTGTTGAAACTCATATATATGGTAAATATATGTCCACTGAGTTTCCCTAAATTTTCAAAAAAAATTGAAACATTAAAATAATTTTAACCTATTAAAGACCATTTCTAGCCTAAAGAAAAAGCCTTTAAATAAAATAGCAAAATAACTTTTAAAAATATATTTTCGTGGTTTATGGGAGTACTATACCTAATAGGAGTCAAAAATACTCTTTGAAAGATTTTTCATACCCCAAATCAAGTACTTGCAGTGCAAACCTCAATTCAGGTTTTTTTCGGAAAACTAAATTTAGATAATACTTTTGGGCCAAATTATTTTTGTAAGAAAATTCTATGTTGTGCTATACACATGGCATGATCACTGGGCCAAAAGTTTGGAGCAAGGAGAAGGAGTATAAGAGTTGGAGGATTTATTTGATTTTTAGAGCACTTGCAAACAACAAACAAAAATCCCATCAAGAAAAATTCAAAACACTCAAAAGTTTTTGCCAAACCACATTTTGTCATGATTATTAGCTTAAGTGTTGTGGCATGAAAATCAGGGTGTGACACAAGATTTGCCGGGAACTCATGCATGTGTATGTCCATGCAGAGGCGAAATGCCTCTTTAATGTAAATAAACGAGTTCTCCCGGCAAGCTATCTTGCCGGCGCCTTCTATGCCTACCGGAGAGTCACATCTGTCGGGTTACAGACAAAGGGACCAACCCCCTGCCAATCTCTTTTTATCAAAGGCTGCTTCTACCATTCTGACCGAAGCAGCGTTCAGGTCAGAAATGAGAGTTCCTGAGTCTAAAAAGAGCGGCGAGATTTTGTAGTGCACAAGTCACTGGTTACGAACATGAATGGACAAGAGGTGAACTTTATCTATTTGCTTTGCTGGAGACGACGTGCCGGGTAGTCTTCTCAACTTTTTGCTGGAGCCGAGTCCACGACAGGAACGGCAAAACCGAGTGTCTTTACTATGGCTGGAAAGCAGAGAGGATAGGAGCATTGAACCTTGACGGTCCATTAGTATCTGCTGGAATCAAAGGCAATACAATATCCTGGACAAGCATGCATATACGTATATACATAAAACATGGAAATCAACAGGGAACTGTACATACTAAAAGTTATCTGGCTGCACACAGGGTCTGCGTCTGGCTTTGTACATAGGGTTACATGCCTGGTCGGCAAGGCTAGTACAAAAGGGGGTTGCCGGGGCTCCCGACAACAGCGTATTATGGGTAAAACTTGCGAAGATGTTCGATATTCCAGGAGTTGCTCACCGGAATGCCATCTTTGGTCTCCAGGAGGACTGCGCCGGGCCTGGTGACTCGTATTACCCGATAAGGGCCTTCCCACTTCGGCGTCAACTTGTTTGATTTCTTGGCGGATTGAACCCGCCGAAGAACAAGGTCGCCTTCCTCAAGGCTTCAGGCATGAACCTTGCGGCTATGGTAGCGGCGCAAGGCTTGCTGGTAGCGAGCGGCTTGCACAACAGCCTAAAGACGATCTTCCTCAAGGAGCATAGCATAATCTTGGTGCAACTGCTCTTGCTCAAGCTCATCATAAGCGAGCACTCGAGGTGACCCGTATATGAGATCCGTGGGGAGAACTGCTTCTGCCCCGTATACCAGGGCAAAGGGTGTCTGGCCGGTGGCTCGATTTGGTGTCGTTCTGATTGACCAAAGAGCCATTGGCAATTCATCAATCCAGTGTCTTCCACACTTGCGTAGCCTGTCGAAAGTTCTTATTTTGAGGCCTCGCAATACTTCAACATTTTCCCTTTCTACATGCCCATTGCTTCTTGGATGAGCAACAGAAGCAAAGCAAACTTTGCTGCCGAGGTCTTGGATATACTGCATGAAGGTGCGGCTCATGAACTGTGTGCCGTTGTTGGTGATGACCCTGTTTGTCACACCAAAATGGCAAACGAGTCCTTTGAAGAACTTGACGGCTGACTGTGCTATCACCTTTTGCACTGGCTCCACTTTTGGCCACTTTGTGAACTTTTCGATCGCCACGTACAAGTACTCAAAGCCCCCAACAACACTAGGAAAGGGGCCCAGTATGTCGAGCCAACAGACCAAAAATGGCCAGGAAAGAGGGATTGTTTGAAGAGCTTGGGCTGGTTGATGAAGCTTCTTTGAATGGAACTGGCACGCTTCACAATTGGTTACTAGTGCAGTAGCATCCCGGAGAGCGGTGGGCCATAAGAAACCTTGCCAGAATGCTTTACCGGCAAGGGCTCTTGACCCTATGTGGGAGCCACATATGCCTCCATGTATCTCCGCCAACAGCTCCAGCCCGTCCTCCTGAGGAATGCACTTCAATTTCAGGCCGTTCAATCTCCTTCTGCATAGGACATCGTCCACAAATTGGTACATGCTGGAGTGACGAGATACTCTTTCTACTTCTTCTTGTTCCTTAGGGAGTTCCCTCGTTTGGAGGAAACGAATGCTATGCCGTGCCCATGCTGGAGCCTGAGGTTCGCCGGCAAGGACTAAAGACATGTCTTCTGCCGCTAGGGCAGCTGTCTCTATGGCAAGGGCTTGGGGCCCTGCCGGACGCTGCTGCTCCTCGACAAGCTTGGGGTACCCGACAACTTCCTTGCCAGTGGCTCCTGGGAGCTCAGCGGGAAAGTATATGCTGGGGCCCGCTTTCCTTGCTTGTTCTGTCCTGCTGATGGTTCAACGAATGGGTGGGTTAATTGAAGCACAAAGGTACGTGGTTCCACAGGCAACTTGAGGGCAGCGCGTTTTGACAAGTCATTGGCAATGCTGTTCTCCGCTCGAGGAACATGCTCTCCTTGCCGACCGTCAAAGCGCTCCTCAAAATTCCATACTTCATCCACGTAGGCCTCCATCAGCGTGCTCTGATAATCATTGTTGACTTGTTTGACGACAAGCTGCAAATCACCTCTAATGATGAGCTTCCTGATTTCGAGGTCCGTCGTGATCCTAAGACCGGCAAGCAGCCCCTCGTACTCTGCAGTGTTGTTCATTGACCTTTCCCAGGGAAAATGCATCTGGACTACGTACTTGAGGCGCTCTTCGGTGGGCACGACGAGTAGCATGCCGACACCAGCACCTTGCAGCGAGAATGGCCCACAAAAGTACATAATCCAATGACTCCTTGCCTCCTTGCTAGGAAGAGTGGTCTCTTGAACTTCTTCATCAGGTGTGGAGGTCCATTTTTCTATGAACTATGCCAAGGCTCTACTCTTGATCGTCGAAGTGCTTTCAAACTTGAGGCCAAAGCTTCACTGCTCCAACGCCAACTCCACAATCCTCCCAGTTGCATCCGGATTGTGCAAGATTCGTTGCAACGGGAGGCGAGTGACGACGGTGATCTCATGTGCTTGGAAATAGTGACGCAACTTTCTTGAGGCTATAAGAAGGCCAAAAAGCAGCTTCTACATACCAGAATACCTTGATCTAGCACCTTGTAAGAGGGAGCTGACAAAATAGACTGGGCGCTGCATCACCTTCTTCTTATTTCTTACTGCGCTCACTTGCGCAGACTCTGTCTTGCCGGGACCGGGCTCTGTCGGGGGTTCTGCCTTGCCGGCATCGGGCCCTGCCAGCCCTGGCTCCTCATCTGACGGCCTCGCCGCCACCATTGCCTCTTCCTCAACTTCTCTCTGTGCCACTAGCGTAACACTAACCACTTGACTCGTTGCTGCTAAATATAGCAACAATGGCACTTGCGGTTTGGGCGCGACTAGTATCGGCGTAGAGGAGAGGTACCTCTTCAAATTTTGCAGCACTGCCTCTGCCTCCGGAGTCCATTTCATTGGACCCGCCTTTTTCAAAATCTTGAAAAAGGGGAGGGTGCACTCAGCAGATTTAGAGATGAACCTACTTAGGGTGGCAACGCAGCCAGCAAGCCTACGGACATCCTTGACTCATTTGGGCACCTCAATCTGCTCAATCGCTTTGATCTTGTCGGGATTCGATTCGATTCTGCGTTGAGACACAAAGAACCCAAGAAGATTGCCGGATGGAATGCCGAACATACACTTCTTTGGGTTGAGCTTGAGGTTTATCTTGCGCAAATTTGCAAAGGTTTCCTCCAGATACTGCATGAGCATGGCCTTGTCCTTGGTTTTGAGCACTATATCATCCATATAAGCTTCCATATTTCTATGTAGCTGGGGCTCAAAACCAATTTGGACTGCTCAGGCGAATGTTGAACCAGCGCTTTTCAACCCGAAAGGCATTCGTACGAAATAGTACGTACCACATGGGGTGATGAACGCGGTCTTTTCTTTATCTTCCTTCTTCATGAAGATCTGATGGTATCGTGAGTAGGCGTCAAGGAACGATAGCAGGTCGCACCCAGCAGTGGAGTCCACTATCTGGTCGATGTGTGGCAACGGGAAAGGGTCCTTTGGACAGGCTTTATTGATATCAGTATAGTCAATACACATCCTCCATTTCCCATTCGCCTTACGCACTACCACTGGATTGGCTAACCACGTCGGGTGGCGTACTCCCTTGACCAAACCTGCTGCTTCCAACTTACTGATCTCCTTGATGATAAACTCTTATTGCTCCAAAGCTTGCTTTCTGACCTTTTGCTTGACGAGCCGCGCATGGCGACAGACAACAAGGTGGTGCTCAATCACTTCCCTGGGAACGCCGGGGATGTCAGATGCTTGCCATGCAAACACATCTACATTTGACCAGAGGAAGGCAACGAGCGTGCTTTCCTATTTGCTGTTAAGGGTGGAGCTTATGGTAAAAGCTCCGCCCGTGCCATCCTCCTTGACGGGTACCTTCTTGGTTTTTGGCGGGGCCACCTTTGACTTTTTGCTCTTGCTGGTAGAGCTCTCTCGCACGTCCTAAACAGGAATGCAGCACTCCAAAGAGGCGTGTTTGCCGGAGTGAGTGCAGGAGCCCTTGCCGGAGCCAGGAGTCTTGCCGGCGGCCGAAGCCTTGTCGGTCTTCTTCTCGGCGGCAGGAGCAAGTATCTTGGCGGCAGACGCTGCAACCGCCTCTCAGTAGAGTTGATCGGCACAAATGAGCGCATCCCTCTTACCGCAGCTGACGGTGATGATGCTCATTGGGCCGGACATCTACAACTTGTTGTATGCGTAGTGTGAAGCCGCCATGAACTTGGCTAATGCCGAACGGCCAAGGATCCCGTTATATGGAAACGGGATCTCGGCGACATCGAAAACGATCTTCTCTGTCCTGTAGTTTAGGTCGCCACCAAATGTAACTGGTAGCATGACCTTTCCCTTGGGCTGGCTTCTTCCTGGATTGATCCCTTGGAATGTACCTATTTCCTCGAGATCTTCATCAGGGATCTGCAGCCTCTTGATCACGTTGGGCGAGATCAAGTTCAGACCGGCCCCACGGTCAACTAACATTTTCATCACCTTGAGGATGCATATCGTTGGTGATACCAACAACGGCAAACACCCGACCGCGGTTGTTCGATCAGGGTGATCCTCAACATCGAAGATGATAGGCGTGTGGGACCACTTTACTGTCTTTTGGGCATCGACCATCGGTTCTGTCGCATTAATTTCACGCGCCCACTATTTAAGTTGGCTGTGGGAAGAATGCAATGAGGCACCTCCTTCATCATCATCATGAAGCTCATGCTCGGTGGACTCGTCATCATCATCATGATTGTCATCTTCCTCTTTCTTTTCACGGCCTCGGTCAGGACTCTCTTTTGCCTCTCGTCACGGCAACCTCCCCGGCTGCCGCGCTTCTTGCCGGATCCCTCAGCGCCATCTTGGTCCTTCTCTTTGTCTCATATCTCGTACTCAGCCCTCTGCTTCTCCATCCGCTGCTCAACTTGGCGGCAGTTTTGGAGGTTGTGACCCTTGGTACGGTGAATCTTGCAATACTTCTTGTTGGAGCCCTCTGGCTTGCCGGCAGCCGCCAAGGCTCGGCATGCGTCGCACCCGGCAATATCCTTGCCGGGGTCATCAACCTTGGCCTTCTTAGTGGTGCCGGGGTCACCGGATTCTTCGACGGAAAGCATGGTCTTGCCCTTGCGCTTCCTGTTGTGTCATCAACCCTTCTTTGCCAGGGCGACAACGTCTTCATCTTTAGAGTCACTTCCCGCATCGACATCTTCTCCGGGGTACTTTCTTCCTTCCTCAGCTCGGGCACATCTGTCGGCCAGAATATACAGTTCAGCAACATCCGCAACCTTGTTCGTTGCCAGATCTTCACGCATCTTACGATTGCGCACGTTCTGATGGAACACACTGATGACGGCGGTGGGATGAACATCGGGGATGCTGTACTGCACATGACTGAATCTTTGTATGTATTTGCGCAGGCATTCGCTGTCCCTCTAAGGGATCACAAGCAAATCGCTTGCCTGGCCAGGAGCTATGTGGCCGCCCGTAAAGGCACCAACAAACTCGTGGCACAGATCCAACCAAGAGGAGATGGAATCTAACGGCAAGTGCTTCAACCATGACTTGACATTGGGCTTGACCACCAACGGGAAATAGTTGGCGAGTACCTTGTTGTCTCGTTCTCTGACAGCTTGCATTGCGATGGTGTAAATGCTCAGGAACTCAGAAGGATGGGTCTTGCCGTCGTACTTCTTGAGGACCTCTGGTTTGAACATGGGGGTGGTGGGCCACTAGAACTGCCGTAGCTCATGGGTGAACGCTGGACAAGTTATTGCATAGGGCAAGTCGCCAGCATCTCCTGGCGCAAGCCTGTACGCAGTAGGCCCAGCATGCCTATCAGATTGGTGACGCGCCTCCCTTCGCTGCTGGATAGTGGTCCGGGCGTCTTCCTTGAGCCACTCCAGAAGAACTTGACGTTGGTCGCAATGCGCTCGTGGGTCAGAGGATGTTGTGGACACGTTATCACGGGCGTCAACCTGACGTGCCGACATTGATGGAGGGGACTGCACCGTGGTTGCGACACCTCCAACCCTTCCACTATCAACACGTGCCGGCTCAGTGGTCAGGCGCCGCGAGGACTTACCTCCCGGTGGCCATCCCTGTTGGCATGTCTAATAAGGCTTTGGATGACAGCCCTCCACTCTTCTTGCTTCTCCACAGCAGGAGGGAAGTCGAGGAGTAGCTGCACTCGTGGCAATGCTTCTGCTCGTGTTGATGGCAGCGACAGGCGCGAGGAATGGGAGGAACTCCGACTCCTCACTATGGTAGAAGGAGTTCCATCACGGTTCCCCGGCCGTGCGCCATTTTCACCAGCATCATGGCGTGCATGTCGGCCCTGCGCGTTTTGATAGTAACGTTGAGGGCTCTTGCCACGGCGACGCCCTTGGTCCTCAACATTGCGATGCGGTTCGTCTCGCACGAGCTGGGAGGACCACGATGCATGCGCTGGTGGGGTCGTTTTTCTGCCCTTGGAGCTCCCCGCGCCACCCGTAGGTAGCGTGGCGCCGTCCTTGGGTGCAGCATGGTGCGGACCGTCATCACCGCTGTGGGCGACGCCGCTCGCCTGGCTTCTCATATCAGGGTGGCGTGGATGATCTTGATCTCCTCCTCCACCCGCGTCTACCACGTCGCCCGTCCGTGCTGGCATGCGCGGAACGGCTCCAAACGAACCGACCGCTGCGATCATCTTCTTCTTTGGAGCCATGGCGATGAAGAAACTACTGCACTAACTGTTAGACCAAATTCTCACAACTTCTTGCCCCCTACCTGGCGCGCCAAAGATGTCAGGGAAACGAACACCTATGGGATCACGGGATCCCTTCTACGGTTGGCAGGGAGAGAGCTACGCGAAGAGCAGGTCTAGTGATTAGCGTGAGGGATATTTTTACCCATGTTCAGGCCGCACTGGTGCGTAAAACCCTATCCTGCTTGTCTGTATATTTTGTGTTCTTGAGCTCTTCAACTAGCTATGGTGCATGCCTAGTCCAAAAGTCCGAATCCTCTCTAAGTATGCCACGGGCCTCCTTTTATATGTCAAAGGGGTTGCCACAGCGGCACACATGAGGTGGAAAGTATCTACAATGTACATACTTATCGCTCGGCACCGTAGGACAAACGCATTTAATGCGCTGCCTACATGCCCTCTTACTTTATCAGGGACTATAATAGAATCCGTCCCATCTGTTGCCGCCCCTCCTTGCCTTGACACATTGTCTAGCTAGCTGCTGTGCTGGTGCGATGGTAGAGCCTCCACGAAGATCTGCATGCCGCCACGCAGGCGTCTGCCTAGTTGGCAAGTTGGTCGTCACGTTGGAGTGGTTGTGAAGTGGCAAAACCTTGTCGGGTATGGGCCTGGCTGTGGCCCCTCAATCGTCCCCGGCAAGGCTTGCCGGGGGCCTCACGGTCGTCCCCGGCAAGGCTCTTGCCAGGGGGTTTCGTCTTGTGGTCCCACATGGACCTGCAGGCTGATGACCCACAAGTATAGGGGATCTATTGTAGTCCTTTCGATAAGTAAGAGTGTCGAACCCAACAAGGAGCAAAAGGAAATGACAAGCGGTTTTCAGTAAGGTATTCTCTTCAAGCACTGAAATTGTAGGTAACAGATAGTTTTGTGATAAGATAATTTGTAATGGGTAACAAGCAATGAAAGTAAATAAAGTGCAACAAGGTGGCCCAGTCCTTTTTGTAGCAAATGACAAGCCTGGACAATTTCTTATAATGAGAAAAGCACTCCCGATGACACATGGGAATTATCGTCAAGCTAGTTTTCATCACGCTCATATGATTTGTGTTTGATACTTTGATAATTTGATATGTGGGTGGATCGGTTCATGGATACTGCCCTTTCTTGGACAAGCATCCCACTTATGATTAACCCCTATTGCAAGCATCCGCAACTACAAAAGAAGTATTAAGGTAAACCTAACCATAGCATGAAACTAGTGGATCCAAATCAGCCCCTTACGAAGCAACACATAAACTAGGGTTTAAGCTTCTGTCACTCTAGCAACCCATCATCTACTTATTACTTCCCAATGCCTTCCTCTAGGCCCAAATAATGGTGAAGTGTCATGTAGTCGACATTCACATAACACCACTAGAGGGGAGACAACATACATCTCATCAAAATATCGAATGAATACCAAATTCACATGACTACTAATAGCAAGACTTCACCCATGTCCTCAGGAACAAACGTAACTACTCACAAAGCATATTCATGTTCATGATCAGAGGAGTATTAATATGCATTAAGGATCTGAACATATGATCTTCCACCAAGTAAACCAATTAGCATCAACTACAAGGAGTAATCAACACTACTAGCAACCCACAAGTACTAATTTGTGGTTTTGATACAAGATTGGATACAAGAGATGAACTAGGGTTATGAGAGGAGATGGTGCCGGTGAAGATGCTGGTGGAGATTGACCCCCTCCCGATGAGAGGATTGTTGGTGATGACGATGGTGATGATTTCCCCTTCCCGGAGGGAAGTTTCCCCGGCAGAACAGCTCCACCGGAGCCCTAGATTGGTTCTGCCAAGGTTCTGCCTCGTGGCTGTGGAGTTTCGTCCCGTAAGCATGCTTATGATTTTTTCTAGGGTAAAAGCCTTCATGTAGCAGAAGATGGACACCGGAGGGCCACCAGGGGGCCCAGGAGACAGGGGGGCGCGCCCAGTAGGGGGGCGCCCCCCACCGTCCTGGCAGGGTGTGGGCCCCCTCTGGTATTTTCTTCGCTCAATAATTCTTATTAATTCCAAAAGTAACTTCCGTGGAGTTTCAAGATTTTTGGAGCTGTGTAGAATAGGTTTCCAATATTTGCTCCTTTTCCAGCCAGAATCCCACCTGCCAGCATTCTCCCTCTTCATGATAAACCTTGTAAAATAAGAGAGAATAGCCATAAGTATCGTGAAATAACGTGTAATAACAGCCCATAATGCAATAAATATTGATATAAAAGCATGATGCAAAATGGACGTATCAACTCCCCCAAGCTTAGAACTCGCTTGTCCTCAAGCGGAACCCGAAATCGAAAAAATATGTCCACATGTTTAGAGATAGAGGTGTCGATAAAAATAAAATACAGACATGAGGGCATCGTGATCATTCTTATAATAGCAACATATATAGACTTTGTCATTTGATTTCTTATTCTCAAGTAACAATCTATTCACAATGTCAAGTATGGTTCATAAACTTTATTGAGAACTAGCAAACTATAATCTCAGTCATTGAAGCAATTGCAATTTGTCATAACATCAGAAAGAGTCAAGAATAGAGCTTTTCAGCAAGTCCACATACCCAACTATCATATAATCTTCTACAATTGCTAACACTCACGCAATACTTATGGTTATGGAGTTTTAATCGGAAAATGAGAAAGATAGGGGCTTATAGTTTCGCCTCCCAACGTAGTCACCTTTGGGTGATGTCAACAATAATAATTCATGCTAAATTACATCCAATTGGATATATGTATCAGGATCTTTCCAACACGAGGTGCTTGCCAAAGGATAAAATGAAAAAGGGAAAGCTGAAGATCACCTTGACTCCTGCATAAAGTACAGACATAAAGTAAAAGATAGGCCCTTCACAGAGGGAAGTAGAGGTTGTCATGTGCTTTTAGGGTTGGATGCACAAAATCTTAATGCAAAAGAACTTCACTTTATATTGCCACTTGTGATATGAACCTTTATTATCTAGTCCGTCGCTTTTATTACTTCCATATCACACGATCGTATAAAGCTTATTTTCTCCGCACTAATAAGTCATACATATTTAGAGAGCAATTTTTATTGCTTGCAACATGACAACTTACTTGAAGGATCTTACTCAATCCATAGATAGGTATGGTGGACTCTCATGGCAGAACTGGGTTTAAGGACATTTGGAAGCACAGGTAGTATCTCTACTTGGTGCAAGGAATTTTTGGCTAGCATGAGGGGGAAAGGCAAGGTCAACATGTTGGGAAGATCAATGACAATATACTTTAACTGAAATGTGAGATAACATAAACCATTACGTTGTGTTCCTTGTCCAGCATCAACTCTTTAGTATGTCCTACTTAATGAGTACTCACAATCAGAAAAAATGTCCAAGATAGTATATTTATATGTGAAAACCTCTCTTTCTTTATTACTTCCTATTAATTGCAACGATGACCAAAACTATGTTTGTCAACTCTCAACAACTTTTATGCCTCATACTTTTTATATGTGAAGTCATTACTATCCATAAGATCAATATGAACTCTTTTATTGCTTTTTATTCTTTCTATTTTCTCAAGATCATAGCAAGATAGCAAAGCCCTTGACTCAACACTAATCTTTATTATAGATAGCTGACGGACTCGATTACATAAAGGGATCACAAAGCAAAACTCAAAACTACTTCATACCAAAAACTTCAATCTACTAGATCAAGATATTACTAAAAGGATCGAACTAAGAAAAACGGTAAAGATAGGAGTGTGATGGTGATATGATACCGGGGCACCTCCCCCAAGCTTGGCAGTTGCCAAGGGGAGTGCCCATACCCATGTGATTATGTCTCCTTCAGAGTTGTTGTTGTTGATGATGATGTAGACTTCTTCCTCAATTTACCCTTGAGGACAACATTTTGCTCCTTTAGATCATCAATCTCCTGCTCAAGACTTAATATCCTTCTGCATAGTTCCTGTTTGTTTTCCTGCAAGAGATGAAAAGGGATAAACTCGATCTTTGGCTTCTTTGCTCTATGAGGGAGGCTTGACTTTTTAAACTCCACATGCATGTCCCCAGGTTGAGGTAATGGGGCTTCATCTTCGTCTGAGCTCGTCTCCTCCTTTCCCTTAGGCTCATAGTCTTCCTCTTCCTCAGTGGTCCAGCCACCATGCTCCAAGTCCCCGTAGGCCTTAGGGTCTGCAAGGAAATCAGCCACATAGCTTTCTCCCTCTGAATCCTGGGACGACATATTGCTCTAATCTGTTGCAGACATAGCTCGAAACAAAAACATCGGATTTTTGCGTGATACGGTGGTCAAAACCTTCGGGAGATTATATAATGAATTTTTACCGACCAAAAGAAGTAACGTGTGAGAAAAAAGATTCCGGGAGGCACACGAGGTGCCCACGAGACAGGGGGCGCGCCCAGTAACGGTGGGCGCGCCCTCCACCCTCGTGGAGGCCTCGTGTCCCTCCCGGATTACTTCTTGATTTCCAAAATTCTTAAATATTCCAAAACGGATAAAAATTGCCATTAGAATTGTTTTGGAGTCGGTTTACTTACCGTACCACATACCTATTCCTTGTTGGAGTCTGAAACGTTCTGGAAAGTGTCCCTTATGTATTCCTCCGGGGTTACGGTCTCAATAATGTTAGTTTCAACATTGATAGGATTACCTGAGATATAATGTTTGATTCTTTGACCGTTCACCACCCTCGGACTTGTGCCTTCGAAGTTGTTGATTTTTATAGCACCAGAACAATAGACCTCCTCGATAACGTAAGGACCTTCCCACTTAGAGAGAAGTTTTCCTGCAAAATATCTTAAACGAGAGTTGAATAGCAACACATAATCACCTACGTTAAACTCACGTTTTTGTATCCTTTTGTCATGCCATCATTTAACTTTTTCTTTGAACAGCTTGACATTCTCGTAGGCCTGGGTTCTCCATTCATCAAGTGAGCTAATATCACATAACCTCTTCTCACTGGCAAGTTTGAAGTTATAGTTGAGATCTTTCATAGCCCAATATGCCTTATGTTCAAGTTCGAGAGGTAAGTGACATGCTTTTCCATATACGATCTTATACAGAGACATACCCATAGGATTTTTATATGCAGTCCTATAGGCCCATAATGCATCATCAAGTTTCTTGGACCAATTCTTTCTAGATCTATTGACATTATTTTGCAAAATTAATTTGAGCTCTCTATTACTCAACTCTACTTGACTACTAGACTGTGGGTGATAAGGAGATGAAATTCTATGACTAACATCATACTTAGCAAGCATCTTACGGGAAGCACCATGAATAAAATGTGAACCACCATCAGTCATAAGATATATAGGGACTCCAAACCTCAGAAAAATAACTTCTTTAAGCATCTTAATAGAGGTGTTATGATCAACACTACTAGTTGGAATAGCTTCTACCCACTTAGTAACTTAATCAACAACAACTAAAATATGTGTGTAACCATTGGAGGCAGGAAAAGGTCCCATATAATCAAAGCCCCAAACATCAAATGGTTCAATAACAAGAGAATAATTCATAGGCATTTCTTGACGTCTACTAATATTACCAATTCTTTGACATTCATCACAAGACAAGACAAACTTACGGGCCTCTTTGAAGAGAGTAGGCCAATAAAAACCGGATTGCAATACCTTATGTGCAGCTCTATCTCCAGCGTGGTGTCCTCCATATGGTTCGGAGTGACACTTGCGTAGGATATGTTCCTGTTAATGCTCAGGTACACAACGTCTAATAACACAATCTACTCCTTCTTTATAAAGGTGTGGGTCATCCCAGAAGTAATGTCTTAAATCATAAAATAACTTTTTCTTTTGCTGGTATGTGAAACTAGGTGGTATAAATTTAGCAACAATGTAATTAGCCTAATCAGCATACCATGGAGCAGTACGAGAAGCATTAATGACCGCTAATTGTTCATCAGGAAAGCTATCATCAATACGTAGTGGGTCATCAAGAACATTCTCTAACCTAGACAACTTGTCTGCAACGGGGTTCTTAGCTCCCTTTCTATCAATAATATGCAAATCAAATTCTTGGAGCAAGAGAACCCATCTAATAAGTCCAGGTTTAGCATCTTTATTTTCCATAAGATATTTAATAGCAGCATGATTAGTATGAATGGTAACTTTAGAATCAACAATATAAGGTCTGAACTTATCACAAGCAAATACAACTGCTAAAAACTCTTTTTCAGTAGTAGCATAATTTCTCTGGGCAGTATCAAGAGTTTTACTAGCATACTGGATAACATTTAATTTCTTATCAACTCTTTGCCCTAGAACAGCACCTACATCATAATTGCTAGCATCACACATAATTTCAAAGGGTAAATTCCAATCAGGTGGCTGAACAATAGGTGCAGTGATCAAAGCTTTCGTAAGTATTTCAAATGCTTCTACACAATCATCATCAAAGACAAAAGGAATATCTTTTTGCAATAAATTAGTCAGAGGCCTAGAGATTTTAGATAAGTCATTAATGAACCTCCTATAAGAATCGGCATGACCAAGGAAACTTCTTATACCTTTAATATCCTTGGGACATGGCATCTTTTCAATAGCATCAACTTTAGCTCTATCCACCTCAATACCTCTCTTAGAGATCTTGTGCCCCAAGACAATGCCTTCGTTAACCATAAAGTGGCACTTTTCCCAATTCAAGATGAGACTATGTCTTCACATCTCTGCAAAACTCGATCAAGATTGCTCAAGCAATCATCAAAAGAGGACCCATAAATGGAGAAATCATCCATGAATACCTCACAAATCTTTTCACAAAAGTCAGAGAATATAGCCATCATGCATCTTTGAAAGGTAGTAGGTGGATTACATAAACCAAAGCCATACGTCTATAAGAAAAAGTACCGAAAGGGCAAGTAAAAGTAGTTTTTGATTGATCCTCCGCTGACACAGGTATTTAAGAGAAACCAGAATAACCATCTAGAAAGCAAAAATGTGTATGTTTGGATAGTCTTTCTAGCATTTTCTCAATAAAAGGTAAAGGGTAATGATCCTTCTTAGTAGCTACATTTAACTTATAGAAATTAATTACCATCCTATAACCTGTAATAATTCTTTGCGGGATCAATTCATCTTTATCATTAGGAACAACAGTAATACCTCCCTTTTTAGGAACGCAATGGACATGACTTACCCACTCACTATCAGCAACGGGATAAAGTATACCTTCCTCAAGGAGCTTTACTATCCCCTTTCTTACCACTTCTTTCATCTTAGGATTTAACCGTCGTTGAGGATCTCTAACTGGTTTGGCATCTTTCTCCACTTTTATTTTGTGTTGGCATAGAGTGGGACTAATGCCCTTAAGATCATCCAGATTATATCCAATAGCACCACAATGCTTCTTCATAGTTTTCAATAATCTCTCCTCTTCTTGCTCTGAAAGGTTAGCACTAATAATAACATGATATATTTTCTTTTCATCAAGATAAGCATATTTAAGATTATCAAGTAATGGTTTGAGCTCAAACACGGGATCACCCTTGGGTGGAGGGGGATCCCCTAGGATTTCAACAGGTAAGTTGTGTTTCAGAATAGGACCCTGTTGAAGGAATACTTTATCTATTTCCCTTCTTTCATCCATAAACATATCATTTTCATGGTCTAGCAAATATTGTTCTAACGGCTCAGTAAGAGGCACGACAATAGAAGCAAGACCAATAATCTCATCCTTACTAGGTGATTCTTTATCACGGGGTTGTCTAGGAAACTCATGAGACATATTCCCTAAGCCAATTGTAACAATATCCTTTTCACAATCAATCCTAGCATTAACAGTATTCAGGGTCTACCAAATATAATGGGACAAAAGTCATCTTGTGGGGAACCAAGAACGAGAAAATCTGCAGGATATTTAACTTTCCCACACAAGATTTCAACATCTCTAACAATCCCAACTGGCTTAATGGTATCCCTATTGGGAAGCTTAATAGTAACATCAATACCTTCTATTTTAGCGGGTGCAATATCATGCATAATTTCTTTATATAAGTCAAAGGGTATTGCACTAGCACTAGCACCCATATCACATAAGCCATGATAACAATGATCTCCTATTTTAACAGAAATAACATGCATGCCTACAATAGGTCTATGTATCTTAGCATCTGGTCTAGAAATATTAGCAGTTTCACCACAGAAATAAATAACATTCCCATCTAAATTATCATCCAAGAGATCTTTAACCATAGCAATACTAGGTTCAACTTTTATTTGCTCAGGGGGTGTGTAAGTTCTAGTATTTCTCTTATGAACAACAGTTGAAGTTTTAGCATGATCCTTTATCCTAACAGGAAAAGGTGGTTTCTCAACATAAGTAGTAGGAACAATAGGATCATTATAAGTGATAGTCTTTTCTCCAACTGTAATAGGTGCAACTACTTTTATTTCAGTGGGAGGATTATATTTAAACCACTTTTCCTTAGGGAGATCAACGTGAGTAGCAAAAGATTCACAGAAAGTAGCTACTATCTCAGAGTCAAGTCCATATTTAGCACTAAATCCACGAAAAGCATCAGTATCCATAAAAGATTTAACATAATCAAACTTTGGTGTTATACCTGACTCCTTACCATCGTCAAAACCCCAATCTTCAGAGTTGCGTTTAATTCTTTCCAATAAATCCCACTTGAATTCAGTAGTCTTCAGCATATAAGAACCAGCACAGGAAGTATCAAGCATGGTGCGATCGTTGAGAGAAAGCCGAGCATAATTTTTTTGAATAATCATATCTCTTGAGATCTCAAGATTGGGGCATGAATATAACATTTACTTAAGCCTCCCCCAAGCTTGAGCGATGATTTCTCCTTCACGAGGCCAGAAATTATATATGTAATTACGATCATGATGAACAAGATGCATAGGATAGAAGTTCTGGTGAAATTCCAACTTCAATCGTATATAGTTCCAAGATCCCATATCATCAGATAGCCTATACCATGTCAATGCATCTCCCTTAAAAGATAAAGGGAAGACCTTCCTTTTGACAACATCATCGGGAATACCTGCAAGCTTAAATAATCCACAAACCTCATCCACAAAGATAAGGTGTAAATCGGGATGCAATGTTCCATCTCCTGCAAAGGGATTAGCTAGCAGTTTCTCTATCATACCCTAAGCAATCTCAAAGTAAACATTTTCAGTAGGTTCAGTAGGTTGAGGAGCAACTCTTTGCTCTACTGGTCCGGGTGAAGATACCCCAAACAAGCCCCTCAAAGGATTAGTTTCCATAGTAACAAGTGACAGAAAATTTCAGCACACTATATAAATGTTTCCTTACCAAGTTCCACTCACCAAAGGCGCTTCACTCCCTGGCAATGGTGCCATAAAAGAGTCTTGATGACCCACAAGTATAGGGATCTATCGTAGTCCTTTTGATAAGTAAGAGTGTCGAACCCAACAAGGAGCAGAAGGAAATGACAAGCGGTTTTCAGTAAGGTAGTCTCTGCAAGCACTGAAATTGTAGGTAACAGATAGTTTTGTGATAAGATAATTTGTAACGGGTAACAAGAAATGAAAGTTACTAAAGCGCAGCAAGGTGGATAATACTTTTTGTAGCAAAGGACAAGCCTGGACAATTCCTTATAATGAGAAAAGCGCTCCCAAGGACACATGGGAATTATCGTCAAGCTAGTTTTCATCATGCTCATATGATTTGCGTTCGGTACTTTGATAATTTGGTTTGTGGGTGGACCCGTGCTTGGGTACTGCCCTTTCTTGGACAAGCATCCAACTTATGATTAACCCCTATTGCAAGCATCCGAAACTACAAAAGAAGTATTAAGGTAAACCTAACCATAGCATGAAACTAGTGGATCCAAATCAGCCCCTTACGAAGCAACGCATAAACTAGGGTTTAAGCTTCTGTCACTCTAGCAACCCATCATCTACTTATTACTTCACAATGCCTTCCTCTAAGCCCAAATAATGGTGAAGTGTCATGTAGTCGACGTTCACATAACACCACTAGAGGGGAGACAACATACATCCCATCAAAATATCGAACGAATACCAAATTCACATGACTACTAATAGCAAGACTTCACCCATGTCCTCAGGAACAAACGTAACTACTCACAAAGCACATTCATGTTCATGATCATAGGAGTATTAATATGCATTAAGGATCTAACCATATGATCTTCCACCAACTAAACCAATTAGCATCAACTACATGGAGTAATCAACACTACTAGCAACCCACAGGTACCAATTTGTGGTTTTGATACAATATTGGATACAAGAGATGAACTAGGGTTTTGAGAGGAGATGTTGCTGGTGAAGATGTTGATGGAGATTAACCCCCTCCTAATGAGAGGATCGTTGGTGATGACGACAGTGATGATTTCCCCTTCCCGAAGGGAAGTTTCCCCGGCAGAACAACTCCGCCGGAGCCCTAGATTGGTTTCGCCAAGGTTCCGCCTCGTGGCGGCGGAGTTTCGTCCCATAAGCTCGCTTATGATTGTTTTGCAGGGTAAAAGCCCTCATATAGCAGAAGATGGACATCGGAGGGCCACCAGGGGCCCCAGGAGATAGGGGGCACGCCCAGTAGGGGGGGGGCACCCTCCTGGCCAGGGTGTGGGCCCCCTCTGATATTTTATTCTCTCAATAATTGTTCTTAATTCCAAAAGTAACTTCCGTGGAGTTTCAGGATTTTTGGAGCTGTGCAAAATAGGTTTCCAATATTTGCTCCTTTTCCAGCCAAAATCCCAGATGCTGGCATTCTCCCTCTTCATGATAAACCTTGTAAAATAAGAGAGCATAGCCATAAGTATCGTGACATAACGTGTAATAACAACCCATAATGAAATAAATATTTATATAAAAGCATGATGCAAGATGGACGTATCGCAGGCGATCAGTCTTCACAAAAGATCTCCATGCTACTATGCACGCGTTCCCAAGTCTTGGCCTTGACGCTGTCGATGGTGTCAAAGCTATTAGCCTCAAGGGTGATGACCTTGCTGGTGCTTCGCAGGTCGTCCCGGCAAGGAGCTTTCCGGGGCGACGCAAGCCGCCCCAGCAAGGATGTTGCGGGGGAGGTCCAGTTTGTCCTCTGCTCTTTGTTCACTATCTTGAGTGTGTGTTTTGGTAGTCTTGTGTTTTGCCTTCTTCTGCCCTGCCAAGCCCTACTACAGGTGTGGCTACGACTGCCCGTGCACAAGTAAGGTGTACAGAAGAGCACATACTTTTGTACGCCAACACAAACCTATTCACACTGATCAAAACCTAAATGGTTTCCCACTTAGCAACTTATTAATAGGTTATAAATACTACATACTCGAACATGACCACACATTCCTCCTCAATTCCCCATCAACAAACAAACAAGTATTTCTTCATCGTTCCTTGCGTCTGCCATGACCCGTAGGAGGAGTTCTTGGTTGAGAAATGACCAGGGAGCGACGAGCATGTAAGCAGAAGCAATAGAGATGTCCCACCTCATCGTGATAGAAGCCAAGAGGTCCCGTCGCGCCGCCGAAGCAGCATAGAGGTCCCTCCATGCTGCCGAAGCAGGAGAGTTGTCCGGTAGCACCGCGGAAGCAACATAGATGTCCCGCCACGTCATGAAAGCACCATAGATGCCCCGTCGAACCGTGGAGGCAGCAGCGAGGTCCTGCCGTGCGGTAGCGGCCTAGAAAAGATCTCTCACGGGAAGGGGAGGGCTCTCACAGGCACATGCTCGCTATGCTTAATAAGCTGATTGATGAGATCTCCTGCTAGGCGAAGCTGCAGGAGGAGATCAATGCCTTGTTGGATAAGGCGACCAACGTCATCCAGGGACTATGGGATGACAAGGCGAATCTCCACACCAGTGTGACCTGTTAAGGGCGAAGATTGCCGGTAGGGCGAAGCAGGATGAGGAGAGCACTGCCTTGTTGAAGAGGATGACCATCATGGTCAAGAAACTTGTGGACAAGAATGCCAAGCTCCACATCGAGCGTGAAGGGATAGTGGAGGATCCCTTGGTTGTTGTTAAGAGACCTATTGAGGATGTGAAATACATCATTGCCGCTCGCCGCGAGAACTCCTGCGCCATGGATGAAATGACGAAGATGGCGGAGTAGATCAAGGTGAAGTAGAGAGCAGCGACCCAGATTGTTATCTGTATCTTCCTTCTTCTTCCGCCCCTGTGTCTTTCTGGTGTTGCCGCATGTGGCATTTTAATTATCTTCCTAAATATGTAAGAAAATTATTATCCACTACCATCGTCATCATATATATCAGTCTTGCTAAGTCCCAGCCGATGATATGTCCATGAGATCTTACATCAAGATCCGTGCAAAAAATCCTTTTCTATTTTATTTTCTCTCTTTTAAATCTCAGTCGACTGAGACCTAGACACACCATTAAAATAGGGGCTCAGGCGCCATGAATGGAGAATTTGAGAGCGAGGTGGGCGGCAGATGGAGCATGCACATGTAGTTCAAATTTGAATTATGCACATTAAATGCCTAGAAAACTCAATTAATTTATAAAAAGGTCAAATGAACTCAGAAAAATTCCAAAATTTAGCACAACACTCCTATAGTTCTATGCTGCCTTTGTAAAAAAATCAAAGGCAGGAAGAGGCAGCTGTTTGGAATTTTGCATGTAAAACAAAAAAATTCTACGCACACGCAAGATCTATCCATGGAGATGCATAGCAACGAGAAGGGGAGAGCGTGTCTACATACCCTCGTAGTCCGTAAGCGGAAGCGTTTAATAATGCGGTTGATGTAGTTGAAGTTCTTCGCATTGCAACCGATCGAGCACCGAATGTAGGGCACCTCCGCGTTCAAGACACGTTCATCTCGATGACGTCCTCCGCCTTTTTGATCCAGCAAGATGGAGAGGTTGTGGATGAGTTCTGGCAGCATGACGGCCTGGTTATGGAGATGGTGAATTAAGATCCGCAGGGCTTCGCCTAAGCACTACGAAAATATGACCGGAGGAGTAAACGGTGGACGGGGGCGCCACACACGGCTAAGACAATGTTGTGTCCTTGTGTGGCGCCCCCTCCCCTTGTATATATATATATAGGTGGGAGGGGAGAGGGAGGCAGCCAAGGCAGCCAAGTCGTGCCCCTAGGGGTTGGCTGCCGGCCCTAGGGATCCTGCCCCCCTGCCCCCCCTTTCCTTGTATGAACAAGGGGAAAGGAAAGACGGGGGAGAGGGAAGGAAGAGGAAGGCCAACTCCACACATTCCTTTCCTCCTCCCCTTTCCTTTCCCTCCCCATAGGTCTGACCCCATAGAGGGTGCACCAGCCCCTTGTGGGCTGGTATGTTCCCTCACTTGGCCCATAAGGCCCATATCGTTGCCGGGGATGCCCAAAACTCCTTTCCGGTGACCCGATAAGTACCCGGTACCCTCCGAAACACTTCCAGTGTCCTAATGCCATCGTCCTATATATCAATCTTTACCTCTCAATGATTTCGAGACTCCTCATCATGTCCATCATCTTATCCAAGACTCCAAACAACATTCAGTCACCAAATTATATAACTCATATAACACTATATCGTCAACGAACGTTAAGTGTGCGGACCCTATGGATTCGAGAACTATGTAGACATGACCGAGACACATCTCTGGTCAATAACCAGTAGCGGAACCTGGATGCCCTTATTAGCTCCTACATATTCTACGAAGATCTTTGTCGGTCGAACTGTTATGACAACATACGGAATTCCCTTTGTTCAATGGTTTGTTACTTGCCCGAGATTCGATCGTTGGTATCTTCATTCCTAGTTTAATCTTGTTACCGGCAAGTCTCTTTACTCGTTCCGTAATACATAATCCTGTAACTAACTCATTAGTCACTATGCTTGCAAGGCTTCTGTAACGCCCCGGATTCGATGCACCAAGTGTCTGCCAGTTATTCACCGTCGTTGCCATGTCATTTTCTTGCGTGTTGCATATGCCATGTCATCATGTGCATCTCATTTTGCATACATGTTCGTCTCATGCATCCGAGCATTTTCCCCGTTGTCCGTTTTGCAATCCGACACTCCAATGTCCTCCGGCGTCCCCCTTTTTTCTCTTGTTGTGAGCGGGTGTTAAACATTCTCGGAATGGACCGTGATTTGCCAAGCGGCCTTGGTACACCACCCGTAGACCGCCTGTCAAGTTTCATGCCATTTGGAGTCCATTTGATACTCCAACGGTTAACCGGGGTACCGTAAAAGCCTCTTTTGTTGCAGCCCAACACCCCTTAATAAAAGCCCATGAGCCCATCCAAACCCAATCCATGCTCTCGGTCGTTTGATCACGATCGTGTGGGCGAAAACCGCTCCTCATTTGGACTCTCCTAACTTCCCCTACCTATATATTTGCCTCCCCCTCCTCATTTTTTGCGGTACAAACCTTAGTCCTCATCCCCCGCCGCTACCGGACATGTCCGATCCCGCTGGACAAATCCCGCCGCCGCCCCGCGCCAATCCGGCACTGCCACGTCGCCTCCATCGTGCCCCGCCGCTATAGGCCCTGCGAACCCATCGCGGGCCCGCCCGGCCCATCGCCGCCTCTCGCGTCCGCGCGTGCGCCCCGCCGCCCGACTCTGCATCTCCGCCGCCTGCTACTACGCCCCGCCGGCGCGCCTCCCCGCTGCCTGGCCGGCGCGCCTCACCGCCGCGGAGCTCCACAGCCGGCGCCCGAGCTCGCCGCCCCGCCGGACCTCCCCGCCTCCTTGTGCCTCGCGCCGCCGTTCGCGCCCCCCTCCGGCCAGAGCTGCCGTCCCCGCCGGCGAAGACCTCACCAGAGCCGCCACCTCGTCTCCGGATCTGGGGAGTGGGATGAGATCCACCACTCCCCGATCCAAATGCCCTGCCCCGTCCCCAGATCTCTCCACCCCGGGTCTTCTCTGTCCAGTTTTCGCGGGGTATAAATTCTTCTAAGTCCTGGAAATTTTACATTCTGGTGCACACTTTGACATGCCATATCTCCTAGCATACTGCTCTGTGTTGTGTGCATAATATATCAAAATGTTAATTGTGAGTTACTCTTCATTTTGTTCCATTATGCCATGCTTATTTGAGTTCATCTTGATACCCAAATCATCGTTGCAAGAGTGCTATATGATGTAAACTGTTGTCTGTTAACAGAACTTGCTGTTTTGTCTTTTTCATTGCATTTTGTGTGTTCATCCTATGAGCTTGATGTCTAGATGAGTTTTGAGATACATCATGTCATATTCAAAGTGGTTCAATCCATGTATTTTTGTGGGTCTTGTAGTGAGTGCATCAGGCTTGTTGAGTAGGGTACTTACTGTTACTGTTTTGCTAGGCTAAATCTGCTATATCCTGATGCTATGTAAACATGATGCTACAAGTCATTCTATGAATAATCTCGAGATGTTCACTAAGGATGTTTTGTTATACATGTCATGTTATATCCATAAACATGCCCCTGTTTCAATTTGTAGCCTACTGTAACTTGCTAAATAATGTTGCTGACAGCCTGTTAACATTAAGTTCAATATTGCCATGATTGTTGTTAGTGATCCAAGCAAGCTATGAACATGATCTTGCCATTCTTAGCTTCATAAACATGTATTATTACTATTGATCACCCTTTCATGTCATGTATTGCTATGTGGTGAGTGGTTCAAGCTCACCAACATGCCTACTTATTGTTGTTCCTGCCATGTATGAATCTGTCATATCATTTGCCATGTTTGCATGGATGCTACCATCTTTTCTTTTGATCTTTGGAATAAGTTCAGTAAGGGAGTTTTGTTCTTTGTCTTTAGTACTAGAATTTCATTCGTTTGTTTGCCATGTTAAGTTCTTTCAACATGTTGTTTGATAGCCCTAAACATTGCAACCTGATGTTATTTTCTGCTAAGTCTGAAACTGTTATTATTTGCAATCTTGCCATGTCCTTTTGAGCATGTTCTAGTGATTTCTGGAGATAGCTCAGTGTTCATGTTTTGTCATGCCTTACCTGTACTTCATGCCCATGCCTTTTGTTTTTGTGTTGAGGTGCTGTAGCATATTGTTTCGATGCTTGCTAGATGCCTAGTTGCTGTTTTGGACAGCTTGTCCTTTAAACTTGTATAGAGTGTATGTGTTGAACCGTTGCTCCATTTTGAGTGTGCTCTATATGAAACTTGCTTGATTTTGCATGAAGTTTCATATTATCATGTTGCACCCATGTTTTGAGAGTGTTTTCTTGATGTTTGTATGTATTTTGCATCAATGCCATGTTTAACTTGTTTTGCTCATATCTTCTAGGCCGTAGCTCCGAATTAAATGAACGTTATATGTAACTTGACTAGAATCTCATGTAGATCATCTTGGTGCATCTTAACTTGCTGTTTAAAAACTTGAACATAAGGTTTATTCAGTTCTGGACCAATTTCTAAATTTGCATATGAGGACTTACCAGAATTGTTATATGTTGTTTCCGGCCTCTTTTAACCTTGCTTTGATGTGTTGTTCCTGTATGCATCATCTCTTGCCATGAGTAGCTCCATGTAGCTTTGTCATGCATCATGCATGTTATGCATCATGTCTTGCCTATGTGTGGTGTGTTTACCTTGTTGTTTGCTTCTTTCCGGTTGTTCTCCTTCTCGTTAGTTCCTGTTTCGTTGCGATCGTGAGGATTTGTTTGCCTACGCTTGGTTCGTCTTCGTGGCTTCATCTTCCTTGCGGGATTTCAGGCAAGATGACCTTCACCTTGGATCTCATTACTATCATTGCTATGCTAGTTGCTTCGTTCTATCGCTATGCTGCGGTACCTATCATTTGTGCTTCAAGCCTCCCAATTTGCCATGTCAGCCTCTAACATTTTTCACCCTTCCTAGCAAACCATTGTTTGGCTATGTTACCGCTTTGCTTATCCCCTCTTATAGTGTTGTTAGTTGTAGGAGAAGTTGAAGATTGCTCCATGATGGACAGGATTATGTTGGGATATCACAATATCTCTTATTTAATTGATGCATCTATACCTTTCCCTTGGGAGTAATTAATCCGAGGGTCGGGCCAATGCTTGTCTAAGTGTTGGTCCAAACTAGAGCACCGTGCGAGACCATCCCGAGGCAACTTGGGTTACGTCGGTACCTGTATGCTTAGCTTATCCGGTGTGTCCTGAGAACGAGATATGTGCCACTCCTATCGGGATTGTCGACACATCGGGCGGTCTTGCTGGTCTTGTTTTACCATTGTCGAAATGTCTTGTAACCGAGATTCCGAGATTGATCGGGTCTTCCCGGGAGAAGGAATATCCTTCGTTGATGGCGAGAGCTTTTCATGGGCTAAGTTGGGACACCCCTGCAGGGTATAAACTTTCGAGAGCCGTGCCCGCGGTTACGTGGCAGATGAGAATTTGTTAATCTTCGGTTGTAGATAACTTGACACCAGATCCGAATTAAAATGCATCAACCGTGTGTGTTGCCGTGATGGTCTCTTTTCGGCGGAGTCCGGGAAGTGAACACGGTTTCGGGTTATGTTTGACGTAAGTAGGAGTTTAGGATCACCTCTTGATCATTGCTAGCTTCATGATCGTTCCTTTGCTTCTCTTCTCGCTCTTATTTACGTATGTTAGCCACCATATCATGCTTACTCGCTGCTGTAACCTCACCACTTTACCCCTTCCTTACCCACTAAGCTTTGCTAGTCTTGATACCCATGATAATGGGATTGCTGAGTCCTTGTGGCTCACAGATTACTACAACAACAGTTGCAAGAGTGATGTTTGCTTGTTTTTGAGTTCTTCTTCTGCTTCTTCGATCAGGGGATAGGTTTCAGGTCGGCAGCCTGGGCTAGCAGGGTGGATGTCGTTTGAGTTTCTGTTTGTGTTTCATCCGTAGTCGGATGGTTCTCTTATGTAAGATGATGTTGTATTCGTGTGGCATTGTATGCCTTTTGTATGTATCCCCATCTATTATGTAATGTTGATGTAATGATATCCCCCTTGCAAAAGCGTTTCAATATGCGGTTCTATCCTTGGTGGGACATTCGAGTCTCTTTAGGATAGTATCGCATATTGGGCGTGACAAGTTGGTATCAGAGCCTCGACCGACCCTAGGAGCCCCCCTTGATTGATCAGGTAGTTGGCCGTTGTGGAGTCTAGAAGAAAACTGATTTCGGAGTCTAGTTATATCAGAGAGTAGGAATTGTTTTACTCCTCTTCCCATTCGTCGCTCTGGTGAGGAATCTTGACGTAGGTGTTTTGAATTACTCCTCTTCCCCTTCGAAATTTCTTTAGGATCACGCAGTTGGTTTTCCGATCGTTGTTCCTCAGCTCTTTTTATCCGGTGCATTTCTCGTCAGGTTGACTCGAGCCTCTTCATCTTTGCCAAGTTCAATCCTTAGTTGTTTTCTTTTCCCACCCGCCCTCCCTTTTTCTTCTCGGAGCCAGAGTTCGTAATCGAGTATCCATCCTACTCGTGTGAAGCCTTTGCTTTATTTCAACCGGTGTTTTATCTTCAAGTTATTCGTCGGTTCCCCTTCAAAGTTGCCTTCGTTTTTCCCGCCCTCCCACCCTTTTTCTCCCCGGAGCCTGAGCCTCTTTCGAGCATCATTTTCATTCGTACAAAGCCTCTTCAGTCTTCCTTCAATCATTTCAACCGGTGAATTCTCGTCTCAGTGGACATTCTTCATCTCTTTTTCTTCTCCAATGGATTCAATTCCAATTTTCGGTAGTGATTATATTCTTTTCCTCGGCTCAAGTGTTGTCCTTGCTCGTTTGCCTCTCGCCATAACTATTCTGGAGTTCTGAAGACATCTCAGGAGATTCGTCTGTATTCGAATTAATTCGAGGTTGTCACCTCATTCAAATATTTCAATTGTTCCGGTGTATCATCTATCTTTTAAACAACCCTTTCCAACGGTGTTTTATTTTAGTGGGCCCTAAACCACATGTCTTTCCCAGGATCTTACCTAACTCTCCTAATTTTCTGTAGCTATTCTTAAATTCTTTTCGAACTATGACGTAAGTATGAATTTCATCAGTCAGATGCTTTTCCCAAGGATCGATATCAAACCATTCTCATTGCTGGCTCAACCTCCTCGCTTTTCATGCTCCCGGAGTATCTCAACAATTTTGGTGTTGTTTCTCGTCGTCATTCTTAACATTTGAAGACCGAAGAAGTGTTTTTCCTCTCAATCTTGCCCGTTCTCTCGAAGATTCATGGTTCTAGCTTCTTGTTACCCTCTCGAATTATTCCGTTTGTCGGAAATTCCTTTTTCTCAACCATACAGAGTTGATTTCTATTTCTTTTCACCGGAGACCATCGTTCCAGAAGAATTCTTCATCCTCACATTTCAGCTGCCGTTACCCAATTATACCGGTGTTTTGTTCAAGTGTTCTTTAATCAGCTCATGGTCTTTTGCATCTAAATCCCCTCAAGCATATTTGTTCTTCTAATTCTTCCCGGTGATTCCATTCCCTTTCGCCATTCAATTTTGAATTCTTTCGGTGGTTCGTTGAAGAGTTCTTTTCTGGTGTTATCGTATCAATTCATTTGTTTCTTTCCAATCCTACCGGTGGTTCATGAAGACTTTCTCAATTTTTTGCGCTATATCCCCCCTTAATCCTTTAACGCGGATAAGTTGTATGCGATCTATTCTTCTCATCAATATAATTGATGGAGGATAAGCATAATATAATTCTTATTCACATTTCATCGTGGTCAAGTTGATTAACTCCTTCCTTCGGAGATTGTTCATCATAAATAATCTCTTGGTTCAAAGTGTTTCATCTTTTCTTTCCCGGAGTTCAAAGCTTCCTCGGCCATCTCGTCGGAATCCTCCATCGGAATCATCACAAGACTTTTATCTTATTCTTTACATCCCTCAATTCAATCTCATCATCTTTGGTACCGGAGTTCATCACAGTGGCTCGTCATGATTTAATTCTTTCTTCAAGAGTTCATCAAGATTCTTGTTGGAGGAGTTCAAGTATCTTTTCTTCTCACGTCTTGAAGTGCAATTAATTCTCCGTATTGTTTTGGAGAGGAGTTTTGCATTTCTTCATTCTTCTCAGCTAATTAATCTTTTTCGCTTGTGGTCGAAGATCATCTAATAGTTTCTGAGATGTTATCCATAAGTCCACAACAAGCAATTCTTTTGTTGTTGAATTTTCAACAACTCCATTCAATCCTTCCTTTCAAGGATGCTTTCAAATGCATTCATGGTAGAAGTTATCATCTCCTTTCCCGTTCTTCTCATTCCTCTTTTTAAAGTCTTCCGGAGGTTTTGTGTTGTTCCTCAAGTCAAGCATCGTTCCATCTTCTCAAGTTCATGTTCTAATCTTTCTATGTTCAGCTGGACTTCTGCCTAAATTCTGTCATCCTTATTCTGCTTCTATCCTGTTCTAACCGGAGTGGTTTCGAATTCATTTTTCTTTCGGAGATTTGATTCTCGTCATATTCGTCGTTTCTTTTCCTACTCGAGTGTTCTCGACTTTGTTCACCCTGTCTCTTTTGTTCTTATTTCACCTCATCCCCTTTTCCTCTCCGTCTCGGTCCTAAGATCTCGGGACGAGATCTCTTATTAGTATAGGAGAGTTGTAACGCTCCGGATTCAATGCGCCAGGTGTCTGCCAGTTATTCACCGTCATTGCCATGTCATTTGCTTGTGTGTTGCATATTGCCATGTCATCATGTGCATCTCATTTTGCATACGTGTTCGTCTCATGCATCCGAGCATTTTCCCCATTGTCCGTTTTGCAATCCGACACTCCTATGTCCTCCGGCGTCCCCCTTTTGTCTCTTGTTGTGAGAAGGTGCTAAACATTTTCCGAATGGACCGTGATTTGCCAAGCGGCCTTGGTACACCACCGGTAGACCGCCTGTCAAGTTTCGTGTCATTTGCAGTCCGTTTGATACTCCAACGGTTAACCGGGGTACCGTAGAAGCCTCTTTTGTTGAAGCCCAACACCCCTTCATAACAGCCCAGGAGCCCATCCAAATCCCCTCCATGCTCTCAGTCGTTCGATCATGATCGTGTGGGCAAAAACCGCTCCTCATTTAAACTCTCCTAGCTTCCCCTACCTATATATTTGCCTCCCCCTCCTCATTTTTCGCGGTACAAACCCCAGTCCTCATCCCCCGCCGCCATAGGACATGTCCGATCCCGCCGGACAATCCCGCCGCCGCCCCGCGCCAATCCGGCGCTGCCACGTCGCCTGCATCGTGCCCCGCTGCCGGAGGCCCTGCGAGCCCATCACTGGCCCGCCCGGCCCATCACCGCCTCCCGCGTCCCCGCGTGCGCCCCGCTGCCCGGCTCCGCATCACCGCCGCCCGCTACTCCGCCCCGCCAGTGCGCCTTGCCGACGCGCCTCGCCGCTGCGCTGCCCGGCCTCCCGCGCTGCCACCCCGCCGAACCTCCCCGCCTCCTCGTGCCTCGCGCCGCCGTTCGCGCCCCTCTCCGGCCAGAGCTGCCGTCCCCGCCGGCGAAGACCTCGCCGGAGCCGCCACCTCGTCGCTGGATCTGGGGAGTGGGACAAGATCCACCACTCCTCGATCCAAACGCCCTGCCCTGTCCCTGGATCTCTCCAGCCCGGGTCTTCTCCGTCCAGTTTTCGCGGGGTATAAATTCTTCTGTCATGGAAATTTTACATTCTGGTGCATACTTTGACATGCCATATCTCCTAGCATACTGCTCTGTGTTATGTGCATAATATATCAAAATGTTAATTGTGAGTTACTCTTCATTTTGTTCCATTGTGCCCTGCTTGTTTGAGTTCATCTTGATGCCCAAATCATCGTTGCAAGAGTGCTATACGATGTAAACTGCTGTCTGTTAACAGAACTTGTTGTTTTGTCTTTTTCATTGCATTTTGTGTGTTCATCCTATGAGCTTGATGTATACATGAGTTTTGAGATACATCATGCCATCTTCATAGTGGTTCAATCCATGTATTTTTGTGGGTCTTGTAATGAGTGCATCAGGCTTGTTAAGTAGGGTACTTACTGTTACTATTTTGCTAGGCTGAATCTGCTATATCGTGATGCTATGTAAACCTGCTGCTACAAGTCGTTCTATGCATAATCTGGAGATGTTCACTAAGGACGTTTTGTTATACATGTCATTCTCTATCCACTTATGCCCCTTCTTGCATTTATAGCCTGCTGTAACTTGTTTTTACCCATCTCCAAACTTGCTAAATAATGTTGCTGCCAGCCTGTTAACATTAAGTTCAATGTTGCCATGATTGCTTTTAGTGATCCAAGCATGCTATGAACTTACTCTTGCCATTCTTAGCTTCATAAACATGTATTCTTAATGTTGATAACCTTGTCATGCCATGTGTTGCTCTGTGGTGAGTGGTTCAAGATCACCAACATGCCTACTTATTGTTGTTCCTGCCATGTATGAATCTATCATATCATTTGCCATGTTTGCATGGATGCTACCATCTTTTCTGTTGATCTTTGGAATAACTTCAGTAAGTGAGTTTTGTTCTTTGTCTTTTGTACTAGCATGTCATGCTTTTTTGTGCCATGTTAAGTTCCTGTAACATGTTGTTTGATAGCTATAAATATTGCAATCTGATGTTATTCTCTGCTAAGTCTGAAACTGTTATTATTTGCAATCTTGCCATGTCCTTTTGAGCATGTTCTCTTGATTTCTGGAGATAGCTCAGTGTTCATGTTTTGTCATGCTTTACCTGTTATTCATGACCATTCCTTTTGTTTTTGTATTGAGGTGCTGTAGCATATTGTTTCGATGCTTCCTAGATGCCTAGTTGCTGTTTTCGACAGCTTGTCCTTTAAACTTGTATAGTGTATGTGCTGAACTGTTGCTCCGTTTTGAGTGTTCTCTATATGAAACTTGCTTGATTTTGCATGAAGTTTCATATTATCATGTTGAATCCATGTTTTGAGAGTGTTTGCTTTATGTTTGTATGTATTTTGCATCAATGCCATGTTTAACTTGTTTTGCTCATATCTTCTAGGCCGTAGCTCCGAATTAAATGAACTTTATATGTAACTTGACTAGAATCTCGTGTAGATCATCTTGGTGCATCTTAACTTGGTGTTTCACAATTTGAAAATAAGGTTTATTCAGTTCTGGACCAATTGCTACATTTGCATATGAGGACTTACCGGGATTGTTATATGTTGTTTCTGGCCTCTTTTAACCTTGCTTTGATGTGTTGTTCTTGTATGCATCATCTCTTGCCATGAGTAGCTCCATGTAGCTTTGTAATGCATCATGCTTGTTGTGCATCATGTCTTGCCTATGTGTGGTGTGTTTACCTTGTTGTTTGCTTCTTTTCGGTTGTGCCCCTTCTCATTAGTTCCTGTTTCGTTGTGATCGTGAGGATTCGTTCGTCTACGCTTGGTTCGTTTTTGTGGCTTCATCTTCTTCATGGACTCGTTCTTCTTCCTTGCGGGATTTCTGGCAATATGACCATCACATTGGATCTCATTACTATCATTGCTATGCTAGTTGCTTAGTTCTATTGCTATGCTGCGCTTCCTATCACTTGTGCTTCAAGCCTCCCAATTTGCCATGTCAGCCTCTAACCTTTTTCACCCTTCCTAGCAAACCGTTGTTTGGCTATGTTACCGCTTTGCTCAGCCCCTCTTATAGCGTTGTTAGTTGCAGGTGAAGTTGAAGATTGCTCCATGATGGACAGGATTATGTTGGGATATCACAATATCTCTTATTTAATTAATGCATCTATATACTTGGTAAAGGGTGGAAGGCTCGGCCTTATGCCTGGTGTTTTGTTCCACTCTTGCCGCCCTTGTTTTCCGTCATATCGGTATTATGTTCCCGGATTTTGCGTCCCTAACGCAGTTGGGTGATTTATGGGATCCCCTTGATAGTTTGCCTTGAATAAAATTCCTCCAGCAAGGCCCAACATTGGTTTTACCATTTGCCTACCACCTATACCTTTCCCTTGGGAGTAATTAACCCGAAGGTCATCTTATTTTAGCCCCCCCTGGGCCAATTCTTGTCTAAGTGTTGGTCCAAACTAGAGCACCATGCGGGACCATCCCTTGGCAACTTGGGTTACGTTGGTACCAGTACGCTTAGCTTATCCGGTGTGTCCTGAGAACGAGATACGTGCGACTCCTATCAGGATTGTCGACACATCGGGCGGTCTCGCTGGTCTTGTTTTACCATTGTCGAAATGTCTTGTAACCGGGATTCCGAGACTGATCGGGTCTTCCCGGGAGAAGGAATATCCTTCGTTGATCGCGAGAGCTTGTCATGGGCTAAGTTGGGACACCCCTACAGGGTATAAACTTTCGAGAGCCGTGCCCGCGGTTATGTGGGAGATGGGAATTTGTTAATGTTCGGTTGTAGATAACTTGACATCAGATCCGAATTAAAACGCATCAACCATGAGTGTAGCCATGATGGTCTCTTTTCGGCGGAGTCCGGGAAGTGAACACGGTTTTGGGTTATGTTTGACGTAAGTAGGAGTTCAGGATCACCTCTTGATCATTGCTAGCTTCACGACCGTTCCTTTGCTTCTCTTCTCCCTCTTATTTACGTATGTGAGCCACCATATCATGCTTAGTCGCTGCTGCAACCTCACCACTTTACCCCTTCCTTACCGATTAAGCTTTGCTAGTCTTGATACCCATGGTAATGGGATTGCCGAGTCCTTGTGGCTCACAGATTACTACAACAACAGTTGCAGGTACATGTTATGCGATGATCATGACGCGAGAGCGATGTTTGCTTGTTTTGGAGTTCTTCTTCTGCTTCTTCTTTGATCAGGGGATAGGTTCCAGGTCGGCAGCCTGGGCTAGCAGGGTGGATGTCGTTTGAGTTTCTGTTTGTGTTTCATCCGTAGTCGGATGGTTCTCTTATGTAAGATGATGTTGTATTCATGTGGCATTGTATGCCTTTTGTATGTATCCCCACCTATTATGTAATGTTGATGTAATGATATCCACCTTGCAAAAGCATTTCAATATGCGGTTCTATCCTTGGTGGGACCGTCGAGTCTCTTTAGGATAGAATCTCATATTGGGCGTGATTGCTTCTTATGATGTGTATTACCAAGAGGGCCCAGGAGATACCTGTCCGATACTCGGAGTGACAAATCCTAATATCGATCTATGCCAACTCAACAAACACCTTCGGAGATACCTGTAGAGTATATTTATGATCACCTAGCTACATTGTGACGTTAGATAGCACACAAGGTATACCTTCGTTATTCGGGAGTTGCATAATCTCATAATAGAAGGAATATGTATTTCACATGAAGAAAGCAATAGTAATGAAACTGAAGGATCATTACACTAAGCTAACAGATAGGTCTTGTCCAACACATCATTCTCCTAATGATGTGATCCCGTTATCAAATGAAAACAAATGTCTATGGTTAGGAAGCCTTAACCATCTTTGATCAACGAGCTAGTCTAGTAGAGGCTTACGAGGGTCATGGTATTTGTTTTTGTATTCACACATGTATTTAGGTTTCCGATCAATACAATTCTAGCATGAATAATAAACATTTATCATGAAGAAGGAAATTAAAATAACAACTTTCTTATTGCCTCTAGGGCATATTTCCTTCAGTCTCCCACTTGAACTAGAGTCAATAATCTAGATTACATTGTAATGAGTCTAACACCCATGGAGTCTTGGTGTTCATCATGTTTTTCTCGCGAAAGAGGCTTAGTCAACGGGTTTGCCACATCCAGATCCGTATGTATTTGCAAACTTCTATGTCTCCATCCTTGACCTTTTCACGAATGGAGTTGAAGCGTCTCTTGATGTGTTTGGTTCTCTTGTGAAACCTGGATTCCTTTGCCAGGGTAATTGCTCCAGTGTTGTCACAAAAGATTTTTCATTGGACCTGATGCACTAGGTATTTCACCCAGATCGGATATGAACTCCTTCATCTAGACTCCTTCACGTGTTGCTTTCGAAGTAGCTATGTACTCTGCTTCATACATAAATCCCGCCAAGACACTCTGCTTGGAACTACACCAACTGACAGCTCTACCACTCAATTTTAAAACGTATCCGGTTTGTGACTAAGAGTCATCCAGATCAGTGTCGAAGCTAGCATCAACATAACCCTTTGCGACGAGCTCTTCGTCACCTCCATAAACGAGAAACATATCCTTGGTCCTTTTCAGGTACTTCAGGATGTTCTTCACTGCTGTCCAGTGATCCACTCCTGGATTACTTTGGTACCTCCCTGCCAGACTTATGGCAAGGCACACACCAAGTCTAGTACATAGCATAGCATACCTGATAGAACCTATGGCTGAGGCACAGGGAATGACTCTCATTCTCTCTCTATTTTCTGCAAAGGTTGGTCTTTGAGTCTGACTCAATTTCACACCTTTTGACAAGAGCAAGAAATCTTTCTTTGACTGATCCATTTTGAGCTTCTTCAAAACTTTATCAAGGTATGTGCTTTGTGAAAGTCCTATTAAGCGTCTCGATCTATCCCTATAGATCTTGATGCCCAATATATAAGAAGCTTCACCGATGTCTTTCATTGGAAAATTCTTATTCAAGTATCCTTTTATGCTATCCAGAAATTCTATATCAACTCCAATCAATAATATGTCATCCACATATAATATCAGAAATGCTACAGAGCTCCTGACGGTGACACGTACCTAGGGTAGAGTCCTAGGCTTGACCTACAGACCCTTTCCAAGGATAGGATACAAGAAGCCGAGGCCTATAAAGTCAAAAGGAAGATACCGACTAGAATCCTAAAGAAGTGCAATCCAATCGATGTACATTTCCACTCGGATACCCCAATTCCACTCGACCGATGTTATTTCACTTGGAAGACAAGAATCCACTTGGAAGGAAGAAGACCTAGAGTCACCCCTGAATGGCAATGGTCAGGAATTTACTCCGTAGCCATTAAGGGCATTGATTACGAGCGTTACCAGTCACGTACGCGACTTAACTCACAGTGAACCCTCGTATAGTTGAGGAGGTCAAGGGGCTGGAGCACTCTATATAAGCCACCCCTCCCTGTGGCACAAGGACACCCCCTGTAACTATTTCCACACTCCAGTCAACAAGCCTCTCCGGCACTGTGATGTAGGGCTATTACGTCCTCTGAGCGGGGCCTGAACTCGTAAACTCATGTGTTTACAATCTCACTGTAGCTAGGGCCTGACCCTTCTCCTACGTACCCCCTACTTCTACTGTCGGACTCATTCCGACGACAGTTGGCGCCCACCGTGGGGCTGGCTTCTTCACGACTTCCGATGAGGTTGCAGTTTTCGATCTTCATCAACATGGTTTCCGCCGGTGGTTTGCCTTTAGGCCGCGAGATTCGTCTCAGCGCGCCCGCCTTCATCGCTATTGACTCGTCCTGGCTCCAGGAGGCCCCCCTCGACCTCGTGGCACTCCCGTCCGCGGGGCGGCACACTTTCGCGCGAGTTCCTGCGGCGTTCTTCTGCGGCAGCCATCGACTTAGTATTGGTTGGCTCGCGTGGCATCTTGCCTTCCCGCTGCCCAACTCCGCAAGTGATCTGGTCGCTCGCAGATCCAGCAGTGGGTGAAGCACACGGTGGCCCGTCAGTCGGCCACTCCTTAGATCGCGGGAATCGAGCGCGATGACTCCCTTTATGGCTTGTTCGACCCGTCGACTGGCCATACGGACACTCTTTCCGAGTGTGAAAGCAATGACCCCGTGACGGAAGTTCTCATGGTTGCTCCCAGCGAAGCCCACTGCAATTTCTGTCGCGACCGGGTTTTCCGGGTAATAAATTTCCAAAATAGACCGTCGTGCTCATCAGCCCCAGGATTACTGTTAGCTGATGAGGCTCCAACTTGATATAGAAATTCCAAGCAAAATACAAAATATGTAGTACAAGGCCATTCTGGCCTGTGAGTACAACAAATGGTTTCTAGTGGTTGATGGCGGAAGCGGGTTGTGAAACATCTGTGTCTATGGGACTCCATTTCCCACGGGAACAGCTGACCATGTTAATTCCTATCTTCGTGAGGCTGCTATCTCCATTGAGTGGGTTCCGGGGCTGGCATCGCGTCGCTCCTCTCCGTGCGAGCAAAATCTGGCCAAGACAATAGCCAGGGACAAGCCAGTGAGTACTTTGAATGTACTCGCAAACATTATGAACACATGTATAATACCTCCATGATGTGCTAAAAATATTTTTATGCTCATGACGTCAGTCAAAAATAGTAAATAAAATACTGATGCGTGCAGGCGGTTATTTATTAAAAAAATGCAATACATAGTAGTATTAAAATTTATGAAATAAATAGCAAGCAATGCCACAGTCGGGCGTCTGAGCGACACCACATAAAGGGCTTTAAAAGAAATCCCACAGTCGGGCGTCTGAGCGACGCCACATAAAGGGCTTTAAAAGAAATGCCACAGTCGGGCGTCTGAGCGACACCACATAAAGGGCTTTAAAAGAAATGCCACAGTCGGGCGTCTGAGCGACGCCACATAAAGGGCTTTAAAAGATATGCCACAGTCGGGCGTCTGAGCGACGCCACATAAAGGGCTTTAAAAGAAATGCCACAGTCGGGCGTCTGAGCGACGCCACATAAAGGGCTTTAAAAGAAATGCCACAGTCGGGCGTCTGAGCGACGCCACATAAAGGGCTTTAAAAGAAATGCCACAGTCGGGCGTCTGAGCGACGCCACATAAAGGGCTTTAAAAGAAATGCCACAGTCGGGCGTCTGAGCGACGCCACATAAAGGGCTTTAAAAGAAATGCCACAGTCGGGCGTCTGAGCGATGCCACATAAAAGGGCTTTAAAAGAAATGCCACAGTCGGGCGTCTGAGCAACGCCACATAAAGGGCTTTAAAAGAAACAATCATAATGAATATCCCTAGAGGTAGAACCATCCCAGAGATACTCGATAATAACAATAATATCATGGGTTAGTCAACAATAATAATAATCATCATAGATATCACAAGTCACGAGTAGTAATTCCATTTTCTGGTTAACAGTTTCACCTCCGAAGACCGACACTGAGACCGACACCTGACCCATCCTAGACTGTAATCCTTAACCATGGACACGGCTATTCGAATAGGTTTATTCTCTGCAGAGGGTGTACTCTTTACCCACGAGTAACGGATCTCTTTAGTCCATGGGGACTAATTCCATCTACGGTCTTTTTGTTGAAAACACACCTAACTTGCACACACCAGCCTATCTCACACGTGTCTGGAATGACCCACGACACCTGTTAAGCAAACTCTAAGTGGGGAGGCTACAACCTCACGTAGCATGGGATCAAATTTATATCGCGCGCTCTAAGCGGTGGCCTCCCCTCTCGGTCCCAACCGGAAACACCCATGCCCCCGGACCAGGTGGCCTGCCTACCAGCTACAACCGGTATCTTCCACCATGGTCTCTCTGTACGGTGTGTGCTGGAAAGAGGTTGAAACTTACTGAACCGTACTCTACTTGCTGTAGAGACGAGTGGTAGTATGAAACAAGTATGGGGGTTACTGGAACAAGACTCGATCTACGGTCGACTCAGGAGGTTCAAGTATTCCCTGCATGATTAGCATGACACATATATTTCATCCAACAAGGTCACCGCTCATATCACCTTACCATGCCATACCAGACATAACCGTCCCAACGGAGACCGGCGACAAACTCATGCCTACCCAAGGCCGAGGTTTTCCCGGGTTCCTGCCGGTATGCATGCAAGGCACATGAGGGTGATTATCATCACAAGTGAGTCCATTTCCAATAGCATGGAAATCAACAACATGCACCCATGCATATGATCATATCACATGAAATAACAAGTCCTTCGAAATGCGGTGGTGTTATAAATGTATCAATGATCACACCAAAAATATTTTGTCGGGGTTCAGAATGCTTGCCTTCAATGTTTTGGAGGGGTGAGGTGCTCTCCAAAACTTTTTAAAGCTTCTTCTCTCTCCCCAAAATCCTATTTAAAAATATATTTGAATTAACACACATTTCAAAAACAGAACCAAAAAGTTGTTTGAAATTTTTTCAAATAAATCTTAAAATAAACTAGATCAAATTTGAGGAAGGTAGGAAAAAGAATCATTTCATTTGGACTTATATTTAAAAAGTTATAGCCAGTCAAAGATTTGGTCAAATCTGTTATTTAAAAATAAAACAGAAAAGAAAACGATTCAGATAGAAATACGCTTTCGGTATAGAGGAGGCGTACTCCTGAAGTTTACGCCTTCACTTAAACACGTGGATGGCACGGGGTGTCACTGACAGTGGGTCCTAGGTGGCCCACTAGTCAGGTTTGACTAGTCCGCCCCTCCTCCTTCTCCCTCTGTCCCGAGCGGAGGCGGGACTCCGGCGACCAACGTCGGCGAGCGGCGGCTCCTCGCGGCCTCTGGAGGGCGGGGATGGATCCGCGGATCGAGGGCGATCCTGCTGGTAGTCGCTGGGTCGGCGGGGACGGCGTGTGCTGTCGGCGGCGAGCTCCTCGGAGGAGGAAAGCTTCGGGGAAAAGTGGTTTCGGGGCGGCGATGGTTCTCGATCGAAATGGAGTAGGGGGAAGTGTTCAAGGGAGGCAGAGAAGGCTTCTGGTGAAGAGATTGGAGAGGGGGAAGTTCTAGTTGCGCCGAACGGAGCTGGGAGGCGGCGGTGGCCGAACTGACCGGAGAGGTTGGAGAAGACCTACTCCCTTCCAATTGGTAGCGATGGGGGCGCTAGTGAGACGGCGTGAGGCTACCTGAGGGCTCGGAGACGCTCGGGGCTTCCTTAAATAGGCGGTGGAGGTCGGTTCCGCGGCGGCCGGATAAGCTCTCCGGCGAACCTCCTCTCTGTAGCTTGCAGGGCAACGTGGCGGCGACAAGCGCTAGGGGACGAAGCTGTGGATGAGCACGCACTGCTCACAGGGGCAGGTGGCGAGTGGGAGTGGCTTGGGCGGCACCGACATGGCCAGAGGCTATCGGGCGGCGGCGGCGGCTAGCGCTTGGCCTGTCGGGCACGGCGGGGCGGCTTGGCGTGTTGCGGTGAGAAGGGGAGTGCGTGGAGAGGTGCTGCCGTGTGGGCCAAAGCCAGGGGGCCAGGTGTCGGCTCGGCCGCGTGGCTGCAATTGGCGCGCTCTGGGCGCGTCTAGTGCACGCACAAAAGGTGTTTGATGAAATGCCAGGGTAGCCAAAACTGCTAGGGATCAAGTGCAAAACCACAGGTCTGGGTTGGAGACCATTAGTAGGCTATTGGACAACATGGTTTGGACAGATGGATAAGTCCATCATACAAATCTATAATCATGCCAAAACTGTTCATGCCCATAAGGTGTTTGACAAAATGCTTAGGGCACTTAGGCATTTCTTGGAGTGGCCAAAATCTCCAGATCAGTGTCTCTGTGGAAGAAAGAGAGAGTGGTGATGTTAGTTGGACAAAAGCAGAAACTTGTTAGTGCAAGTTTTACAAAACTTCAATTCTGGACAGGAAATAAATGACATTATTTCATGAACCAAAAATGACCAAAAAGGTGCATGCTCCTGGACTTAAAGGTTTAACATGGGGGACTACAAGTAGGAGAAATGATCAAGGGTTAAAGAGCAAGTAAAAACATGGTTGCTGTACAAACCATCAAGTTGGTCCAGAATGAAGATGAGGTTGATTCACTCAAATTTTTCAAAGAACATAAATAGGTTTTCGCACAAAGTGAAACAATAGGCTCCTACTGACCTCCCCTAATTTTTGTAGAAGTTTTAAAGAAATATTTAAATAGGTTGTAGTGCAAAAAGCACTCTGGACCAGAGAAGAAAAATTGAGTGTAGGGCTCAAAATATTTCATGAATGAAATATATTTTAGCATAAAAGTGATTTAAAAACATCACATGACATCTCCAAATTTTTGTGGGAATTTTAAGTGAATTTATCAAATGGTTGTTGTTCAAATATGGCCATTTAACCTAGAAAACCCTTTTCAAGAAAATAAAGATCAAGCAACCTAATTATTTAATTAGTTACACTGATAAAAGGAAAGTTTTTCTTGAGAGGTTAAACAAGTCCAACAACATTTTTGAAAAGTTTTGTCTTTTGGAAAAACTCATCATAACAGGGAAGGAAATGATTTAAACAAAATCAAAATGGAGCTCAAAAAATTCAAAGTTTTAAATCCTGGCAAAATTTTATTCCATTAAAACTAGGCCAAAATTTTGGGGTGTCACAATTTCCCCATGGCGTGGGCGACAACAGTGGTCACACGCGCGACAACAATGAGTATTACCCTGAAGCTCTCAATGGGGAGCAGAGGGAGGAGTTGCAGCGCATGCAAGATCAGGCTTTGGAGGCCCTCTAGACCCCCATCGTCAGGGAGACCCCAGAGGCTCGGGCCTTGGAGACTGTGCGAGTAGCCACTTTGGATGAGTGTGTGCGCCTAGAGAATCTTCAATAAGCACTCAACGACCGTGCCCACAGACATATCCCAAGTTCCAGTCCATGACATCGGCAACTGTTTTCGACTGGATGTAAGGATGATTGTCAAGTATTCTGTACTCCAATCCAGAATGCTGCAACAGCTGCACGTATTGCAGAACCGATCCAGCCGTCCTGTTCTGAGGCTGGTAGAGGCTTAGAGCAGATTCAAACATCGCTCAGAGGAGCTGGGGAATAGAATTCAGCTGCTTCTCAGTCGTGCAATAGGATTCACAGCAGATCACTTGTGGTAGATACAGTTCAGTCAGCTCAAAGCCCAAGATCACCCTTGTCACGTGAAGATCGTGGTTACCACCAGGATCAGTACCTGGGAAGGGGACATGTTCACTTTGACACTCGATATCATCGTGATGACTGCCGTTGAGTGCCTACACCCCCTCCGAGGGGTGGATCGTACATGCCCCGGCAGTATGATGACAGGCGCCCATATGATGACGAGCGGAGGTTTCTAGTCGACCCCCGAGAGCCTGGTTTTGATGCTAGGTCAGTTCTTGTACAGGTCCTGGTTGATAGAGGCAGAGCTAACAGGAATGGCTTGTACAGAGATCAGTCGAGCGGGAACAAAGCATTCATTTCTGAACCTGAGTGTTCCAGCAGAGCCATCCATGCTGCTGAGATTCCTGCCAACATCAGGTTGGCGGCAGGAGTTAGCAAGTTTACTGGCGAGTCGAAGCCAGATACATGGTTAGAAGATTACCGAGTGACAGTATAGATCTGTGGGGGATGATGAGGTAGCATGAAGGACCTGCCCCTGATGCTTGAGGGCTCGGCTAGGGCTTGGTTGAAACAGTTGGCCCCTGCTAGTATTTTCTATTGGGAAGATTTGGCTCGAGTGTTTTTCAAGACATTCAAAGGCACTTGCAAGCATCGTGCTGGGCTGCCTGAGTTGCAGCATTGTGTGCAAAAATGAATGAAACTTTTAGGGATTACATCCAGTGGTGGACTACTCTTCACCATACAGTGCAGAATGTTTCAAAGCATCAGGTTGTCTATGCTTTCAAGGAAGGCATATCTCACATTGAAATTTGGTCACTCCGGCCCATGTCTTTCAATCGGATGATGGGAGTCGCCACTCAGTATGTGAATGGCAAAGAAGAGGACCGACTCAAAAATGGTGAAGGGAAAACAGTCGACCCAGAGGCTAGGGGGGAAATCCCAATCGGAAGAAGAAGCGTAAAGCCAAAGCCTCAGGTCAAGCAGAGTGGGTGAGACGATGTCATGGACATGTTATCATGGGCGTCAACCCGACGGGCCGGCCATGGTGGAGGGGAGTGCACCATGGTTGCGGCGCCTCCAACCCTTCCGCTGGCAATGCGCGCCGGCTCAGTGGTCCGGTGCCGTGAGGGACTTGCCTCCCGGTGGCCATCCCAGTTGGCGTGGCCAATAAGGCTTTGGATGGCAGCCCTTCACTCTTCTTGCTTCTCCATAGTAGGAGGAAAGTCGAGGAGTAGCTGCGCTCGCGCCAATGCTTCTGCTCGTGTTGGTGGCAGCGACAGGCGCGAGGAATGGGAGGAACTCAGACTTCTAACTATGTTAGAAGGAGTTCCATCACGGTTCTGCAGCCGCGTGCCTTTTTCTCCAGCATCATGGCGTGCATGTCGGCCATGCGCGTCTTGAGAGTGACACTGAGGGCTCTTGCCATGGTGACGCACGGGGTCCTCAACGTCGCGACATGTGCGCTGGTGGAGTCGTCTTTCTGCCCTTGCAGGTCCCCGCGCCACTTGTAGGTAGCGCGGCTCCGTCCTTGGGTGCAGCCGCGTGCGGACCGTCATCGCCGCTGTGGGTGACGCCGCTCACCTGGCTTCTTGTATCAGGGTGGTGTGGATGATATTGATCTCCTCCGCCACCGGCGTCTTCCACATCGCCCGTCCGTGTTGGCACGGGCGGAGGCGCTCCAAACGAACCGACCGCTGCGATCGTCTTCTTCTTTGGAGCCATGGCGATGAAGAAACTGCTGCACTAATTGCTAGACCAGATTCTCACAACTTCTCGCCCCCTACCTGGTGCATCAAAGATGTCGGGGAAACGAACACCTATGGGATCACGGGGATCCCTTCTACGATTGGCGGGGAGAGAGCTGCACGAAGAGTAGGTCTAGTGATTAGTGCGAGGGATTTTTTACCTAGGTTCGGGCCGCACTGGTGCGTAAAATCCTAGTCCTGCTTGTCTATATATTATGTGTTCTTGAGCTCTTGAACTAGATAAGGTGCATGCCTAGTACAAAAGTCTGAATCCTCTCTCAGTATGCCTCGGGCCTCCTTATATATGTCAAAGGGGTTGCCACAGTGGCACATAGGTGGTGCAAAGTATCTACATTGTACATACTTATCTCTCAGCACCGTTGGACAAACGCATTTAATGCGCTACCTATGTGCCCTCTTACTTTATCGAGAACGGTAACAGAAACCGTCCCGTTCGTCACCGCCCTCCTTGCCTTGACACGCGTCCAAGCTGACCAGGCATGCAGTGCCACACTGGCTAGCTAGCTGCTATGCTGGCATGGTGGTAGAGCCCTCACGAAGATCTGCATGACGCCACATAGGCATCTGCTTAGTTGGCAACCTGGTCATCGCGTTGGAGCGGTGGTGAGGTGGAAAAACCTTGTCGAGTATGGGCCTAGCTGTGGCCCCGCAATCATCCCCAGCAAGGCTTGCCGAGGGCCTCGCATTCGTCCCCTGCAAGGGTCTTGCCGGGGGGCTTCATCTTCTGGTCCCACGTGGGCCTGCAGGCCATTAGTATTCACAAAAGATCTGCATCCTACTATGCATGCATTCCCAAGTGTTGGCCTTGACGTTGTCGATGGTGTCAAAGCTCTCAACCTCAAGGGTGATGGCCGTGCTGGTGCTTCGTAGGTCGTCCCGGCAAGGAGCTTTCCAGGGCGATGCAAGCCGCCCCGTCAAGGATGTTGCCGGGGGAGGTCCAGCTTGTCGTCTCCTCTTTGTTCACTGACTTGAGTGTCTGTCTTGGTAGTCTTGTGTTTTGCCTTATTCTGCCCTGCCAATCCCTGCCGCAGGTGTCGCTAAGACTGCCCATGCACAAGCAAGGGGTACAGAAGAGCCCATACTTTTGTACACCAACAAAAACATGTTCACACTGATCAAAACCGAAACAGTTTCCCACTTAGCAGCTTATTAATAGGTTATAAATACTACCTACACGAACATTGTAACGCCCCAAGACCGATGCTTCACACGCCTTCCATGTTTTTCGTTGTTGTCGTGTGTTTTATTTTGTTGTTGTTGTATTTCATCATGTCATCATGTTGCATCCGCATGTTTTTATAAAACTCGTTACCGTTCATAGTTGCCGATTCTCTCTTTGTCTCTGTTGACTAATTGTTAGACCCTTGTCTTCGTCGACCTCTCATAGACCCCTCGTGTGCGTCCGAAACCTGCCCCGAACCTAACCCGCACAGTCATATCCGTAGGATTGGAATCATCCCCTAACATCCGTAAAATATATTTGTTTTATTTATTAGACTCCCTAGCCTATTTTTCCCAGACCGTACGATTACGATCGAAGGGTCGAGATAACCCTAACCTATCCCACCACTATATATAATATGACCAAACCCTAAAATCTAGGGAGATGTCCCATCCACTCCATCACCGCGCCGCCACTCAACCGGGCATCTCCTCCCACCTTGGGATCCTCCCATTCCATACCGAGCCAATCACCAGCCTCATCCGCCCCGATCCAAAATTCCATCGGCGTACTCTTTCCTCAATACTCGAGCTCCCGCGGCCAGCCCCCACGCTCGATCTCTCCCGCAGCCAGCCGGCGCCCGATCCAGGATGGATCGAGGCCACGGCCTCGCACGCCCCTTCCTCCTCTGCTGCCGAGCGCGACCCGCATTTGTCTCCTCCACCCCGCCGGTGAACCCAGCCACCAAAGCTTCCCCTCACGCACCTCGTCCCTGCTCGTCCTCCTCTCGGTTGGATGGAGCAAGAGCTCGCGCCTGAGGCCTCCCGTCCCCTCGCGCATCCACGCCTGAGCTCGACCTCCTCCGCTACCTTCCCGTTCGTCTTCCCCGAGCAGGAGTTCATGCCCGAGCTCCTCCGCCACTAGCAGCTCCACCGGGGCCCTTGCATCGTCGAGTTCCACCAGGCCCAGCTACGACCTCCCATTCTCGGCGCCCCTTCCTCAACTGTGCCTGCTGATGCTGCCAAGCTCTCCCGCCACTGCTGTCGTTCCCCTGCCATTGCGTCTCGGCCTCCTCAAGCCCGACGCTGTCCAAGCCCGTTCCCGGCCAGATCCGGATGCCCAGCACCTGACCGCCCCTTTGCCTCGCTCACCGGAGCTCTGCTCTCGGTCAACGGCGCCCTGCCCACCTCCTCTGCTTCGCCCCTGCACGAGAAGGACGAGCCCAGCGCCAAGTCCCACTTCGTCGTTGACCATGCCCCTGCCTCTAGATCGCCAAGGCCCAGCGCCTGCGTCCAGCCGGCCTGGCCACACTAGGCCCAATGTGAGTAGCTCCCCAGCCCAGTTCAAATCAGTTTCGGCCTACTACGGTTTTTTTCCTGTTATGTGAATTTCCTAATTTCCAAGGAATTGGCAGAATTGCAGAAAAACCCCTAGAGTGCATGCATTTAATAACTCACAAGTGGTGCATCATATGTAAAAACTTTATATATGTAAAATTCTTAGTTTTTTATCTCGTTTCATAATCTTCTGCTTTCATCCATGTTAAAATGCTTAAACTTGTTGTTTGTTTAATTTTGCATAAATGCCATGTTAAAATGCTTTATTTCAAAACTAATTAACCGTAGCTCCGAATTTAATAAACTTTATATGTAAATGGGGTAGAAAAATGCCTAGTTTAACATGGTGTACTTTATTTTTCTGTTTAACAACATTAAAATTGTGTTTAGGGCAGAACAGTAGTTAATTCAAAATATGGACATGAGAATTTTCTGGAATTGTTGTTTGTTGTTTCCGGCCTCATTTAAACTTGCCTAAATAGCTAGTTTAATTATGCTTCACCTCTTGCCATGTTAACCAACATTTAATCTTGTCTTGTTCATAACCGAGAGAGAAACTAAATAATTGATGTGGTGTTCCGTCAATATGCAACTCGTTGCATATTGAGCTCCACTTAATTTGTAGTATTGTTTGTTGCACTTTGCCATGCCATGCCACTTTAAACCGGACAAGCATCATACTTGATTGTGCATCATGCCACGATTATGCTTGTGTGTTTACCATGTTGCTCGCTTCTCTCGGTTGGTTCAGTTTCGTTCCGGAGTTGTGAGGATTCGTTTGACTACGTCAGTTTGTCTTCTTCATGGACTCGTTCTTCTTCCTTGCGGGATCTCAGGCAAGATGACCATTACCCTCGACATCACTTCTATCTTTGCTTGCTAGTTGCTTCGTTCTATCGCTATGATGCGCTACCTATCACTTGTTTACCATGCCTCCCATACTGCCATGTCAGCCTCTAACCTTTTCACCCTTCCTAGCAAACTGTTGTTTGGCTATGTTACCGCTTCGCTCAGCCCCTCTTATAGCATTGTTAGTTGCAGGTGAAGTTGAAGATTGCTCCATGATGGACAGGATTATGTTGGGATATCACAATATCTCTTATTTAATTAATGCATCTATATACTTGGTAAAGGGTGGAATGCTCGGCCTTATGCCTGGTGTTTTGTTCCACTCTTGCCACCCTAGTTTCTGTCATACCGGTGTTATGTTCCTTGATTTTGCGTTCCTTACGCGGTTGGGTGATTTATGGGACCCCCTTGATAGTTCGCTTTGAATAAAACTCCTCTAGCAAGGCCCAACCATGCTTTTAACATCTGCAGACTCAAGGATCATCTTTATTTTACCCCCCCGGGCCAGTTCTCCTCCGAGTGTTGGTCCGAACTAGATCCACTTGCAGCGCCACCTTGGGGAAACTTGAGGATTGGTTTTAGTTGTACGTAGTGTTCATCCGGTGTGCCCTGAGAATGAGATATGTGGAGCTCCTATCGGGATTTGTCAGCACATCGGGCGGCTTTGCTGGTCTTGTTTTACCATTGTCAAAATGTCTTGTAAACCGGGATTCCGAGACTGATTGGGTCTTTCCGGGAGAAGGATTATCCTTCGTTGACCGTGAGAGCTTGTGATGGGCTAAGTTGGGACACCCCTGCAGGGTATAAACTTTCAAGAGCCGTGCCCGTGGTTATGTGGCAGATGGGAATTTGTTAATATCCGGTTGTAGATAACTTGACACTTGACTTAATTAAAACGCATCAACCGCGTGTGTAGCCGTGATGGTCTCTTTTCGGCGGAGTCCGGGAAGTGAACACGGTCTTGGTATTATAATTGTGCGTAAGCAGTTTCGTGGTCACTTCTTGATCACTTCTAGCTTCTCAATCGTTCTGTTGCCTCTCTTCTCGCTCTTGTTCGCGTATGTTAGCCACAATATTTGCTTAGTGCTTGCTGCAACTCCACCTCATTACCACTTCCTACCCATAAGCTTAAATAGTCTTGATCTCAAGGGTTTTCAGATTGCTGAGTCCTCGTGACTCACCAGATACTATCACAACAATTGCAGGTGCCGATGATACCAGTGTAGGTGATGCAACCGAGCTCAGATGGGAGCTCAAAAAAGATCTTGCTCGTTGCTATGTTTCATTTCATGTTGATCAGTAGTGGAGCCCAGTTGGGACGATCGGGGTTCTAGTAGTTGGGTTATCTTCTTTTCTTTTGGCTTCGTCCGTGGTCGGACTATGTGTGTGCTTTGAATGATGTATGAATTATATGTTCATTGTGTGAAGTGGCGATTGTAAGCCAACTCTTTATCCCATTCTTGTTCATTACATGGGATTGTGTGAAGATGACCCTTCTTGCGGCAAAACCACCATGCGGTTATGCCTCTAAGCCGTGCCTCGACACGTGGGAGATATAGCCGCATCGTGGGTGTTATAAGTTGGTAATCAGAGCCATCCCCGACTTAGGAGCCCCCTGCTTGATCGAATCGCTGACATTGTTGAGTCTAGAACACAAATGTTTTGAGTCTTAGGATTATATATATCGGAGAGTAGGATTCTTTTTACTCCTTAGTCACTTCGTCGCTCTGGTGAGGCCTCCTGACGTAGATGTTTTGTCCTTCCTCACCTCAAATTTCACCAATTTTTTTAGGATCACACGGGTATCTTGGGATCGTTCCGATATTCTTATGACGAGAACATTGTTCTTGGTGCCTCCTGACATTTAGGGGTTGTGGCAGTGTCCCGGGGAGTTGAGCTCCGTGGTGTTGTCGTCATAATTTTATCGTTGCAGTTCTGGAATACCTGAGTTTCGCCAACATCGAAAATCTATTTTATGCAGTTGTTGGTGAGATAACCTCGACGCCACCCAGTACTGGGGAGTTCGGGAGTATTGCCATAACTCATATAACGGATGCTTTTCGAAGGTTGAGGTACACGATTTCCAGAGTCTTCTTGGTTATGTGTTGACGGATGGATACAGCTTGGATGTAGGGATTGTTAGTTTTGGGTGAGATATATATTGCTTCCCCTGTATCCCCAACACCAGATTGCATAACCAGAAAGTTTCGGGAGTTTTATAGGTCGGAATTCAAGTAGCTCCTAGAATATCTTTCTGACATATGCATGATATGGGATTGGGTAAATCTCTATCATATGTATTTGTTACGACTTATCCTGCAATCCAATACTTTGTTTTGTTTTATTTGTGGTATTCGAGTTGCTTCGAAGTCAAATGTTGAATCCATACCTTTCCAAAATGTTGTTCTCATATTGCTATGTGAATACTAATCCTTCTAGATCATCGAGATTGTCATCCCAATTCTTTCCAACCGCGTGCTTCTTTTCATGTGGATCCGATCATTTAAACATTCGCACGATCACCTCTAAGTTTCCCAACGTTGTTCGTTTCATCCGTCCCCAAGTTGCCTTTGTTTTCCTGCCCGCCCACCCTTTTTCTTCAGGGACTCAGATTTCTTAATCATGTATCCCTTTTATTTGTGAGAAGTTTCTTCATTCTTTTCTTTTAATGTTCTTATTCGATGATGTCCCATGAAGATGCTCAAGAGCTTCAAGTTCATCATTCTTCATTCTCATATTCGTTTCTGGTGGATTGAACTCAAGCTTTCAGTGTTGATCATATTCTTTTCCTTGTTGCAAATGCTTTCTCATGCCGATGCACCTCTTAATCATTCACTTCTCGCTATTCATTTGTCCTGGAGTGCTCAAGATATCTCAGAAGATTCGTGCTTTCCATTCTTAATCTGTTCAAGCTATTTGGAGATTATTATCTCATTCAAGTCATTTAATTCAACCGGTGCAATCTCTATTCAAAATCGTTCAACGGTGTTTTCTTTTGAGTGGGCCCTAACCGACAGGTCTTTTCCCAGGATCTTACCTGACTCTTCTAATTTCTAATTATCAGGAGCGATTCTCAAATTCATTTCCAAGTTTGACGTAAGAATGAATTTCCATTAGTCAGATGTCTTCTCAAGATCGCTTTCAAATTCTTTTGATCGTTGGTTCAAACTTTCTATTCTTCAGTCTGGAGTGCCTCAATAATTCATGGTGGTTCTCATCATCATTCTTAACATTTGAAGACCGAGGAAGAGATTTCTCCTAAAATCTTGCTCCATTCTCTTGAATATTCACGGTTCTAGCTTCATGCCATCCTCTCATAATTGTTTTTGATTGTGAGAACTCTTTTCACCCATCCGACGCATTTCAAGGGTTGTTTTCTTTTCTCGATCATCCAAATGCCATTATTTCAGAAGATCTCTCAATTCTAAATTGATGCCTCTTCGTTCGTGTCCATATTCTTCCGGTGCTTCGTTCAAGTATTCTTTAATCAGTTCGTGATCTCTTTGTTCTCTTTTATCTAAATTCTCTCAAGTATCTTCATTCATTTTCCAATTCTTCCCGGTGAATTGTGCCTTTGCTACTTTCATTTTCAATTCTTTCGGTGGTTCGTTCAAGATTTCACTTCCTTCGTTATCATATCAATTCATTCGTTGTTCCCAAATCCCACCGGTGGTTCCATCAATATCTTCTCAAGTTTGCGCTATATCTCTATCTTCAATCATTTTCAATGAGAATAAGTAGTATGCCAAATCCGTTGTTTGTCATCAATTCAAATTGATGAAGAATAGGCATGACATAATTCTTATTATTGTTTCATCCAAGTGATCTAGTTTCTTCTTTCCAGAGTTGTTCATCATGTCACATTTCTCTGTTCGAGATGCTTCATCTTTTCTTTTCTGGAGTTCCAAATTTTCCGCTTTATCTCGTCGCGAAGCTCCTTATAAATCATCGCAAGGCTTCACCTTGTGTTTTCAACTTCTCTTTCTTTTTTATCATCCTTTTATTACTGGAGTTCTTCATGGCGGCTCTACATGGTGGTTCATCAAGGATTCTTTTCATTCTTCAATTGTTCTTCAAGATTTGTCTCGAAGCTAAGATCCGCCAAGCTATACTCAAAATTAAACATGGTGCCCAACACATGTTTTGTGAGGAGTTCAAGTATTCTTCTTCTTGCATTCCAAAGTGCAATTCTTTCTACCTTATCTTTTGAGGTGGTGTTATGTCACTCTTGACAATTTCCTTCATGTTTCATGATTCATATGTTGTCAAGAATGAGGTATTTTAAATGCATTAATTTCTTCGTTGGAGTTATCTTGTGTCATATTTCAGCTACAACCTTCCCTAAGGAATTTAGCTATTTGTGGTGCTTATCAATGATCCAATTTTCTCCTTCTCATCTCGGTGAAGAAGTTTTTCATCTCTTTGTTGATCTGAAGCAAGCAATTGTTTCAGTTAGTGGCAGGTTGTTACCTCATAATTTTGAGATGTTTTTCATAAGCCCACTAAAAGCTTATTCATTTCGTTGTTGGTTTTCCAACAACCCCGTTATAACCTTCTTGGAAGGGTGCTTTCCAAGCTTATTTGTGGCAGAAGTTAGCATTTTCTTCTCCATTCTGTTATTCCAATGATCTATCTTCTATTCTTTCTTCCGGAGGCATTGTGATGTTGCTCTTTTCACTCATCATCTCGAATTGTGAGGATCATGTTCTTTTCATGCTTATCCATTTAACCGAAGTGTTGTGTCATCTCTTCAAGTTCTTTTCATCTTATCAAGTCTTGCATCTCTTTTGAACCGAAGTGCTCTCCGAATTTGATCTTCCTTGTTCCTTGTTTATCTCGTTTCAACCAGAGTGGTTTCAATTCCTTCTTGTCCATTGTACTCGTCATTCATAGGTTTGCAACCTCCAAGTTTCACATGGTGTTCCTTGTTTCTATTTTCTACCACAATGCTCTCAATTGTGTTTAACTCTGTTATGTTCTTTCTTTCAACTTTTCAACCTCTTGAGGTTCATGGTTTCACTCGTTCGTCAAAGAAGCAACTTAGTTTTACCTTTTCTCTTCCTCTTCCGTTTCTCTCCGGTGCCATCCTAGATCTCGGGATGAGATCCTCTTGTAGTGGTGGAGTGTTGTAACGCCTCAAGACCGATGCTTCAGACGCCTTCCATGTTTTTCGTTGTCGTCGTGTGTTTTATTTTGTTGTTGTTGCATTTCATCATGTAATAATGCATATTGCATCCACATGTTTTTATAAAACTCGTTACCATTCGTAATTGCCGATTCTCCCTTTGTCTCTGTTGACCAATTGTTAGACCCTTGTCTTCGTCGAGCTCTCTCAGACCCCTCGTGTGCTCCCGAAACCTGCCCCGAACCTGACCCGCACAGTCATCTCCGTTGGATTCAAATCATCCCCTAACATCCGTAAAATATCTTTGTTTTATTTACTAGACTCCCAAGCCTATTTTCCCCGGACCGTCCGATTACGATCGAAGGGTCGAGATAACCCTAACCTATCCCACCGCTATATATAATAGGACCAAACCCTAATATCTAGGGAGATGTCCCATCCATTCCATCGCCGCGCCGCCACCCCATCGGGCCTCTCCTTCCACCTCGGGATCCGCCCATTCCCCACCAAGCCAATAACCAGCCTCATCCGCCCTGATCCAAAATTCCATCGCCCTCCTCTTTCCTCCATCCTCGAGCTCCCGCGGCCAGCCCCCACGCTCGATCTCTCCCGCAGCCAGCCGGCGCCCGATCCAGGATGGATCGAGGCCACGGCCTCGCATGCCCCTGCCTCCTCTGCTGCCGAGCGCGACCCGCCTTCGTCTCCTCCACCCCTCCGGTGAACCCATCCACCAAAGCTTCCCCTCACACACCTCGTCCATGCTCATCCTCCTCTCGGTTGGATGGAGCAAGAGCTCGTGCCCGAGGCCTCCCGTCCCCTCTCACATCCACGCCTGAGTTCGACCTCCTATGATGCCTTCCCGTTCGTCTTCCCCGAGCAGGAGCTCATGCCCGAGCTCCTCCGCCACTAGCAGCTCCATCGCGGCCCTTGCATCGTCGAGTTCCACCAGGCCCTGCTACGACCTCCCACTCTCGGCACCCCTTCCTCAACCGTGCCTGCTGATGCCGCCAAGCTCCCCCACCGCTGCTACTGTTCCCCTGCCATGGCGCCTCGGCCTCCTCAAGCCCGACGCTGTCCAAGCCCGTTCCCGGCTAGATCCGGACACCCAGCACCTCGCCGCCCCCTTCGCCCTGCTCGCCGGAGCTCTTCTCTTGGTCACCGGTGCCCTGCCCGCCTCCTCTGCTTCGCCCCTGCATGAGGAGGACGACCCCAGCGCCAAGTCTCGCTTCGCCGTTGACCGCGCCCCTGCCTCTAGATCGCCAAGGCCAAGTGTCTGCGTCCAGCCGGCCCGGCCAGACTAGGCCCAATGTGAGCAGATCCCCAGCCTAGTTCAAATTAGTTTTGGCCTGCTACATTTTTTTCCTGTTCTGTGAATTTCCTAATTTCCAAGGAATCGGAAGAATTGCAGAAAACCCCCCAGAGTTCATGCATTTAATAACTCACAAGTGGTGCATCATATGTAAAAACTTTATATATGTAAAATGCTTAGTTTTTCATCTAGTTTCATAATCTGCTGCTTTCATCCATGTTAAAATGCTTAAACTTGCTGTTTGTTTAATTTTGCATAAATGCCATGCTAAAATGCTTTATTTCATAACTAATTAACCGTAGCTCTGAATTTAATAAACTTTATATGTAAATGGGGTAGAAAAATGCCTAGTTTAACATGGTGTACTTTATTTTTCTGCTTAGCAACATTAAAATTGTGTTTATGGCAGAACAGTAGCTAATTCAAAATATGGACATGAGGATTTTCCGGAATTGTTGTTTGTTGTTTCCGGCCTCATTTAAACTTGCCTAAATAGCTAGTTTAATTATGCTTCACCTCTTTCCATGTTAACCAACATTTAATCTTGTCTTGTTCATAACCGAGAGAGAAACTAAATAATTGATGTGGTGTTCCGTCAATATGCAACTCGTTGCATATTGAGCTCCACTTAATTTGTAGTATTGTTTGTTGCACTTTGCCAAGCCATGCCTCTTTAAACCGGGCATGCATCGTACTTGATTGTGCATCATGCCATGACTATGCTTGTGTGTTTACCATGTTGTTTGCTTCTTTCCGGTTTGCTTCTCTTGGTATCTTCGATTTCGTTCCGAAGTTGTGAGGATTCATTCGACTACGTCCGTTTGTCCTCTTCATGGACTCGTTCTTCTTCCTTGCGGGATCTCAGGCAAGATGACCATTACCCTCGACATCACTTCTATCCTTGCTTGCTAGTTTCTTTGTTCTATCGCTATGCTGCGCTACCTATCACTTGTTTGCCATGCCTCCCATATTGCCATGTCAGCCTCTAACCTTTTCACCCTTCCTAGCAAACCGTTGTTTGGCTATGTTACCGCTTTGCTCAGCCCCTCTTATAGCGTTGTTAGTTGGAGGTGAAGTTGAACATTGCTACATGATGGACAGGATTATGTTGGGATATCACAATATATCCTATTTAATTAATGCATCTATATACTTGGTAAAGGGTGGAAGGCTTGGCCTTATGCCTGGTGTTTTGTTCCACTCTTGCCGCCCTAGTTTCCGTCATACCGGTGTTCTGTTCCCTTATTTTGCGTTCCTTACACGATTGGGGGACTTATGGGACCCCCTTGACAGTTCGCTTTGAATAAAACTCCTCCAGCAAGGGCCAACCTTGGTTTTAACATTTGCCACCTAAACCTTTTTCCGTTGGGTTCTTCAGACTCAAGGGTCATCTTTATTTTACCCCCCCCCCCGGGCCTGTGCTCCTCCGAGCGTTGGTCCGAACTAGAGCCACTTGCAGCGCCACCTCGGGGAAACTTGAGGATTGGTTTTAGTTGTACGTAGTGTTCATCCGGTGTGCCCTGAGAACGAGATATGTGCAGCTCCTATCGGGATTTTTCGGCACATCGGGCGGCTTTGCTGGTCTTGTTTTACCATTGTCGAAATGTCTAGTAAACCGGGATTCCGAGACTGATCGGGTCTTCCCGGGAGAAGGATTATCCTTCGTTGACCGTGAGAGCTTGTGATGGGCTAAGTTGGGACACCCCTGCAGGGCATAAACTTTCGAGAGCCGTGCCCGCGGTTATGTGGCAGATGGGATTTTGTTAATATCCGATTGTAGAGAACTTGACACTTGACTTAATTAAAACGCATCAACCGTGGGATTAGCCGTGATGGTCTCTTTTCGGCGGAGTCTAGGAAGTGAACACGGTCTTGGTGTTATAATTGTGCATAAGCAGTTTCGTGGTCGCTTCTTGATCACTTCTAGCTTCTCGATCGTTCTGTTGCTTCTCTTCTCGCTCTTATTTGCGTATGTTAGCCACCATATTTGCTTAGTGCTTGCTGCAGCTCCACCTCATTACCACTTCCTACCCGTAAGCTTAAATAGTCTTGATCTCGCGGGTTTTGAGATTGCTGAGTCCTCGTGACTCACCAGATGCTATCACAACAATTGCTGGTGCCGATGATACCAATGCAGGTGATATAACCGAGCTCAGATGGGAGCTCAACAAAGAACTTGGTCATTGCTATGTTTCGTTTCATGCTGATCAGTAGTGGAGCCCAGTTGGGACGATCGGGGATCTAGCAGTTGGGTTATCTTCTTTTCTTTTGGCTTCGTCTGTAGTCGGACTATGTGTGTGCTTTGAATGATGTATGAATTATATGTTCATTGTGTGAAGTGGCGATTGTAAGCCAACTCTTTATCCCATTCTTGTTCATTACATGGGATTGTGTGAACATGACCCTTCTTGCGACAAAACCACCATGCGGTTATGCCTCTAAGACGTGCCTCGACACGTGGGAGATATAGCTGCATCATGGGTGTTATAAACATGACCGCACATTCCTCCTCAATTACCCATCAACAAACAGACAAGTATTTCTTCATCGTTCCTCGCGTCTGCCATGAGTCATAGGAGGATTTCTTGGTTGAGAAATGACCAGGGAGCGACGAGCATGGAAGCAGACGCAATAGAGTGGTCCGACCACGCCGCGGAAGCAACACAGATGTCCCGCCGTCTCGTGAAAGAAACATAGATGTCCTCTCATGCCGTGGAAGCAGCAGAGAGGTCCTGACATGCTGTAGTGACCTGGAAAGATCTCTCATGGGAAGGAGAGGGCTCTCATAGGCGCATGCATGCTATGCTTAATAAGCTGATTGATGAGATCTCCAGCTGGGCGAAGCTGCAGGAGGAGATCAATGCCTTGTTGGATAAGGCGACGAATGTCATCCATGCAATATGGGATGAGAAGGCGAATCTCCACACCCAGTGCGACCTGCTAAGGGCCAAGATCGCTGGTAGAGCGAAGCAGGATGAGAAGAGCACTACCTTGTTGAAGAGGATGACCGTCATGGTCACGAAACTTATGGAGAAGAATGCCAAGCTCCGCATCGTGCGTGAAAGGCTAGTGGAGGAACCCGTGGCTGTTGTCAAGAGAGGTATTGAGGATGTGAAAGACATCATTGCCACTTGCGGCGAGAACTCCTACACCATGGACGAAATGATGAAGTTGGTGGAGTAGATCGAGGTGAAGTAGAGAGCAGCGACCCAAATCGTTATCTATATCTTCTTCTTTTGCCCATGTGTCTTTCCGGAATTGCCGCATGTGGCATTTTAATTATCTTCCTAAATATGTAAGAAAAATATTATGCATTACCATCGTCATCATATATATCAGTCTTGCTAAGTCTCAGTCGATGATATGTCCGTGAGATCTTACATCAAGATCCATGCAAAATTTTCTTTTTGATTTTCTTTTCTCTCTCTTAAATCTCAGTCGACTGAGACCTAGACACACCATTAAAATAGGGGCTCACGTGCCATGAATGGAGAAATTGGGAGCGAGGTGGGCTGCAGATGGTGGTCAATTGGCTTGCCTCCCGGTAAGCCTGCGTAGTGGTCTGCTCGCACGCCTCCCGTCTACTCAAATACCTACCCCTCACGGTGCCTCCTACCCAATATAAATGGGGAGAGATGCATGGCGGCACGTAGATGGTTAGTAGAATGCTCACTATTTCAATAATACTTGTGTTTCCGATTGTAACGTGGCAGCTCTTTGTTTCAGAATGACTTTGTTGGTGCCATGTCAAGGCAGCATGCCAAGTTTCATGATTTTCAGGCGAGTTTTGGATTTACGGGAATTTAAAAACCAAGTTTCTTAATGTTTTCGTTCAATCCACGACACCCATATGTTCAAAATTCATTCCCATTTCTTGCATGGGACCTAAACATTCACCAAAGGTGACACATATGATTTTCAACCCATTCTGGCGCACTTGAGGATGTGCATGTAGTTCGAATTTGAATTATGTACATTAAATGCCTAGAAAACTAAATTAATTTATAAAAAGGTCAAATGAACTCGGAAAAATTCCAAAATTTAGCACAACACTCCTATAGTTCTATGTTTCCTTTGTAGAAAAAATCAAAGGCAGGAAAAGGTAGTTGTTGGGAATGTTGCATGTAAAACAAAAAAAATTCTACGCACACGCAAGATCTATCCATGGAGATGCATAGCAACGAGAAGGGGAGAGTGTGTTTACGTACTGTCACAGACCATAAGCGGAAGCGTTATCACATCCCTAGTTCTGGTATGACTTAGACTAGCTAGTCATGTGAGCATCATGTTTAAATTTAAAGGAATTTTAAATGGGGACTGTTTCAAACCTAGCATCAAAGGAATTCAATAGGTTCAACGAAGATATTTTAGTGAACCCAAAGTGGCTTTAAAAAATGTTCATCATTTTTGGAAAATGCTGGAAACAGTAACCAGAGATGATGCACATTTTTCCATGACATTTTGGATTTTTGAACTAACACATATTGTATTTGAGTTGGAGCAAATATATGTTATAAATATTTTAATGCTTCACTAATTCTGATATTTTTTGAGGGGCTCTAGAATATTGCTTTCAGTCCCTGCAAATATTATTAGAAGAAACAAAAATGGTTTAGTGCTTGAATTAAATGAAAATAGATTGAAATAAATAGAAAACATTAATTAAAATAGAATTAGAAAAGAGAGAAAGAAGGACTTACCAAGTAGCCCAACTAGCCCAGCACTGTAGCTGAGGCCCAGCCCACCAGGGCGAAGTGGTCATCCTCAATCTCTACCAGAAGGCAGAGGCGTGTCCACGCACCTGCAATTGCCGTGGCCTCCTCCCTACCTGCTTCCCCCCTCCCCGGCCCTTCTAGCGACGCTAGGGAGATGCCCCGTGACCCCTCTCTCTTCTCCCTCACTCGCTGTTCTCTCCTCCCTCCTCTGCTTCTCTTGCACTCAGCCACCAAGCGCAGCCATCGCCGCCGTTCACCGCCACCATGTCAAGAGCCACTGCCTCGCCTCGTCTTTGTGCCCCGAGCTCCATATCCTCGCGCTGAAGCTCTTCACCGAGCCGCCTGACACCGGGAGCCTCTGGAACACCGTCACCATCCTCATCTTCAAACCAGAAGCCGGAGATCGCCATTATCCCTCCAACGACTCCGTCATCTCCCCCGAGCCGCTGAGCCCTCCATCCGACGCACAATGAGCCCCACCGTCGTTTCCCCTAACCCCGTGGTCTACCGCTCGCTATAGCCGTCGTTTCCATGACGTCCGAGGCATGCCGCCGCACAAGCTCGTCACCGATGAGGTTCCGGTGACCAAATGGTACCGTGCATATGCCCGTCGTCTTTGTGAGATCTTGTAGCACCTGTAGGAACTAACCTTTGATCCCCCCGTGCACCGTGTCGTCATTTCCATCGGCGCCCAAACTCTGGCCACTGCCGCGAGCTCACCTCCAGCAAGCTCGAGCCAACTTGCGCCCTCTCATTGCCACCCCTGGATGCGGTCAAGCAAGAGCTCCTCCCCAGTGCCCTCAGCGCGCCAAACCGCGGCTTGTAGCGCCATCCCGAGCATCTCCGGCAAGTTCCCGCCGTCGCTGTGGTCGCCGCCGTCACCTGCTAACGTGGCACCGGTTTAGTTAGCTAATGAGCCTGCTAAACACCCCTAGGGCCACTACCATGTGGGCCCCTGTGCCTGTTAGGTTAGTTTAATTTTCTGTTTAGGTTAGTTTAAAACCCAGCAGGACCCACACGCCAGCGTTGGCCCTACTGATGTGGTCGTTGACCAGACCCACCTTTCGGCGACACTAACCAGCCGTGTGTCACTGACGTGTGGACCACACACATTAGGTTTGACCTGGACCGGGTCTGTTGACCTGCTGAGGTCAGCATCACGCAATGCTGACGCAGTTAATAATTTTCTGGATTTAAAATGATTCAGAAAATTCTAGAAAATAGTTAAAACTGCAAAAAATTCATATAAATTCAACCATAACTCCAAATGAAATAATTTATATATGAAAAATGATCAGAAAAATCCAATCTATCCATCTGTACTGGTTTCATGCATGTTTAAACAAATTAAGCTTGCTTTTTAGATCAAAACATGATAATGCACTATTTGAATTCATAGTTTTAGTTTGAAGCTGAAACTTTGGTTCAGAATCACTCAAACCACCCTGTTTGTAGTTGCATTAGCTCAAACACACTCATTTTGCCATGTCATGATCCTGCATCATATTGTGCATTGCATTTATTGTGTTCCTTCTCTGTTGCCGATGGTTGTTCCCTCTCGATAGACGTGGTTCCGACGATCAGTTTGATGACACCGATGAAGAGCTATATCATCTTCAGAAGTGCCAGGCAAGCAAAACCCCCTTGTTCATCCCGATAGAATACCACTCCCTCGCTTCTGCTCTCTTTTACTAGATTAGGACAACAATGATACATCTGTTACATGTTGCGGTAGTTGAACCCCTTTTCTCTGCATGACCTGTCATTGCCAGAGTAAATAGATGAAACCCACTAGCATGAGTAGGAGTTGTTTGAGCCCTGATGTGCCTACTCATTCATGCTTGTTTGTCATGTCTGCTACTGCTTAGTGTTGAGTCAAGTCTGATTCATCGAGGATGAATTGGAATGTTGTGAACATGTCATACTATGTGTGAGCTAAGTGTATGAACACGATTTGGTAAAGGTAGCGGTGAGGGGCCATGTAGGAGTACATGGTGGGTTGTCTCATTGAAACCGTCCTCAAGAACCGAGTTCTGTGTTTGTGATGCATGAACAACTACTACTACGCGTTGGGCCCGAAACCAATGGAACCTCTCGACTTATTAACTGCCCCTGTCCTCTATCCGGGAGTTGCAAGTAGTTTCTCGTGTTTGTAGTATGCTTGAGGCCGTGCGTAGCGCTGACCCAAGGGGTGGGTTGTGATGCGGTAGGCACGTGGCCGGGTATGCGGGGCGCCCGTTTGGTGTCTCGGAACCCTATACACATCGTTCAGGGCCGTATGTGGAAACCTCGGCCGGACTCCCTGTGGATGGAACCTTAATAGGCGACAAACTTGGACTAGGGACTTGTGTGGTTAGTCAGGTCGTGGCCAACACCCTCGCTGGGCTTCCGCTTGAAGGTTGCCGAGTACATGTCATGTAAATGGCGATTTGTGGTGAGAGCATGTGTGAAGAAGTACACCCCTGCAGGGTTAACATCATCTATTCAAATAGCCACGTCCGCGGTAAAGGACCTCTGGGTTGCCTATACAGTTCATAGACAAGTGAAAGTGGATACCCTAAAATGCGCAAGATAAGCGTGAGTGTTATGGATGGCGTTCTCGTAGGGAGACGGGAGCGGATCCATAGTGGTGTACTGATATGGTGAATATGTGGACTCGTGTGCGCCACCTCAAAGAGTTACTTGCAGTCGTAGTTCAGGATAGCCACCGAGTCAAAGCTAGCTTGCTACAGTGAAACACCACCGTCCTTTGTTGATAATGATGCATATGTAGCTAGTTCTGATGTAAGTGTAGCCGAGTACATTTGTACTCACGTTTGCTTAATTTATGTTTTTGCAGAGAGACTTCAGTCTCGCTAGTAGTACCGCATGGACTTCAATGTTTAGCTTGTTACCTCAACTACAATCTTGTGCCCACGGTAGGATCTTGTAGATAGTCAGGCTTCTCAGCCCTTTTCTTTTGTAGTTTTCCATACTCAGACATGTTAAGCTTCCGCATGTGATTCTTGTTTGTATGCTCTGAATGTTGGGTCATGATACCCATGATTGTAATAATTGCCTCCTCGCAGCGTATTGAATAAATACTTTGAGTTGTAGAGTCATGTTGTGATGCCATGTTGTATTTGCACATATTGAGCATATTGCATGTATGATTATTGAAATGCTTGGTATGTGTGGGATCCGCCAATCTAGTTGTTTATTCTTGGTAGCCTCTCTTACCGAGAAACGTTTCCTATTGCTTCCACTAAGCCATGGTAGCTTGCTATAGCTCTGGAGCACCTAGGCTGGCCGGCATGTGTGCTTCTTTGTTCCTGTGTCTGTCCCTTCGGGTAAATGTCATGCGTTGTTCCTTCATGTCCCTGTAGCTTGCTATGACTTGGGTTCATACGTTGTTGATCGACACGTTCGTTGCTAGGTCATGTATGCCTGTCCCTGTAAGTTAGCACCACCTTGGGTTTACGACTAGTCATGTCGGCCCGGGTTCTTTGTCATATGGATGCTAGCGACACCATCATATACGTGAGCCAAAAGGCGCAAATGGTCCCGGGCCAAGTAAGGTGGCACTCATGGGAATACCGTGCGTGAGGCCGCAAAGTGATATGATGTGTTACATACTAGATCAGTGTGACTTAGGATCGGGGTCCTAACAAGGGTTTAATAACGCAGTTGATGTAGTCGAAGTTCTTCGCGTTCCAACCGATCAAGCACCGAACGTATGACACCTCCGCGTTCAGCACACGTGCAGCTTGATGACGCCCTCCGCCTTCTTGATCTAGCAAGATGGAGAGGTAGTGTATGAGTTTCGGTAGCACGACGACCTGGTGATGGTGAATTAATCTTTGCAGGGCTTCGCCTAAGCACTACGATAATATGACCAGAGGAGTACACGGTGGACGGGGGCGCCGCACACGGCTAAGACAATGTTGTGTCCTTGTATGGCGCCCCCTCCCCATGTATATATAGGTGGAAGGGGAGAGTGAGGAAGCCAATGAAGCCAGGTCGCGCCCCTAGGGGTTGGCCACTGGCCCTAGGGCTCCTGCCCTCCTGTGCCCCCCTTTCCTTGTATGAATAAGGGGGGAAGGAAAGAGGGGGAGAGGGAAGGAAGCAGGAGTCCAACTCCACACATTCCTTTCCTCCTCCCATTTCCTTTCCCTCCCCATAGGGCCGGCCCCATAGAGGGTGCACCAGCCCCTTGTGGGCTGGTGTGTTCCCTCAATTGGCCCATAAGGCTCATATCTTTGCCGGGGATGCCCGAAACTCCTTTCCGGTGACCCGATAAGTACCCGGTACCATCCAAAACACTTCCGGTGTCTGAATACCATTGTCCTATAAATATCAATCTTTACCTCTCAACTAGTTTGAGACTCCTCATCATGTCCATGATCTCATTCGAGACTCCAAACAACATTCAGTCACCAAATCATATAAATCATATAACACTATATCATCAACGAACGTTAAGCGTGCGGACCCTACGGGTTCGAGAACTATGTAGACATGACCGAGACATCACTCTAGTCAATAACCAAAAGCGGAACCTGGATGCCCATATTGGCTCCTACATATTCTACGAAGATCTTTGCCGGTCAAACTGTTATGACAACATACGCAATTCCCTTTGTTCATCTATTTGTTACTTGCCCGAGATTCGATCGTTGGTATCTTCATACCTAGTTTAATCTTGTTACCGACAAGTCTCATTACTCGATTGGTAATACATAATCCTGTAACTAACTCATTAGTCACATTGCTTGCAAGGATTCTTATGATGTGTATTACCAAGAGGGCCCAGAGATACCTCTCTCGAAGTGACAAATCTTAATATCCATCTATGCCAACTCAACAAACAACTTTGAAGATATCTGTAGAGCATATTTATGATCACCCAGTTATGTTGTGACGTTTGATAGCACACAAGGTATTCCTCCAGTATCCGGGAGTTGCATAATCTCATAGTCGAAGGAATATGTATTTCACATGAAGAAAGCAATAGCAATAAAACTGAATGATCATTATGCTAAGCTAACAGATGGGTCTTGTCCATCACATCATTCTCCTAATGATGTGATCCCGTTATCAAATGACAACACATGTCTATGGTTAGGAAGCCTTAACTATCTTGGATCAACGAGCCAGTCTAGTAGAGGCTTACTAGGGTCATGATATTTGTTTATGTATTAGGTTTCCAATCAATACAATTCTAGCATGAATAATAAAGCTTTATCATGAAGAAGGAAATATAAAATAACAACTTTATTATTGCCTCTATGGCATATTTCCTTCAGTCTCCCACTTGCACTAGAGTCAATAATCTAGATTACATTGTAATGAGTCTAACACCCATGGAGTCTTGGTGCTGATCATGTTTTTCTCGCGAAAGAGGCTTAGTCAGCAGGTCTGCCACATCTAGATCCATATGTATTTTGCAAACTTCTATGTCTCCATCCTTGACCTTTTCACCAATGGAGTTGAAGCATCTCTTGATGTGTTTGGTTCTCTTGTGAAACCTAGATTCCTTCGCCAGGGCAATTGCTCCAGTGTTGTCACAAAAGATTTTCATTGGACCCGATGCACTAGATATTTCACCCAGACTGGATATGAACTCCTTCATCCAGACTCCTTCATGTTTTGCTTCCTAAGCAACTATGTACTCTGCTTCACACATAAATCCCGCCACGACGCTCTGCTTGGAACTGCACCAACTGACAGCTCTACCATTCAATTTAAAAACGTAACCGGTATGTGACTTATAGTCATCCGGACCAGTTTCGAAGATAGCATCAACACAACCCTTTACAACGAGCTCTTTGTCACCTCCATAAACGAGAAACATATCCTTGGTCCTTTTTAGGTACTTTAGGATGTTCTTGACTGATGTCCAGTGATCCACTCCTGGATTACCTTGGTCCCTCCCTGCCAGACTTATGGCAAGACACACATCATGTTTGGTACACAGGATAGCATACATGATAGAACCTATGGCTGAGGCATAGGGAATGACTCTCATTCTCTCTCTATTTTCCGAAGTGGTCGGGCTTTGAGTCTGACTCAATTTCACACCTGTGATAAGGCAAGAACCCTTTCTTTGACTGATCCACTTTAAACTTCTTCAAAACTTTATCAAGATATGTGCTTTGTGAAAGTCCTATTAAGCGTCTCGATCTATCCCTATAGATCTTGATGCCCAACATATAAGAAGCTTCACCAAGGTCTTTCATTGAAAAATTCTTATTCAAGTATCCTTTTATGCTATCCAGAAATTCTATATCAACTCCAATCAATAATATGTCATCCACATATAATATCAAAAATGCTACAGAGCTCCTGACGGTGACACGTACCTAGGGTAGGGTCCTAGGTTTGACCTACATGCCCTTTCCAAGGATACGATACAAGAAGCCAAGGCCTATAAAGTCAAAGGGTAGATACCGATTGGAATCCTCAAGAAGTGCAATCCAATCGACATACGTTTCCACTCGGATACCCCAATTCCACTCGACCGGTGTTATTTCACTTGGAAGACAAGAATCCACTCAGAAGGCAGAAGACCTAGAGTCACCCCTGAATGGCAATGGTCAGGCATTTACTCCGTAGCCATTGAGGAAGCAGCCGGAGAGCGAGGCATTCTGGGGAGATGAGGCGGAGAAGAAGAGGATAAGGGAAGAAATGGCTAGCACTATTCAAAGCTGCGGCGGTGCCGCCTTAACTGGATCCACGACCGAGTGGCTGACTTGCGGGCCCGTGTGATCTTATCACATCCTGCAACAGGCGCTCGCCCTATACATGGAGAAAAAGGCGGCGCAGGGATCAAGGAGTCCATCCCAACCTGCCCTCCTTACTACGCCATGCCCCGCCCCGGGTGCTTCTCCAAAATTGGAATCCCGTGAAATCCGGGTGTGGCAAATTAGTCAATCGCACCAAAGATATCCAAATCCAATCTGCTAAAATCTATACTGCAAAGTTCACTCGGAAATTCCAGAACCTATAATAGATCAAGGCGACTGACAAAGGATTGAACATCAAGCTTGCTGACATGGACCCCTGGGAAAGTGTCTCCGAGAAGTACAGCCGGACCAAAAATAGCAGCAACCCTTCTTCACTTGACCCTCAATCCATTCGGGGGCTAATGACGGCGACACGTACCGAGGGTAGGGTCCTACGCCTGACCTACATGCCCTTTCCAAGGACATGACACAAGAAGCCAAGGCCTATAAACTTAAAAGGAAGATACCGACTGGAATCCTCAAGAAGTGCAATACACAGAACATATGTTTCCACTCGGATACCCCAATTCTACTCGACCGGTGTTATTTCACTCGGAAGACAAGAATCCACTCGGAAGGCAGAATACCTAGAGTCACCCCAGAATGGCAACGGTCAGGCATTTACTCCGTAGCCATTAAGGGCATTGATTGCGAGCGTTACCGGTAACGTACGCGACTTAACTCACAGTGAACCCTCATGTAACTGAGGAGGGCAAGGGGATGGACGACTCTATATAAGCCACCCCTCCCCTCAGGCACAAGGGTTCGCATCCCCTGTAACTATTTCCACACTCCAGTCGACAAGCCTCTGCGGCACCGAGACGTAGGGCTATTACCTCCTCCGAGAGGGGCCTGAACTCGTAAACTCGTGTGTGTAGAACCTCGTTGTAGCTAGGGCCTGACCTTCTCCTACGTACCCCCTACTTCTACTGTCAGAATCATTCCCATGATAGCTCCCACTTGTCGGTGTCAAAACTAGTGGATCTCGGGTAGGGGGTCCCAAACTATGTGTCTAAGGCTAATGGTAATAGGAGGCAGGGGACACGATGTTTTACCCAGGTTTGGGCCTCTCGATGGAGGTAATACCCTACTTCCAGCTTGATTGATCTTGATGATATGAGTATTACAAGAGTTGATCTACCACGAGATCGTAGAGGCTAACCCTAGAAGCTAGCCTATGATTATAATTGTTGTTGTCCTACGGACTAAACCCTCCGGTTTATATAGACACCGGAGGGGGCTAGGGTTATACCGAGTTGGTTACAGAGAAGGAAATCTACATATCTGAATATCCAAGCTTGCCTTCCACGCAAAGGAGAGTTCCATCCGGACACGGGACGAAGTCTTCAATCTTGTATCTTCATAGTCCAATAGTCCGGCCAAAGTATATAGTACGGCTGTCCGAGGACCCCTTAATCCAGGACTCTCTCAGTAGCCCCCGAATGTGGGTTCAATGACGATGAGTACGATGTGCAGATTATCTTCGACATTGCAAGGCGGGTTCTTCTCCAAATCCTTCAGAGTATTGTTGTGACAAGTAGTGTATGGCTCCTCATCAATGTCGTCCTCCTCAGCTTCTGAGCTTTAATAACGGTCGTATCCATGTGTCGAGCGAATGCGAGAAGTCGAGGCATTTTTACGTTTACCACCCCAACCACGCGAGTAAATCATCTATAAAAGACACAGGGATTCTCAGATCCAAATCACACCATCTCCTCCCAGCGAGTATTCATCATAGCACGCCCGGAAAAATCCACACCGCCATGGCCGGTCGTCGTTGTTCCTCCTCTCGCTCCCGTAGCACTAGGCCAGGCGATTGGGAGAGATGTTCTGTTCCCCACAGCCGACTAGTAGAGTTGCAGACCAAGGGGTTTCTTCCACCTGCATACATGGTCCCCGTCCGAGCTGTACTAGACACTTATAATGGCGGGGAGCAAGCGGAGAGCTTTCCAAACCCGTCCAAGGGAGAGCGGGTATGCTTCGTCCCCTTTTGCGAGCATTCCTCCTTTCCTCCACGGGCTCCTGGAGTTCTACGGCCTCCAACTGCATAAATTTACCCCAGCCTCCATACTGCATATCGCGGGCTACGTTGCCTTTTGCGAGCTTTTTCTGGGCTGTGAAGCTCATTTCGAGCTGTGGAAGAGGCTATTCTGCCTCGTAACCCGTACTCAGGAGGGGTCGGTATATCAAGTGGGCGGAGCCGAAATATGGCGCATCGCCGGGACAGGATATCTATCTGGCACCCCGAAGAAGACATCCGAGGACTAGCCCTCGGAATGGTTCTACGTGGATGACGTCCCTCTTCCGGACCCTATTCAGAAGGGCCTTCCCAAGTTTGTAAATGCCCCGTTGAAGAAACACCACAGCTGGCGCCCCAGGAGCCCCCAGGAGGAATATAACAAAGAGATCCTTTTCCTGATGGACAGGATAAATACGTTGGCCAAATCAGGACTGACAATTATTGAAGTCATGTCCATATGTATAATGCGGGGAGTGCAGCCACTTCAATATCGGGGAAAACCCATGTGGCACTTCAATGGAGAAGACGATGCCACCCGTTGCGGCCGTAAAGGACTGGACTCCCCCGCCGCTCTGGCGAAGATGTTGTCTGATTTATACAAAGGAGAAGAGGAGGAGTTCATCCATATCAAGCCACGGGATGGATTCTCCATGTACAATCCCCAAGCTGGGTGAGTCGCTATCTTTTATTCTAGTCTTTCCCACATTTTTAGCACAGATGTTTAATTCGTCAATTCATAGCAGGAACTGCGAAGGGCTATGAAGGATGTTTACAGCCCATCTCCACAACCAGAGGACCCTAACCGGGATCTCGATCCCGGACTCGAACAAGATCCGGACACATTTGTGGAGCTTGTTGACAGGACTCTTTACCAGTTGAGCTGCGATGGTGTGATGGTGGCCATCATAGCCGATTATCCTGGCCTACTCCCTGTATCCTAGGTAAGTAAAGCCAGAGTCCCAACTTTCGAAAAGGATTCCCTCTTTACATTTCACCCACCGCACATGTATTGCGTCTTACAGGGAAGGCCATTGGGGCGCCATGCTAAACCCGCACTGACTCGCCAACAAGGGGCACCGAAGCTGGGTAGGCTTAAAAGGAAGGCATTCAAGACTGAGTCGCCGTTGCAAAGGTATGTTTAAAAACTTGCCACGAATTTATCGTCATTAAAATATAACGATGTCCACTACCTTCCGACAGAAAGAACGCTCGCCGGACTGTATCCGGAGAGCCTGCCGGTCATGCTTCCACTAGCCGGACTCCGAAGCCGGACTCAAGGGCGGAGGTCAACGCGGACGATCCTCCTACAGAGGATGCGAATAGATTTTCCACTACAAACTCCAAAGTGGAGAGCGCCATAAATCATAGGCGTCGTCGGGCCGCACTACGCGACCCTAATTTCTCTGAAGAGGCATTCGATGCCTTCAACTCAGGGGACGCGTACCTCCGGGCTGCTCAAGGTGGACTCGCCAGGGCGACGGACCAATACGTAAAGGATATATGGGTAAGAAAATTTGATAAGTATGTATATCAGTAGCCCCTGGGACTTCAAACAGTTGGCACAACTGATTTAAGGATCCTCGTGTGCATAGGTTCTGACAGAGAAGAATACCCAGCTATCGAAAGAGCTGGAGGAGTGCAAGGCCCAACTGCGGGCTGCAATTGCCGTGATGGAGGAGTCTATGAAGGCCCCATCTGGTAATATTTGTTTTAAAATAAAATAATATCATGGCATGTACCAGTTAAGTATTCGGCATGAGTGCGATTCTAACAATAGAATCTGCAAACAATCCTGGAGGCAATCCGGAGATCTTACCAGAGGATGAGCAACATGTTCGGCGACAGCTGAAGGCTGGCCAGCGTGTGCTTACAAAGGTTATAAAGGAGAAAAATACTCTCCAGGACGCGAATGTCTGACTGGACATCGAATTAAAGGATGTTCGGGCCCAGCTTGCTAACTCCGTAAAGGAGAATAAGAGGCTACGGCGCGGCATATTCAGTAAGTGCTTTAACGAACCACTATAAAGTTCGTCAAAGAAGCGTGCTAACAGAATTATATATGTAGGCATGCTAACAGGTCGTCCCGAGGAGGAGATGCCCGGATCTGCAGGCGATCTTCTGCCGGAGCTCTCACAAATGCACGAACAAGTTCGGCAGGTGATGGGGGGCATTGCCCAAGCCTTGTGGCCATCTGCCTCCCTGCCAGGAGGCATGGGGGAGCTTGTGGAGATCCTCAAGGGAGCGCGGCAGTGCTTCCGATTATGGAAGATATTGGCCTGCCGACAAGGCGCAAGGGAAGCCTGGGTCATGGCGAAGATGCGGTACACCAAGGCTGACCCGAACCACATGGCCGAGGTCGGACCTGTAGGGTCAGATGGGAAGGAGAATCATGTACATCTGGTGTATGACCATGTAGCATTAGCCACTAAGTATTCCCGGAAGGACTATAGGCTAGACAGCCTGTTGGATGGTATAGTAGAAGAATTTAGTCAGTCTAAGTGACATTGTACTTCGAAGGACATATTTTGTCCCTAGCTGGATTGTATATCATTTGTCTTGGCCGACCTTTTCGCTTCAACCTCTGGACCCGACAGTCCGGAGTGTATTCGAATACCCGGTCAGTTACGTGAACACCGGGGCATGCGTGGAAACCAGGCGTAGGGGTTATAACTGCTTGAACAGACAAGTACCCAACTAGTTATGTTATATTACATGGGTAGTAAGAAACATCTTCTAGGGAGAATAGTTCCGTTAAGGGTTCCTTTCCCTGGGTGTGCATGCATCAATGTACATGTCCGAATTGCGAGAATTTATGCAGGATATAAGCATCTGGGGGCATGTTTTGTAATAGATAAAATACATCTTTTGTTCACCGACCGAATATTCCCTTAAGAACTCTAGCTTTCAGCTTTACCCAGTCTGAGGTACACATCTGGCTGACCCGGCAGTAACAATCGCAGAGGTGCTCCCTTTATGCCCTAGCCAAATTAACGGGAACGTAGGGCATGAACACAAGAGCCAGGCAACCCAGCTTGGCCAAAACTCAAGTCATATCGATGCATATAGTGGTGCAAAATTGCACATACGGAGAAGTGACGCAGATGTGGTGGGCATAAAGCCCAGAAGACAATTAAGCTTCTGTGCAAGAAGCCCCCAAGTATATTGAGCGTGCATAGCGTGGACAGAGTGTGCGGTCAAAGCATACTTGAAACTTTTAAGGCTATAAATGTAAAAGGCAGAGAGAGAGGATATAATTTAAAAAGGGAGACCGAGGTAAGGAGACAAACACGGAGTTCGGCACTATCGTAGAATCTTCGGAGTCTGGCCGCGTTCCATGTGTTCGGCTCGAGTCGATTGTCTGATGCATCATGCGGACGATATGTGCCTCCAGTGAGAACTTTATCAATGATGAAGGGCCCCTCCCATTTGGGCTTGAGCTTGTCTTTTTTCTTCTCTTGTAGGCATAGAATGAGTTCGCCAATGTTATAAGTTTTGGCCCGCACTTCTCTGCTTTTATATCTTCTATCCTGCTATTGATAGAATGCAGAACGGGCCTTCGCGATGTCATGCTCCTCCTCCAGGGCATCTAAGTTGTCCTGCTGATCCATCTCGGCTTCTCTCTCTTCATACATGCGCACTCTAGGTGAATCATGGATGATATCGCAGGGTAGTACTGCCTCTGCACCGTACACCATATAAAATGGTGTGTATCCGGTTGTGCGATTTGGCATGGTCCGCAGCCCCCATAATACAGATTCAAGCTCCTCGACCCAGTGCGTATCTGATTCCTTCAAGGATCACACTAGTCTAGGTTTAATGCCGCTCATAATAAGACTGTTCGCCCGTTCGACTTGACCATTTGTTTGGGGCTGATAGACGGAGGCGTAATCAAGTTTTATGCCCATTTTGCTGCACCAGGTTTTCACCTCATCGGCTGTAAAGTTTGAGCCATTATCGGTGATGATGTTATGGGGGACACTGTAGCAGTGTACGACCCTGGATATAAAGTCTATCACTGGTCCGGATTCGTCCATTTTAACTGGTTTGGCTTCTATCCGTTCGGTGAATTTATCGACCATGACCAACAAGTATTTCTTCTTATGGCTTCCTCCTTTAAGGGGTCCAACCATATCGAGCCCCCAGACCGCGAATGGCCAAGTTATGGGGATTGTTTGGAGGGCGGTGGGTGGCATATGGATTTGATTTGCAAAAAGCTGGCAACCGACGCAGTGTTGGACAAGATTTTGTGCGTCTGCCCGGGCTGTCGGCCAGTAGAAACCTATACGGAAGGCCTTGCTCACGAGCGCCCAGGCTGCGACATGGTGGCCGCCGAGTCCGGCATGAATTTCGGCCAAGAGCTGCCGCCGTTCCTCTTCAGAGATGCACCTTTGGAGCACAACTATTGCGCTTTTCTTATAAAGCTCTCCCTCGTGGACTTTGTAGGCTTTAGAGCGCCGCACAATGCAACGTGCCTCATTTTGGTCCTCTAGGAGTTCCTGGCTATTTAAGTAAGCTAGGAAGGGTTCCGTCCATGGGGCAATGAAATCCATAATCGTGTGGGCCAAAGGTGTGATTTCAGTGGCGGAGCCTCCGATTATGTCGGATTGTTCAGGGTCTGGGGTTGTGTGCGGATCCGGGCTAGTATTGTCAGACTCCCCTTCCCATACCACGAATGGCTTGAACAACCTTTCCAAAAAAATATTTGGTGGGACGGGGTCACGTTTAGCGCCGATGCGGGCTAGGATATCTGTCGCTTGATTGTTTTCTCGAACCACATTTGTGGAGCTCATTGACAGGACATTTTATCAGTTAAGCTGCGATGGTGTGTTGGTGGCCATCATAGCTGATTATCCTGGCCTACTCCCTGTATCCCATGTAAGTAAAGCCAGAGTCCCAACCTCCAAAAAGGATTCCCTCCTTACACTTCACCCACCGCACATGTATTGCGTCTTGCAGGGAAGGCCATCGGAGCGCCAAGCCGAACCCGCGGTGACTCGCCAACAAGGGGCACCGAAGTCGGGCAGGCTTAAAAGGAAAGCGGTCAGGACTGAGACACCGTTGCAAAGGTATGTTTAAAAGCCTGCCACGAAATTATCATCGTTAAAATATAACAACGTCCACTGTCTTCTGACAGAAAAAGCGCTCGGTGGACTATATCCGGAGAGCCTACCGGTCACGCTCCACTAGCCGGACTCCAAGGCCGGACTCAAGGGCGGAGGTCAACGCGGACGATCCTCCAATAGAGGATGCAGATAGATTTTCCATTACAAACTCCAAAGTGGAGAGCACCGTGAATCATAGGCGCAGTCGGGTCGCACTACGCGACCCTAATTTCTCTAAAGAGGCATTTGATGCCTTCAACTCAGGGGACGCGTACATCCGGGCTGCTCAAGGTGTCCACGCCAGGGCCATGGAACAGTACATAAAGGATATAGGGGTAAGAAAATTTGATAAGTATGTATATCAGTAACCCCTGAGACTTGAAACAGTTGTCACAACTGATTTAAGGATCCTCGTGTGCAAAGGTTCTGAAAGAGAAGAATACTCAGCTATCCAAAGAGCTGGAGGAGTGCAAGGCCCAACTGTGGGCCGCAATTGCCGTGATGGAGGAGTCTATGAAGGCCCCATCTGGTAATACTTGTTTTGATCGGGAATAATGGCATCTACCAGTTTAGTATTCGGCATGAATGCAAATCTAACAATAGATTCTGCAGACAATCCCAGAGGCAATCCAGACATTGTACCAGACGATGAGCAACATGTTCGTCGACAGCTGAAGGCTGGCGAGCGTGTGCTTACCAAGGTTATAAAGGAGAAAAATGCTCTCGAGGACGCGAACACCCGACTGGACGTCGAATTAAAGGATGTTTGGGCCCAGCTTGCTGACTCCGTAAAGGAGAATAGGAGGCTTCGGCATGGCATATTCAGTAAGTGCTTTAACAAACCATTAGAACGTTCGGCGAAGAAGCGTGCTAACAGATTATGTCTGTAGGTATGTTGACAGGTCATTCCGAAGAGGAGATGCCTGGGTCTGCCGGCGATCTCCTGTAGGAACTCTCACAACTGCAAGAACTAGTTCGGTAGGTGATGCAGGGTATTGCCCAGGGCTTATGGCCATCCGTCTCCCTGCCAGGAGGGATGGGGGAGCTTATGGAGATGCTCAAGGGAGCGTGGCAGTGCTTCCTATTATGGAAGATGTCGGCCTGCCGACAAGGCGCAAGGGAAGCCTGGGCCATGGTCAAGATGCGATACACTAAGGATGACCCGAACCACATGGCCGAGGTCGGACCTGTTGGGTCAGATGGGAAGGAGATCCCTGTACATCTGGTGTATGACCAGGTAGCATTAGCCGCTAAGTATTCCCAACAGGACCGTAGGCTAGACAGCCTGTTGGATGGTATAGAAGAAGAATTTAGTCAACCTAAGTGACTTTGTACTTCGAAGGATACATTTTGTCCCTAGCCGGATTGTAAATCATTTTTATTGGCCGACCTTTTCGCTTCAACCTCTGGACCCGACAGTCCGGAGTGTATCCGAATACCTGCTCGGTTTCATGAAAACCGGGGCACGCATGGAAACTAGGCGTAGGGGTCATAAGTGCTTGAATAGACAAGTACCAAACTAGTTATGTTATATTACATAGGTAGTAAGAAATATCTTCCAGGGAGAATAGTTCCGTTAAGGGTTCCTTTCCCTGGGTGTGCATGCATTGATGTGCATGTCCGGACTACGAAATTTATGCATGATATAAGCATCTGGGGGCATGTTTTGTAATAGGGAAAATACATCTTTTGTTGAGCGACCTAATATTCCCTTAAGAACACTAGCTTTCGGCTTCACCCAGTCGGAGGTACACATCCGGCTGACCCGGCAGTAACAATCGCAGAGGTGCTCCCCTTATGCCCTAGCCAAATTAACAGGAACGTAGGGCATAAACACAAGATCCAGGCAACCCAGATTGGCCAAAACTTAAGTCATATCGATTCATATAGTGGTGAAAAAGGCACATACGGAGAAGTGACGCGTATGTGGTGGACATAAAGCCCAGAAGACAATTAAGCGTCTGTGTAAGAAGCCGCCATGTATATTGAGCGTGCATAGTGCGGCCAGAGTGTGCGGTCGAAGCATACTTGAAGCTTTTAAGGCAATAAACGCAAAAGGGGGAGAGAGATGGTATAATTTAGAAAGAAAGACGGAGGTAAGGAGACAAACACAGAGTTCGGCACTAGGCGTAGAATCTTTGGAGTGTGGCCGCGTTCCATGGGTTCGGCTCGAGTCGATTGTCTGATGCATCACGCAGATGGTACGCACCTCCAGTGAGAACTTTGTCAAAGATGAAGGGACCCTCCCACTTGGGCTTGAGCTTGTCCTTTTTCTTCTCTGGTAGGCGTAGAACGAGTTCGCCAATGTTATATGTTTTGGACCGCACTTCTCTGCTTTGATATCTTCGAGCCTGTTGTTGATAGAATGCCGAACAGGCCTTTGCGATGTCACGCTCCTCCTCCAGGCCATCTAAGCTGTCCTGCTGATCCAGCTCGGCTTCTCTCTCTTCATACATGCGCACTCTACATGCACCGTACACCATAAAAACGGTGTGTATCCGGTTGTGTGATTTGGCATGGTCCGCTGCCCCCATAGTACGGAGTCGAGCTCCTCAACCCAGTGCGTATCTGATTCCTTGAAGGATCGCACTAGTCTGGGTTTAATGCCGCTCATAATAATACCATTCGCTTGTTCGACTTGATCGTTTTTTGGGGGGTTATAGACGGAGGCGTAATCAAGTTTTATGCCCATTTTGCTGCACCAGGTTTTCACCTCATCGGCTGTAAAGTTTGAGCCGTTATCGGTGATGATGCTGTGGGGGACACCGTAGCGGTGTATGACCCCGGATATAAAGTCTATCACTGGTCCGGATTCGGCCGTTTTAACTGGTTTGGCTTCTATCCATTTGGTGAATTTATCGACCATGACCAACAAGTATTTCTTCTTATGGCTTCCTCCTTTAAGGGGTCCAACCATATCGAGCCCCCAGACCGCAAAGGGCCAAGTTATGGGGATTGTTTGGAGGGCGGTGGGCGGCATATGGCTTTGATTTGCAAAAAGCTGGCAACCGACGCAATTGTTGGACAAGGTCTTGTGCGTTTGCCCGGGCTGTCGGCCAGTAGAAACCTGTACAGAAGGCCTTGCTTACGAGCGCCCGAGCTGCGGCATGGTGGCCGCCGAGTCCGACATGAATTTCAGCCAAGAGCTGTCGCCCTTCCTCTTCAGAGATGCACCTTTGCAGCACTCCGGTCGCGCATTTCTTATAAAGCTCTCCCTCGTGGACTTTGTAGGCTTTGGAGCGCCGCACCATGCAACGCGCCTCATTTTGGTCCTCCAGGAGTTCCTGCCTATTTAAGTAAGCTAGGAAGGGTTCTGGCCACGGGGTGGTGACCGCCATAATCACGTGGGCCGAAGGTGTGATTTAGGTGGCGGAGCCTCCGATTACGTCAGATTGTTCAGGATCTGGGGTTGTATGTGGATCCAGACTAGTATTGCCGGACTCCCCTTCCCAAACCATGGATGGCTTGAACAGCCTTTCCAAAAAAAATATTTGGTGGGACGGGCTCGCGTTTAGCGCCGATGCGGGCAAGGATATCCACCGATTGATTGTTTTCTCGAACCACATGGTGGAATTCGAGCCCCTCGAATTGAGCTGACATTTTGAGAACGGAATTACAGTAGGCTTCCATGGTCCTTGGCTTCAAAGTCTCCATTTATTTGAGATATTGTGAGATTTGAGTCCCCGCATACTTCTAGACGTTGAATGCCCGTGGAGACCACCATCCGAAGACCGTATAGCAATGCGTCATACTCGGCTGCATTGTTGGAATCTGTCTAAAGTATTTGGAGTACGTATTGGACTGTATGGCCGGTGGGGGACGTCAGGACGACGCCAGCCCCTAGACCAGCTTGCATCTTAGAGCCGTCAAAGTGCATGATCCAATTGGAGTACGCGTCGTACTCTTTAGGGAGTTCGGCTTCCGTCCATTCGGCGATGAACTCAACCAGTACCTGCGACTTAATGGACCATCGTGGCTTGTATGTTATGTCGAATGGGAGGAGCTCGATAGCCAATTTTGGAATCCGGCCCGTGGCGTCGCGGTTATTTATTATGTCATTGAGTGGTACTTCGGAGGCCACCGTGATTGAACACTCTTGAAAGTAGTGTCATAGTTTTCGGGATGCCATGAAGACTGCGTATGCTATCTTTTGATAATGTGGGCACCGTGACTTGCATGGAGTGAGGACAGTGGATATGTAGTATACCAGCTTTTGTAATTGTCAGGACCCCGACTCAATGCCACATCGATCTAGCATGTAACACCTCATATCACTTTGCGGCCTCACGCACGGTATTCCCACGGGTGTCGCCTTACCTTTGCCCGTGACCGTTTGCGCCTTTTGGCACACGTATATGATAGTGTCGCTAGCATCCATATGATAAGGAGCCCGGGCTGACATGGCTAGTCGTAAACCCAAAGTGGCACAGACTTACAGGGACAGGCATCCATGACCCAGCATCGAACGTGTCGGTCATCAGCGAGTGAACCCAGGCTGTAACACTGGGCTAGCAGGACTCCGGTGAACCGGGCTGTAGCGGGCTAACAGGACTCCGGTATTCATCGCGTGACATTTCCCCGAAGGGACAGACACAGGAACGAAGAAGGACACATGCCGGCCAGCCTAAGTGTTCCGGAGCAGTAGCAAGCTACCATGGCTCAGTGGAAACACTAGGAGACATTTCCCGGTAAGAGAGGCTACTAAGGATAAACAACTAGATAGTCAGATCCCACACATACCAAGCATTTCAATAACATACACACAATATGCTCGATATGTGCAAACACAACATGGCATCACAACATGACTCTACGACTCAAGTATTTATTCAATAGGCTCCGAGGAGCGAGATATTACAAACAGGGGTCTCATGACCCAACATTCAGAGCATACAAATCAAAGCACAAGCGGAAGCTATCATGTCTGAGTACAGACATCTATAAATGAAAAAGGCTTGAAAGCCTGACTATCTACCAGATCCTGCCGAGGGCACAAGATCGTAGCTGAGGTAACAAGCTAAATGTCGAAGTCCACGTGGAACTACTAGCGAGACTGAAGTCTCTCTGCAAAAACATAAATTAGGCAAACGTGAGTACAAATGTACCCAGCAAGACTTACATCAGAACTAACTACATATGCATCATTATCAACAAAGGGGATGGTGGGGTTTAACTGCAGCAAGCCAGCTTTGACTCAGTGGCTAACCTAAACTATGATTGCAAGTAACTCTTCAGGTGGCGCACACGAGTCCACATATTCACCATGTCAATACACTACTATGGATCCGCTCCCGTCTCCCTACGAGAACGCCATCCATAGCACTCACGCTTATCTTGCGCATTTTAAAGTATCCACTTTCACTTGTCTATGAACTGATATAAGCAACCCAGAAGTCCTTTTCCGCGGACACGGCTATTCGAATAGATCATATTAACCCTGCAGGGGTGTACTTCTTCACACACGCTCTCACCACTTACCGCCGTTTACACGACATGTACTCGGCAACCTTCAAGCGGAAGCCCAACGTGGGTGTCGGCCACGGCCTGCCTAAACACTCGAGTCTCTAGTCCAGGTTTATCGCCTATTCGGGTTCCATCCATGAGGAGATCCGGCCGGAGTTTCGCTCACAGCCCCAAACGATGTGAACAGGGTTCCGTGACACCAAACGGGCGCCCGGTTTACCCGGCCACGTGCCTACCGCATCACAGCCCACCCCTACGGTCAGCGCTGCGCACGGCCTCCAGCATACTACAAACACCAGAAACTACTTGCAACTCCTGGACAGAGGACAAGGGTGATCAAGAAGCCGAGAGGGTCCATTGGTTTCGGGCCCAATGCGTGGTAGTAGCTGAATCATGGATCACAAACACAGAACTCAGTTCCTGAGGACGGCTGCAATGAGACAACCCACCATGTACTCCTACATGGCCTCTCACCGCTACCTTTACCAAATCGTGTTCACACGCTTAGCTCGCACACCGTAGGACATGTTCACACACCTCTGATTCATCCCGGATGAATCAGACCTGACTCAACTCTAAGCAGTAGCAGGCATGACAAACAAGCATGAATGAGTAGGCACATCAGGGCTCAAACAACTCCTACTCATGCTAGTGGGTTTCATCTAATTACTGTGGAATGACAGGTCATGCAGAGGATAAAGGGGTTCAGCTACCGCAGCAAGTAACAGATGAATCGATGTTGTCCTAATGCAGTAAAAGAGAGCAGGAGCGAGAGAGTGGGATTTTATCGGAATGAACAAGGGGGGTTTTGCTTGCCTGGCACTTCTGAAGATAACATTGAGTCTTCATCAGTGTCAACGATCACATCATCGGTACAACGTCTATCGAGGGGGAACAACACCGGCAAACACAGAAGAAACACGATCAATGCAATGCACAATATGATGCATGCTATGACATGGCAATATGAATGTGTTTTGAGCTAATGCAACTAGCAACAGATTAAATGAAGTTGGTTTGAATACAAGATTCAAATTCCAACTCCATATATGGTTATTTAAATGCCCTTTATTTGTTTTGTCCAAAACAGAGGACAAACATTGTTCAAACATGCATGAAAATGGTACAGATGGATTCCTTGAATTTTCCTGATAATTTTTCATATATAAATTATTTAATTTGGAGTTACGGTTGAATTTCTATGAATTTTAGAAGTTTATACAATTTTCTGGAATAATAAATCATTTAAGATTTATTTAAATTCCAGAAAGGAATTATTGCGTCAGCATGACCTCATAGTGACGTCAGCAGGTCAACGGGCGCCGTCCAGGTCAAACTGACCTGTGGGCCCCGCGTGTCAGTGAGATTAGTTTAGTTAGAATTTAATTAAACTAAACTGGGTTGATTAACAGGGCTGGGCCCCACCTGTCAGTGACTCATCGGAGTCAACCAGGGCCCACCCGTGGTCAAAGCCAACGTCAGCTGCGCCGGCGTTTAGCCGCCGGCGAGCCCGACGCGGCGGCGAGAGTGGTTTTGGCCGTTTCGGCCACCAAATGGGTCACGGAGGGCATCGGGGTGGAGCTGAGGACGAACCGCGGCTCTTGGTGGAGTCCGTTGGGGTCGGGGTGGCCGGGGTTGGCGCCGGCGACGACCTAGGCGGCGACCGGAGTTCGGTTGCGCGCGAGATTGCGTTTCAGTTCGTAGAAGAGCGGGGCAAGGGGCTAGGAGGACGCTACGCATCGCGAGGAGTAGGTTGGACACTCCAGGGTGACCATATGGTCACCGGAGCATCGTCGGCGGCGAGCTCAGGCGGCGGTGCATTCCGGTCATCAAGGGGGCGACGGCTACGGCAATCAAACGAAGAGGGGAAGAGGGGGAAACGGTGGCGGAGCTCACAGCGGTGCCGTAGGGATGGTTAGCGGGCTCGGGGACGCGCCGGAGTGGCCGAATCGACGGAGAAGGGCGCCGGGGCCGAAGCTTGAAGATGATGACGATGGCGGCTGCTCGGGGCCCTTCTGGTCGCGTGAGACGTCGAGGAGGACGAGGGCGTCTTGGTGGAGCTTCTTGGCGCGTCGGCGGGGCATGGGGTGGCCGGTGGCCGCGGCTATGGCGAACGGCGGCGACGAGCTCCGCTCGGGCTGCGCGAGAGAGAGAGCAGAGGAGGGGGAAGGAGTCGAGAGAGAGCAGAGAGCGAGGGGAGAGACAGAGGGGGCTACGGGGCATATCCAGACGCGTCGGGGGCGCCTCGGTGGCAAGCAGGAGGTGGCCAGGGCGGCGTCGGCGCTCGCCACCGAGCTGCTTCGGTGCGAGGGGAGGAAGACGACAGGGGGGTTAGCGGTGGCGGGCTGGGCCGCACAGGAGCTGGGCCGGCTGGGCTGAGAGGTGAGCGCCAGGTAAGGTTTCTCTCCTCTCTGCTTTTCCTATTTCTGTTTTCTATTTTCTGTAGTTTGTTTTGATTTAGTTTTAGACACTAAATCATTTAATAAATTCTGTAGGTTTTTATGTGGCTTGCTAAAATATATACAAAGCCACTCACAAACTTCCAGAATTATTGGAGTCATATTTAATATATATTAAATATAAATCCAAAGCAAATAGTTATTGGATTAATTCAAATGGCCAAAATAAATTTTTCTGTGACTCCAAAAATATTGGTTTGAATTTTACCTCTTACCAACATTTCTATGGGATAACAGAAACATTTTCTTGGACTCATTTGAGAAGATTTAAATGTTGATCATTTTTAGAAAGTTTCTGAGGCTTTGGAAATCCCCCAATTCAAATTTCATTTAAATTTAAACATGATGCACACATGGAAGCAAGCATAGGTCAGGCCAGAACTAGGGATGTGACAACTCACCCCCACTAAACAAAAATCTCGTCCCGAGATTCAAGCGTAGGGTAAGGTGAAGGGGGAACGCAAACTAGCACAATCTTCACGATCCAGGTTGCACTTCAATTGAACGTTGATTCGTTCACCATCATTGTCTCGAAGTCTTGCCTTGAGAACTCCAACTATCATGACAACGAGAGGAAAGGAAAGACCCTAAAAGAATTGTTCTTCTCGAAGGTCGAACAACTCAGGATTAACCCATGGAATGAGACATAGCAACATCTCTCAAGCTGAGAGACGAAGCACACATCCATAGGAATGGAGTGAAGCAGATGACGAAGGTTCACTAGGTAGACAACAATTTCACGCTTAAGAAGGTGGTAATTGATTGTCAACGTAGCGAGGAGTTGAATTGCCATGATACCATAACGATGCACCTTAGGGAAGGTGACTCATGGAAATATCCCCTTAAGTGGCAAAAAGAATTACCTTTGATTCAGGGATGATTGGAACTCTTTTAACCAGCCTAAGACAATTCTCGAGCGATCGTTTGGAGGGGGTCGGTAGAATGGCATACTCGGACTTGGATGATGTGGATTACCTTGTTGAAGACAACATAATGGATGAATTTGCTTATCACCGGAAATGGAAGAGACCCATGGTAGAATGGCACATTGGCGGTGCAAGCTGGGAACAAAATGCAAATGCTGGGAATGATTCTGGTAACTGGGGAAGAACCCAACAATAGAGAGTGAATTCACTGTTTGAAAGGTCATAGCATTGCCGAGGAAACTGAGAGCATCCCAATTAGTGTCGATGATAACACCTAGCGCTTGTGCGTGCTCTCAAGAACTTGAGCATTTCCATATTCATCAGGTTTCACCAACATCCGTGTCAAGGATCCTGGCAACACAACGTACTACCATGATGAATGGTGATGGAGGATGCAGATGCAAAGGAAGATAACACCTTCTCAGATTTCACCCTTGGCGGGGCCAAGGAAATAAAATCTGGATGATCGACCGAGAGACATTTAGCACTCCGCTTCTAATGTTCTCCTTGATGTGCTAGCGTATCCCATTCATTGCAATGGTTTGGTATCTAGAACATCAAGTAAAAAGGTCAGACTTCGGAACACAGAAATCCATAGGGGCAACTAGGGAGTAAATCCTACGAAATCCCTATGGGGAGGTGGCCAACTTCCTCAATCAAGATACTACAATAATAGGTCTTCCGGCTGGGTGTGTTGGCCACGACATCCACTTTACCGGTTATCGCGAGACCAGTATTATAGTTCTTGGGAAATGTTCCAACCATCATATCTGCCTGAGATTCAGATCTAGTTGGTTCAGGATATTCCAGACTCATCGAGTCTAGGAAGAAAAACGAAAGTTTGCAACACAAATCGACGAGATAACGTTGCGAGATTCTCGGGGAATGAATTACGATAGCAAGCTCCAAAACATGAGCTGGTTCTGCTACAACATGTGAACATGTTGTCCAAGACAAGCATGACCACGTGATAGTCTTATAATAAAACACTACCGAGTTCAGGAGGGGGAACCATCATCGAGGATATCAAAGTTTTGTACAAATCCGTCTAGTACCTTCGGGACTAGCACTTAGAACTTATTAACCTTGAACAAATCAATCAGTGGCTTGGTGTGCTAGGGACACATATAGAATGGAGGTTGCAAGTCTCCGAACCACAGAATACCTCGCACGTATGCATGACTGATTTGGGATGATTCCAAAGGAAACAAAACTAACTTTCTCAAATTCACGGCGGCAACTTTCACCAAATGCACGTGTATAAGAGGAAGTCACTCCTTTCATCAAACACATACTTCATGAGTTAGCATGAAGAAATGCTTTCAGAAGTTTCCAACACTAACTTGTTGTCCAACAAGATCATGGAGGAGATAAGGATGTTGTCAATGGGCTCAACAACAATTCATCTGGGTTTCCTTTTAAAAGGAATTCCATAGTTAAGTGAACAAGTGATAGCATTGGTCAGACCCAAAAGATATAATGATGTATGCTCGAGGGATCAACCACGAGTAAGACAACATTACGAATATCGTTGGTACTGATTTGATTTGACGATAGCCCACACTCAAATCAAAGGATTGTTAAGACAATAGGTCCAGCAACTGATCACAGGGACCAATCGATGAAGATATCATCTTTCTTCAACACACACTACACAAGAATATCCCTTTGCAACGAGCTAAGCCAGGGAAGCTTTTATCTTCCAACTCTCCAAGTTGTTGTCTAGCTTAACCAACTAGCTCAGGGGTATCCAACACGGATTCTTGGAGAAAGGGTGGTTTACAGGATAAACCAACTTGATCACGAGCTCAACATAACGGTCAGGAAACAACCCGGTAACACTTCCAAGAAGATATTTGGAAAGCCACGAACCACCGGTATGTTACTAAGCTCGAGAACAATCTTGCTTTTCAGGCCAAGACTATATGATCAAATGAGTGAGGACTTGAAATAATTCCTAACTCATTGGTCAAGGAGTTCACCAGAAATAGGGACTAGGTAGCACAATCAATCTTAGGGTGACGATTCAATAATCAACACGCTAAGAATGAGGTTATCGTCCATTTAACTACCAAGCAACAGAGTTGCTAGCAGTATTGATTTCACACGCCATGATTCATTTGTCGGTATTCCGGTTACGATAACACAGGAACCGAGGAATGAACAATGATGGCAAGAAGTATCACTGTACCAAGAGTTCATAGGATGGTGTGCGATTCCTATAACAATCCCGATATAAAAGATGGTAATACTCCAAGGTAGAGCAGAACAAAAGCTGGATTAGCAATTTGATCTGCGGAGCACAACTTCTTTGACCCAATCCTGGATATGGAAGAGGTACTGGAGTTTGTTTCTCCTAGTCATTCCGCGATAGAATGGCTTGACGGACCACAAGAGTAATAGGCATCGATAAACGAACGCACGCATACTCTTGACTATCAATTGATAGACGAAGGTCAGTAGACAACTAAAAAGGGACAACTCAAAGGAACATATAACTTCCTGAGTTGTGGATGCATAGATTAGTATGTCGAACCAAGTTCAACATAATTCTTCCGGATAACCCATGCAGAAAGGTTGAGCTGGCAGAGTCACAACATAGCATGGAGAACTCATCGAGAGCACTCTTGTTGTCATCTTTTGGTTCAGAAGAACTCCTGCCAAGAATGGTTCATGGTAATTGGAAAAAGGATGTATCATGAACCTCGAGGATTATCGCAAAGGTTACTAATATCCTAAAGGAACTAGCAAACACTATCAACATGAAGTAAGTGGAGTGAATCTCGGGTTCAAAACCCAGGAGTAGAATACCTACTACTAAGTAGCATCACGGAATGCTTTCGAGAATAAAGGCCAGAATCATCACACTAGGACACAAATCATGGCTAGACCACTAGATGATCTCCTAAGACATCTAAGGTCATAATTATTAACTCCAACATATATGTTGAGGCAATAAAGTACCTCAACTCACTAATTTGTGTGATTAATCTGACCAAAAGGACATCGGGAACGGGAAGAAGGGATTTGCAAATGCATCAGACTGCTTAGAAACCTGGGATGACTCGGACAGCATAACGGCTGTAAATGCTCAGAGAAGATTGAGACATTCACAAAAATGGTGGCATAACCACTCAGAAGCACAATATCAAGGTTTCGAGATCAACAGTTAACATACGGAAGTGATAGGAACTGAAACGAGGCTTAAGTCCAACAATCTATAAGTCTACGGATTAGTAACACGTGATCCTGATAGAAAGAAGAGATAGCCTAGTTCCTTAACCCCGCAGGAAAGATAAGATGACTCAGATCAGAAGGGCATAAGGTATAAGGAGTAAAAAGAGCCTTACGTTCCATCCCACAATCAATTCCCTTATATAACTAAAGAATTTCTAGACTCAACTTTGACCAGTTTGGCTTGGAAATCCTACAGGCAGTCAAGCTCTGATACCAACGCTGTCAGGACCCCGACTCAATGCCACATCGATCTAGCATGTAACACCTCATATCACTTTGCGGCCTCACGCACGGTATTCCCACGGGTGTCGCCTTACCTTTGCCCGTGACCGTTTGCGCCTTTTGGCACACGTATATGATAGTGTCGCTAGCATCCATATGATAAGGAGCCCGGGCTGACATGGCTAGTCGTAAACCCAAAGTGGCACAGACTTACAGGGACAGGCATCCATGACCCAGCATCGAACGTGTCGGTCATCAGCGAGTGAATCCAGGCTGTAACACTGGGCTAGCAGGACTCGGAACGGCTGTAGGGCTAACAGGACCGGTATTCATCGCGTGACATTTCCCCGAAGGGACAGACACAGGAACGAAGAAGGACACATGCCGGCCAGCCTAAGTGTTCCGGAGCAGTAGCAAGCTACCATGGCTCAGTGGAAACACTAGGAGACATTTCCCGGTAAGAGAGGCTACTAAGGATAAACAACTAGATAGTCAGATCCCACACATACCAAGCATTTCAATAACATACACACAATATGCTCGATATGTGCAAACACAACATGGCATCACAACATGACTCTACGACTCAAGTATTTATTCAATAGGCTCCGAGGAGCGAGATATTACAAACAGGGGTCTCATGACCCAACATTCAGAGCATACAAATCAAAGCACAAGCGGAAGCTATCATGTCTGAGTACAGACATCTATAAATGAAAAAGGCTTGAAAGCCTGACTATCTACCAGATCCTGCCGAGGGCACAAGATCGTAGCTGAGGTAACAAGCTAAATGTCGAAGTCCACGTGGAACTACTAGCGAGACTGAAGTCTCTCTGCAAAAACATAAATTAGGCAAACGTGAGTACAAATGTACCCAGCAAGACTTACATCAGAACTAACTACATATGCATCATTATCAACAAAGGGGATGGTGGGGTTTAACTGCAGCAAGCCAGCTTTGACTCAGTGGCTAACCTAAACTATGATTGCAAGTAACTCTTCAGGTGGCGCACACGAGTCCACATATTCACCATGTCAATACACTACTATGGATCCGCTCCCGTCTCCCTACGAGAACGCCATCCATAGCACTCACGCTTATCTTGCGCATTTTAAAGTATCCACTTTCACTTGTCTATGAACTGATATAAGCAACCCAGAAGTCCTTTTCCGCGGACACGGCTATTCGAATAGATCATATTAACCCTGCAGGGGTGTACTTCTTCACACACGCTCTCACCACTTACCGCCGTTTACACGACATGTACTCGGCAACCTTCAAGCGGAAGCCCAACGTGGGTGTCGGCCACGGCCTGCCTAAACACTCGAGTCTCTAGTCCAGGTTTATCGCCTATTCGGGTTCCATCCATGAGGAGATCCGGCCGGAGTTTCGCTCACAGCCCCAAACGATGTGAACAGGGTTCCGTGACACCAAACGGGCGCCCGGTTTACCCGGCCACGTGCCTACCGCATCACAGCCCACCCCTACGGTCAGCGCTGCGCACGGCCTCCAGCATACTACAAACACCAGAAACTACTTGCAACTCCTGGACAGAGGACAAGGGTGATCAAGAAGCCGAGAGGGTCCATTGGTTTCGGGCCCAATGCGTGGTAGTAGCTGAATCATGGATCACAAACACAGAACTCAGTTCCTGAGGACGGCTGCAATGAGACAACCCACCATGTACTCCTACATGGCCTCTCACCGCTACCTTTACCAAATCGTGTTCACACGCTTAGCTCGCACACCGTAGGACATGTTCACACACCTCTGATTCATCCCGGATGAATCAGACCTGACTCAACTCTAAGCAGTAGCAGGCATGACAAACAAGCATGAATGAGTAGGCACATCAGGGCTCAAACAACTCCTACTCATGCTAGTGGGTTTCATCTAATTACTGTGGAATGACAGGTCATGCAGAGGATAAAGGGGTTCAGCTACCGCAGCAAGTAACAGATGAATCGATGTTGTCCTAATGCAGTAAAAGAGAGCAGGAGCGAGAGAGTGGGATTTTATCGGAATGAACAAGGGGGGTTTTGCTTGCCTGGCACTTCTGAAGATAACATTGAGTCTTCATCAGTGTCAACGATCACATCATCGGTACAACGTCTATCGAGGGGGAACAACACCGGCAAACACAGAAGAAACACGATCAATGCAATGCACAATATGATGCATGCTATGACATGGCAATATGAATGTGTTTTGAGCTAATGCAACTAGCAACAGATTAAATGAAGTTGGTTTGAATACAAGATTCAAATTCCAACTCCATATATGGTTATTTAAATGCCCTTTATTTGTTTTGTCCAAAACAGAGGACAAACATTGTTCAAACATGCATGAAAATGGTACAGATGGATTCCTTGAATTTTCCTGATAATTTTTCATATATAAATTATTTAATTTGGAGTTACGGTTGAATTTCTATGAATTTTAGAAGTTTATACAATTTTCTGGAATAATAAATCATTTAAGATTTATTTAAATTCCAGAAAGGAATTATTGCGTCAGCATGACCTCATAGTGACGTCAGCAGGTCAACGGGCGCCGTCCAGGTCAAACTGACCTGTGGGCCCCGCGTGTCAGTGAGATTAGTTTAGTTAGAATTTAATTAAACTAAACTGGGTTGATTAACAGGGCTGGGCCCCACCTGTCAGTGACTCATCGGAGTCAACCAGGGCCCTCCCGTGGTCAAAGCCAACGTCAGCTGCACCGGCGTTTAGCCGCCGGCGAGCCCGATGCGGCGGCGAGAGTGGTTTTGGCTGTTTCGGCCACCAAATGGGTCACGGAGGGCATCGGGGTGGAGCTGAGGACGAACCGCGGCTCTTGGTGGAGTCCGTTGGGGTCGGGGTGGCCGGGGTTGGCGCCGGCGACGACCTAGGCGGCGACCGGAGTTTGGTTGCGCGTGAGATTGCGTTTCAGTTCGTAGAAAAGTGGGGCAAGGGGCTAGGAGGACGCTACGCATCGCGAGGAGTAGGTTGGACACTCCAGGGTGACCATATGGTCACCGGAGCATCGTCGGCGGCGAGCTCAGGCGGCGGTGCATTCCGCTCATCAAGGGGGCGACGGCTACGGCAATCAAATGAAGAGGGGAAAACGGTGGCGGAGCTCACAGCGGTGCCATAGGGATGGTTAGCGGGCTCGGGGATGCGCCAGAGTGGCCGAATCGACGGAGAAGGGCGCCAGGGCCGAAGCTTGAAGATGATGAGGATGGCGGCTGCTCGGGGCCCTTCCGGTCGTGTGAGACATCGAGGAGGACGAGGGCGTCTTGGTGGAGCTGCTTGGCGCGTCGGCGGGGCATGGGGTGGCCGGTGGCCGCGGCTATGGCGAACGGCGGCGACGAGCTCCGCTCCGGCTGCGCGAGAGAGAGAGCAGAGGAGGGGGAAGGAGTCGAGAGAGAGTAGAGAGCGAGGGGAGAGACAGATGGGGCTACGGGGCATATCCAGACGCGTCGGGGGCGCCTCGGTGGCAAGCAGGAGGTGGCCAGGGCGGCGTCGGCGCTCGCCACCGAGCTGCTTCGGTGCGAGGGGAGGAAGACGACATGGGGGTTAGCGGTGGCGGGCTGGGCCGCACAGGAGCTGGGCCGGCTGGGCTGAGAGGTGAGCGCCAGGTAAGGTTTCTCTCCTCTCTGCTTTTCCTATTTCTGTTTTCTATTTTCTGTAGTTTGTTTTGATTTAGTTTTAGACACTAAATCATTTAATAAATTCTGTAGGTTTTTATGTGGCTTGCTAAATATATACAAAGCCACTCACAAACTTCCAGAATTATTGGAGTCATATTTAATATATATTAAATATAAATCCAAAGCAAATAGTTATTGGATTAATTCAAATGGCCAAAATAATTAACTCTGAGATACCAAAAATATTGTTTCGAGTTTTACCTCTTTGCAATATTTTCAGAGACTAAGAGGAACATTTTCTTGGACTTCTTTGAGAAGATTTTAATGTTGATCATTTTTTGAAGGTTTCTGAGGCTTTGAAAATCCCCCAATTCAAATTTCATTTAAATTTAAACATGATGCACACATGGAAGCAAGCATAGGTCAGGCCAGAACTTGGGATGTGACAGTAATGGGAATTTATGTCCGTTTGTCTCTTGTTCGACGATGAGCAGTGCGCTTAAAACCTGGTGTGTTGCGGCTAGGTTCAGTAGCATCGGTTCACCGACATTTGGCGCTACCAGAATTGGATTGGTGGCCAAGAGGGCTTTTATTGTCTCCAGCCCAGCCGTAGCCGCATCCGTCCACTCGTAGTGTTCGGTGCATCGAAGAAGGCATTAAATAGGTAGCGCCTTTTCTCCTAATCGGGAGATAAAGCGGCTTAGGGCGGCCATGCATCCAGTTAGTTTCTAGATTTGCTTGAGGTCTGTTGGGGTAGCCAACTGTGATAGAGCTCGGATTTTAGCTGGATTTGCTTCGATTCCTCTATTGGAGACAATAAAGCCCAAGAGTTTTCCGGCTGGTACGCCGAAAACACATTTTTCCAGGTTGACCTTGATGTCGTATGTTCGGAGATTGTCGAACGTAAGCCTCAAGTCATTTATTAATGATTCGATGTGTCTGGTTTTAATGACCACATCGTCTACGTAAGCCTCCACAGTTTTGATGATTTGTGTTTCCAGGCATGTTTGAATCATGCGTTGATAGGTTGCACCGGCATTTTTGAGCCCGAAAGGCATGGTGTTAAAACAGAAGGGACCATATGGAGTGATAAATGCCGTTGCGGCTTGATCAGATTCCGCCATCTTGATTTGATGGTATCTGGAGTATGTGTCAAGAAAACACAATGAATCATGTCCTACGGTAGGGTCGATAATTTGATCGATGCGGGGGAGGGGGAAGGGATCCTTGGGGCAAGCCTTATTAAGGTCTTTGCAATCGACACATAGGCGCCAGAATTTGTCCTTCTTTCGTACCATCACCAGGTTTGCTAGCCAGTCTGGATGTTTTATTTCTCTGATGAATCCGTCTTCAAGTAGCTTGGCTAGCTCTTCTCCCATGGCTTGTCGCTTGGGTTCTGAAAAGCGCCGAAGAGTTTGCTTGACCGGCTTGTATCCCTTTAGTTTGTTTAGGCTATGTTCGGCCAGTCTGCGTGGGATACCTGGCATGTCTGAAGGATGCCAGGCGAAAATGTCCCAATTCTCGCGCAAGAACTCTCATAGTGCAGCGTCTATTGTGGGGTTCAGCTGTGCCCCAATTGGTGCTGTTTTTGTGGGGTCCGTTTGGTGGACCTGAAATTTAACTATTTCATCTGCTGGTTTAAAAGAGGTAGACTTGGGTCGTTTGTTGAGTATCACGTCATCCCTGTCTACTGCAGAGCGCAGCGCAGTTAACTCTTCGGCTGTGAGGGCTTCTGATAATGCCTCCAGGGCTAGTGCGGCAATTTTATTTTCGGCCCGGAGTGCTATATCTAGATCACTAACTAGAGTGATGATTCCATTGGGCCCTGGCATCTTGAGCTTCATGTACCCGTAATGGGGTATAGCTTGGAAGCTTGTGAATGTGTCTCGTCCCAAGAGGGCGTGGTATCCACTGCTAAATGGTGCAACTTGGAATGTGATTTCTTCGGACCTATAATTCTCCGGGGTGCCGAATACCTCATCCAGTGTGATTTTCCCTGCACATCGCGCCTCCTGGCTAGGGATAATTCCTCTGAAGGTCGTGCTCCTTTGCTCAATGCGGCTCTTATCAATTTCCATTTTGTTAAGAGTTTCCTCATAGATGAGGTTTAATCTGCCACCGCCGTCCATGAGCACTTTAGTAAGCCGAAATCCATCAACGATTGGACTAAGGACCAAAGCGGCTGGTGCTCGGACTGTTCGAAATTGAGGTTCGTCGTTGGTGCTGAAGGTTATGGCCGGGTCGTTCCACTGGTTTATTGCTGCGACGTGGCAGACTTGGGCGAGGCTGTGGAGCGCTCGCTTGCGCCTATTGTTTGAGGCGAATGTCTCGAAGACGGTCAGTATTGTATTGTTATTTTCTGCGGGATGGTGCTCTGCGGTATTGTCGATGAGGGCTTTGGCCATCCCTCCAGTATGGTTCCATGCCCTGTTGAGGGCTTTGGCTTCTTTGTTATTGGGTTTGGTGACTTGCGAGAGCGCACCCTTTTAGTTCGGACGAGGGGTTTAGTTAGGGTCGGAGGATCCCAGAATTTTGTTTGGGTCTTCCAAGAGCTTTCCATCACGCAGTACTTCTGTACTATGGCCACTAGGTCGGCAAAGTGTGTTATGTCATGGCGACTTATGGCATTAACAATTCCCTTGTCCGTGCAATTTTTGCAAAAGAATGAGATTGCACCTTCCTCGTGACAGTCCTTAACCTTGCTCATTACAAGGAGGAATCTGGCCCAGAAGTGGTGTACTGCCTCTTGGGGCTCTTGTCTGATGTGGGAAAGATCGCTTGCGTTTGGGTGGGTGGGTGGAATTAAGTCTACGTCCGAACCCAATCTAGAACCCAGGGGGGAAGGAGCTCCTAAGCTTGGCAGCTCGGGCTCCAGGATATTGCCCAATATTGGTGGCCCGCTGCCCAGTTCTAAGTTCGGAGCCTGGGCCACGTCCTCCCGTAGAAGGGTATCCGGTTTAGAGAGCTCGGGAATCCGGACATAGTTCGTCCACAAAATAGAGGAAGAATTGCCGTTTTGTTCCTCCAACACCGCTATCTGATGGGTGACTGGCGGAGAGTTAATCTCCCTTAGGTCAGGTTTAAGCCCGATCCGATCATAATCCTAACGACTCCCAGGGCGGCGATGAGATTCAAGAACCCGTTTAAGGAGGAGAGCTCCATTGGATCCATCAGCTCGGTGAATTCCGGGCTGACGTGGAGGTTGTTTTTGATGACCTGAGATGTCATCATCGGCGTGGCGGCCGAACGAGCAGCCATGACAAAACCGCCCAGCCGGAGAGTTTGGCCTATAGCCAGGGATCCTCCGGAGGTGATGTTATCCATGACAACGAGGCGGGCCATCAAGCCTTATTAGGATGGCACAGTGGAACTCTCAATGAAAGCACCAATGTCGGTGTCAAAACCGGGAGATCTTGGGTAGGGGGTCCCGAACTGTGCGTCTAAGGCTAATGGTAATAGGAGGCAGGGGACACGATGTTTTACCCATGTTCGGGCCCACTCGATGGAGGTAATACCCTACTTCCTGCTTGATAGATCTTGATGCTATGAGTATTACAAGAGTTGATCTACCACGACATCGTAGAGGCTAACCCTACAAGCTAGCCTGTGATTATGATTGTTGTTGTCCTACAGACTTAACCCTCTGGTTTATATAGACACCGGAGGGGGCTAGGGTTACACAGAGTCAGTTATAGAGAAGGAAATCTACATATCCGAATATCCAAGCTTTCCTTCCATGCAAAGGAGAGTCCCATCTAGGCCGGGACAAAGTCTTCAATCTTGTATCTTCGTAGTCCAACAGTCCCGCCAAAGTATATAGTCCGGCTGTCCGAGGATCCCTTAATCCAGGACTCCCTCACCACTCACTTTCTTATAAATACAGGCTTCACTGTAAGTCTGTATAAAACCATATGCATTGATCACCTCATCAAAGCATATATTCCAACTCCGAGATGCTTGCACTAGTCCATAGATGGATCGCTGGAGCTTCCACACTTTGTTAGCACCTTTAGGATTGACAAAACCTTTCGGTTTAATCTTATACAACTCCTCTTTAAGAAATCCATTAAGCATTGCAGTTTTGACGTCCATGTGCCAGATTTCGTAATTATAAAATGTGGCATTTGCTAACATGATCCGGACCGACTTAAGCATCGCTACGGGTGAGAAAGTCTCATCGTAGTGAACTCCTTGAACTTGTCGAAAACCTTTCACAACAAGTCGAGATTTGTAGATAGTAACATTACCATCAGCGTCAGTCTTCTTCCTGAAGATCCATTTATTCTCAATGGCTTGCCGATCATCGGGCAAGTCCACCAAAGTCCACACTTTGTTCCCATACATGGATCCAATCTCAGATTTCAGGGCCTCAAGCCATTCATCGGAATCTGGGCTCATCATAGCTTCTTCATAGTTCGCAGGTTCGCCTTGGTCTAGTAACATGACTTCCAGAACAGGATTACCATACCACTCTGGTGCAGATCGTGGTCTGGTTGACCTACGAGGTTCAATAGCAACTTGATCTGACGTTTCATGATCATTTTCATTTTCTTCCTCTCTAGTTGGTGTAGCCATCACTGGAATGGTTTTCTGTGATGTGCTACTTTCCAATTCGAGAGAAGGTCCATTTACCTCATCAAGTTCTACTTTCCTCCCACTCACTTCTTTTGAGAGAAACTCCTTCTTTAGAAAGGTTCCATTCCTAGCAACAATGATCTTGCATTCGGCTCTGTGGTAGAAGGTGTACCCAATTGTTTCCTTAGTGTATCCTATCAAGACGCATTTTCCGATTTGGGTTCGAGCTTATCAGGCTGAAGCCTTTTGACATAAGTGTCGCAACCCCAAACTTTAAGAAACGACAACTTAGGTTTCTTGCCAAACCACAGTTCATACGGTGTCGTCTCAACGGATTTAGATGGTGCCCTATTTAACGTGAATGCGGCTGTCTCCAATGCATAACCCAAAAACGATAGTGGTAAATCGGTAAGAGACATCATAGAACGCACCATATCTAATAAAGTATGGTTACGACATTGGGACACACCATTACCCTGTGGTGTTCCAGGTGGCGTGAGTTGTGAAACTATTCTATTTATATTGTTTTAAATTAAGGCTCAAATATTCACCTATGCGATCAGATCATAGAAACTTTATTTTCTTGTTATGATGATTCTCCACTTAACTCTGAAATTGCTTGAACTTTTCAAATGTTTCAGACTTGTGTTTGATTAAGTAGACATACCCCCATATCTACTCAAGTCATCTCTATATGTCAGAAAATGACGATACCCTTCAGAAAATGACGATACCCTCCGCGTGCTTCAATACTCATTGGACCGCATACATTGGTATGTATTATTTCCAATAAGTCATTAGCTCGCTCCATTGTTCCGGAGAATGGAGTTTTAGTAATCGTGCCCATGAGGCATGGTTTGCAAGGATCAAATGATTCACAATCAAGTGATTCCAAAAGTCCATCAGCATGGAGTTTCTTCATGCTCTTTACACCATTAGGACCTAAACGGCAATGGCACAAATATGTTGCACTATCGTTATCAACTTTTCATCTTTTGGCATTAATATTATTAATATGTGTATCACTACTATCGAGATTCAACAAGAATAGACCACTCTTCAAGGGTGCATGGCCATAAAAGATATTACTCATATAAATAATCGTCTCACAATGAACGAGATCCAGAAATAATGTTCATGCTCAACGTGGGCACCAAATAACAAATATTCAGATCTAAAACTAATCGCAAAGGTAGATGTAGAGGTAGCGTGCCGACGACAATCACATCGACCTTGGAACCATTTTCGACGCGCATCGTCACCTCGTCCTTAGCCAATCTTCATTTATTCCGCAGATCCTCTTTTGAGTTACAAATACGAGCAAGCAAACCAGTATCAAATACCCAGGCACTACTACGAGCATTAGTAAGGTACACATGAATAACATGTATATCAAATATACCTTTGTTCAGTTTGCCATCATTTTTATCCGCCAAGTATTTGGGGCAGTTCCGCTTCAAGTGACCATACACTTTGCAGTAGAAGCGCCCAGTTTAAGGCTTGGGTCCAGCATTGGGCTTTTTCCTGGGATTGGCTACTTGCTTGCCATTCTTCTTGAAGTTCCCTTTCTTTCCCCTGCCATTTTTCTTGAAACTGGTGGTCTTTTTAACCATCAACACTTGATGCTCCTTCTTCATGTCTACCTCCGCAACCTTGAGCATTGCGAAGAGCTCGGGAATTGTCTTGTTTACCCCTTACATATTATAGTTCATCACGAAGCCTTTGTAGCTTGGTGGCATTGATTGAAGAACTCTATCTATAACACAATCAACAGGAAGATCAACTCCCAGCTGAGTCAAGTGATTATAATACCCAGGCATTTTGAGTATGTATTCACTGACAGAACTATTCTCCTCCATCTTGTAGCTATAGAACTTGTTGGAGACTTCATATCTCTCAACCGGGAATTTGCTTGAAATATTAACTTCAATTCCTAGAATATCTCATATGCTCCATGATGTTCAAAACATCTTTGTAGTCCCAGTTCTAAGCCGTAAAGCATGGCACACTGAACTATCGAGTAGTCATCAGATCGAGCTTGCCATATGTTCATGACATCAGCTTCAGCTCCTGCAGCAGGCCTTTCACCTAGCGGTGCATCAAGGACATAATTCTTCTTTGCAGCAATGAGGATAATCCTCAAGTTACGGACCCAGTCTGTGTAGTTGCTACCATCATCTTTCAGCTTAGCTTTCTCTAGGAACGCATTAATATGCAGGGGAGCGGTAGCTTGGGCTATTGATCTACAACATAGATATTGTCGGTGTACTAGAATAGGGGTACCCCAGTACCCCGAACTTGTGCACGGGCAGTTGCAGCACCCCGCGGCAAAGGCTTGCCGGGCGAACGCCAAAGACCCTCCAAGGATCCCTTGGAGCCATTCAACAACAAAGTATTTAAGCTAAGGAGACAAGACCCCGGCAAGGGGAGCTTGCCCGGAAGGCTAACCAAGGCGCTCCAAGGAACTTGCCGCGACGCGCCACACGCTCCGGCAAGGCGACAAGGCCCCGGCAAGAGGAGCTTGCCGGGAAGACTGACCAAGGTACTTCGAAGCCCGGTGAGCGACCAGCCTCCGGGCCCGACAAGATAGCAGCAGCGGCAAGGCGCTTGCCGCGGCAGGCGGCCACTCTGCGCCCACGCTCCAGCGCATCCACCAACGTGTCGCTCTAGGGGCCTCTCCGGGCGCGCGTGGCGGGAGGCTGTGCAGCCAGCGGTGCGCAGTGGCATGCGAAGCTGACAAGATCGCCATCGTGGCGAATGGTGGCGCCCCTAATGGTCCTTTTCTGCACTGTTCGGGCGACTCAGACGGGCATTTAATGCCCTTGTCCCCTGCCGTCAGAGTTAGGTAGGGTGCACTATACAAGCAACTGTATCACCTACCTCGCTTTTTATGTTTGTGCCCTTCTTTGAGTTGCCACCTGTCGGTGACCCCTTTAGCATATAAAAGGAGGCCCATGCGCAACGTAGGGGGGGGGGGGTTGGAGGGTTGGAGGGTTCGGTTTGGAGTTTTGATCACTTCGACTCATTTGTAAACCAGAAAGACACCACGCTCTCTCGAGAGCAAGAACACAAGATAACATAGCCAGACAAGCATCAGTAGGAGTATTATCTCTCCGGAGAGCTCCAAAGCTGGGTAAATCGCTCGTGTGCTTCGCCTCGATCTGCTCTTTGTGCGATCTCCGCCCCCCGCCGAACCGAAAGGGGCCCGGTCTGCCAGCCCCATAGGTGTTCGTGGGTCAGTTTCCCCTGACATCTTTGGCGCGCCAGGTAGGGGGCGTCGAGATTGTGTGAACCTGATCCGGTGTTCACACGAGCTAGATCTTCATTCCCTTCATCAACATGCCACCGAAGAAGAAGACTTCGGCGGCAGCCACTCCGTCCACGTCGTTTCCCCCACCGTTGGAGCAAACGGGTGGTGGAGTGGACGCCGGCGGAAGAACAGCCGTCGATGAGGGTGCTCACAGTGCTGCCAAGTCCAAGGACAAGGCTGCACAAACCTCGGCGACTGTACATGTTCCGCGCCACCCTCAAGAGGCGCAAGATCAACGGCACCATGGCGCTCGCAGCACCATGCGCATGATAGACCAAGGCCAAGCTGGTGGATCTCGGGACGCTCAAGACCAGCATGCACGCCAGCATGCTGGCACGAGCGGGGCACGGTCGCCTGGACGGGATACTGCTCCTTCTAACATAGTTAGAAGTTCGAGCACGTCCCGCTCCTCGCGCCGTCCGCCACTGCCACCCACCACTCCAGCAGAAGCTTTGGCGCGAGCTCAACTTCTTCTAGATTACCCTCCGACGTCGGACAAGATCGACGAATGGAGGGCTACCATTCAGAGTCTCATCGGCTACGCCAACGGCAACACTCCATGGTGGCCGAGCGCGTCGCCGCCGCGGCAAGGTTTCCAGGCGCGAGCCAGTGGCGACGAAACGGGTGGAGGTGCAACTACCATGCAATCACCGCCCCGAAGGCCAAGATCGCCGACTCGCCGGATCCACCTCGACAACGACTCCACTGCATCGTCGGATCCACGAGCTCGTCGCGATCAGCGCCAAGTTCTTCATGATCGACAACAAGAAGACGCTCGAACCCGCATCGAGCGCCGAAGAGAAGCGCGACGTCAATCCGACAAGCGCGCTGGGCCCTCTGTTGACATGCATGCGCCAGGGGAACCAGGCGATCTGCCATATGCGGTAGGTTGTCCTGCGTTCACTCGTGAGCTGCGGCAAGTCCAGTGGCCCAGTATAAAGAACTTCAAGCCAGACGTACCGGAGAAGTACGACGGCAAGACGCATCCATCAGAGTTCCTCAGCATCTACACCATTGTGGTACAAGCTGCCGGGGGACGAGATGACAAGATCCTTGCCAACTACTTTCCGCTGGTGCTCAAGCCCAACGTCAGATCCTGGCTCATGCACTTGCCGGACAACTCCATATCCTCTTGGGCTGATCTGTGCCATCAGTTTGTCGGCGCCTTCACTGGCGGACACAAGCCTCATGGCCAGGAGAGTGATCTTCATTTGCTCGCCCAGAAGGAAGGAGAGCCCCTGCGCAAGTACATTCAAAGATTCAGCAGTGTGCAGCACAACATCCCAGATGTCCACCCTGCCGCGGTGATCAGCGCGTTCCATCAGAATGTGCGAAACCGCAGGATGCGGGTGGAAATGGCAATGAGAAAGGTCAGGGACGTCAGTGAGTTATATGCATTGGCCGACAAGTGTGCACGTGCTGAAGAAGGGAGGAGACTCCCCAGAGAAAATATAGGAGCGGGAGGATCTGACAGAGAAGATGCTGCCCCGACAAGGAAAAACTGGCCGCGGAACAACAGAAGGAGGAAAGGCAAAGAAGTGCTAGTTGTTGAGCAGTCCGGCAACGGTGGTGGCGCCAAGGGAGCCAAAGCTGGTGACTCCGGCAAGGAGGTTGCCGCGGAGGTGGCGGTCGCCGACAAGCAGGACGGTACCAACAAGCAGTATTGCAAGATTCACCGCACCAAGGGCCATGATCTCCAGAACTGTAAGAAAATTGAGCAGCTTGTTGAGCAACAGAAAGCTGAATACGAGCGACGCGACAAGGAGAAGGCCCAGGAAAGTGCTGGGGGATCCGGCAAGAAACGTCCCGGCCGAGGAGGACGCCGCGGCAAGGCCAAGCAGCGGCAAGGGGACCGACCTCCTCGCGGCCACGACAAGGATGAAGATGACGGCGACGATGAAGATATGGATGATGAGGAGACTGATGAGCAGGAGTTCCAGAAAGCCACAGAGGTCCTGTGCGTTGACGGTGGTGCTTCTCTGCATGCCTCGCACCGCCAGCTCAAGCAGTGGGTGCGAGAAGTTAATGCAGCAGAACCACCCATCGAGTCACGCAAGCCTCTGAAATGGTCCAGCACGCCTATCATCTTTGATATTGAGGACCACCCTGATCGCATAACCGCGGTCGGGTGTTTGCCGATGTTGGTTTCACCAACAATCCGCAACCTCAAGGTCACAAAGATGCTAGTTGACGGCGGGGCCGGCTTGAACCTGATCTCCTCCGCGGTGCTCCAGAAACTCCAGATCCCTGACAGCGAGCTCGAAGAGACCGGTACATTTCAAGGAATCAACCCGGGAAGGAGCAAGCCAAAGGGAAAGATCACGTTGCCGGTAACATTTGGCAGTGAGCTGAACTTCAGGACTGAGAGGGTCACGTTTGACGTTGCCGACTTTCCATTACCTTACAATGGAATCCTTGGCCGTCCAGCACTCGCCAAGTTCATGGCAGCCTCTCACTATGCGTACAACGTACTGAAAATGCCAGGCCCAATAAGCGTCATCTCTGTCCCTGGCGACAAGAAGGATGCTCTTATCTGTGCCGACAAGATCTACCGGGAAGCAGCAGCCGCAGCAGAACACCATACCCTTGCCGCTGGAACTCCCGGGGGGAAGAAGAAGACCGAGTCCGGCAAGAGCTCCGATGCCCACTCCGGCAAGCGCACCTCTTCGGAGTGCTGCGCTACCGTCGAGGACGCACCATCGAGCTCCACCGGCAAGTGTAAGAAGGCAATGGCAGCTCCACCTGAGACCAAGAAGGTGTCCGCCAAGGAGGATGGCGCTGGTGGTACCTTCACCATCAGCGCCACTCTTGACCCCAAATAGGAAAGCACGCTTGTTGCTTTCCTGTGGGCGAATGTCGACGTGTTTGCATGGCAACCATCTGATATCCCCGGTGTTCCCAGGAAAGTAATTGAGCACCACCTTCCCGTCTGTCCTCATGCGCGGCCCGTCAAGCAGAGAATCAGGAAGCAGGCAGTGGAGCGCCAAGAATTCATAGCAGAAGAAATCAAGAAGTTGGAAGCAGCAGGCCTTGTCAGAGGAGTGCTCCATCCCACGTGGTTGGCCAATCTTGTTGTGGTGCGCAAGGCTAACGGGAAATGGAGACTTTGTATTGACTTCACTGATGTTAATAAATCTTGTCCCAAAGACCCATTTCCCTTGCCGCGTATTGACCAGATTGTTGACTCCACGGCCGGATGTGATTTGCTTTCATTTCTTGATGCATACTCAGGATACCATCAGATCTTCATGGCAGAAGAAGATGAAGAGAAAACCGCATTTATCACCCCGTGTGGCACATACTGCTTCGTACGGATGCCTTTCGGTTTGAAGAATGCTGGTTCAACATTCGCAAGGGTAGTCCACCATGCTTTTGAGCCACAGATGCACAGAAATGTGGAAGCCTACATGGATGACATAGTGGTCAAGAGCAAGGACAGGGCGACCCTAATTCAAGATTTAGACGAGACATTTGCAAATCTGCGCAAGATCAACCTCAAGCTCAACCCCGAGAAGTGTGTGTTTGGAGTCCCCTCCGGCAAGCTTCTCGGGTTCTTCGTGTCTCAGCGGGGAATCGAAGCCAATCCCGACAATATCAAGGCCATTGAGCAAATCGAAGCACCAAAGCACGTCAAGGATGTGCGAAGACTTACCGGTTGCGTGGCTGCTCTCAGCAGGTTTATCTCGAGATCTACTGAGCGCGCCCTGCCATTTTTCAAAATTTTGAAAAAGGAAGGTCCAATGAAATGGACTCCGGAAGCGGAGGCTGCACTGCAGGACTTGAAGAGATACCTGTCCTCCAGTCCAACGCTTGTCGCACCTAAGCCGCAAGAGAAGTTGTTGCTGTATATAGCGGCAACCAATCAAGTGGTTAGTGCTGCGTTAGTGGCGGAGAGGGAGGCGGATGATGAGCCAGCAACCACGGCAGACCCATCCAGCGACAAGCAGGGGGCTTCGCCGACAAGCTCTGGTCCCGACAAACATGAGTTTGCGCAGGAGCATGATAAGATGCCAAGGAGAATGGTGCAGTGCCCAGTTTACTTTGTCAGTTCCCTTCTGCAGGGGGCCAGGTCAAGGTACTCTGGTGTGCAGAAGTTGCTTTTCGGCCTCCTCATGGCCTCGAGAAAGCTGCGCCATTACTTCCAAGCACATGAGATCACAGTCGTCACTCGCTTTCCGCTGAAGAGGATACTGCAAAATCCAGAAGCAACGGGCAGGATCGTCGAGTGGGCGCTGGAACTGTCAAGCTTTGGTCTCAAGTTTGAGAGCACCTCAACTATCCAAAGCAGAGCATTGGAAGAGTTCATAGCAGAGTGGACACCAACCCCAGATGAAGAAATTCCAGACACGAGCATCCCCATTAAAGAGGCAAGCAAAGAGTGGCTGATGTAGTTTGATGGTGCCTTCTCGCTGCAAGGCGCCGGTGCAGGCGTGCTGCTTGTCGCACCCACTGGAGAGCATCTCAAGTACGTAGTCCAGATGCACTTTCCCAAAGAGCAAGCAACCAACAATACTGCAGAGTATGAAGGATTGCTTGCCGGTCTCAGAATCGCAGCAGACCTTGGGATCAAGAAGCTCATTGTCAGGGGTGACTCATAGCTTGTCGTTCGACAAGTGAACAAGAACTACCAGAGTCCGTTGATGGAAGCCTATGTTGATGAAGTAAGGAAGCTAGAAGAGTACTTTGACGGCCTACAAATGGAGCATATCCCAAGAGCTCAGAATGATATTGCTGATGGCCTGTCAAAGTGCGCCGCACTAAATTTACCTGTGGAACCAGGGATCTTTGTGCTTAAGTTGACTCAACCATCCGTAACACCATCAACTGGACAAAGCAAGAAGAGGAAGTTGGTTTCTGGTGACTACTTTCCGGCAGAGCTCCCCGAAGCCGCCGCCAAGAAAGTCCCCAAGATCAACACCAAGGATGCTGAGGGGCAGTCTGCTCCGGCAAGCCTTATGGTTTGTTCCGTTGAAGCAGACGCTCCCGACAAGTTTTGCTCCGGCAAGCTTGCCGGGGAACATCAAGCTCCGGCAGGGCCGCAAGCCCTTGCCGTGGAAGCGGATGTTCCCGCAGCAGCAGATATGCCTTTAGTCCTTGTTGTCGAGCCGCAAGCTCCAGCATGGGCACAACAGATTGTCCATTTCCTTCAGACAGGAGAACTTCCCGAAGAGCAAGAAGAAGCGGAAAGAGTAGCCCGACAGTCAAGTATGTACCAGTTTGTCGATAGCATACTGTACAGAAGAAGACTCAACGGTGTGAAATTGAAGTGTATTCGCCGGGAAGATGGACAAAAGCTGTTGGCAGAGATACATGGAGGCATATGTGGCCACCACATTGGCGCAAGAGCACTTGCCGGCAAAGCTTTCCGGCAAGGTTTCTTTTGGCCGACAGCCCTCCAGGATGCAACTGCACAAGTAACCAAGTGTGAAGCGTGCCAGTTCCACTCCAAACAGATACACCAGCCAGCTCAAGCTCTCCAGACGATCCCTTTGTCCCGGCCATTTTAGGTCTGGGGGCTCGATATCCTCGGCCCCTTCACCCGAGCTGTCGGGGGCTTTGAGTACTTGTACGTTGCAATCGACAAGTTCACAAAGTGGCCGGAAGTGCAGCCAGTGAGGAAGGTGACAACACAGTCAGCGGTCAAGTTCTTCAGGTCAATTGTTTGCTGTTTCGGGATCCCTAACAGGATCATCACCGACAACGGCACGCAATTCACGAGCCGCACCTTCATGCAGTACGTCCAAGACCTTGGCGCCAAGGTCTGCTTCGCTTCTATTGCTCATCCAAGAAGCAACGGTCAAGCAGAGAGGGCAAATGCTGAAGTGCTGCGTGGGCTCAAGACTAGAACTTTCGACAGGCTGCACAGGTGCGGAAGAAACTGGATCGAGGAGCTGCCGGTGGTTCTTTGGTCGATCAGAACGACGCCAAATCGAGCCACTGGCCAGACACCTTTCGCTCTAGTCTATGGAGCAGAGGCAGTTCTCCCCACGGAACTCGTATACGGATCACCTCGAGTGCTCGCTTATGATGAGCTTGAGCAAGAACAGCTGCGGCAAGACGACGCGCTGCTCCTTGAGGAAGATCGTCTTCAGGCTGCTGTACGAGCTGCTCGATACCAGCAAGCTTTGCGCCGCTATCATAGCCGCAAAGTTAAAGCCAGAAGCTTCGAGGAAGGCGACCTTGTTCTTCGGCGCGTTCAGTCCGCCAAGAATTCCAACAAGTTGACGCCGAAGTGGGAAGGCCCTTATCGGGTGAGACGAGTCACAAGGCCTGGCGCTGTCCGCCTTGAGACCGAAGATGGCGTTCCGGTGAGCAACTCCTGGAACATAGAACATCTTCGTAAGTTTTTCCCATAAGGCGCGGTTGCCGGGACCCGTTCCGGCAACCACCTTTTGTACAAGTCTTGCCGCTGTTGCATGTAATCCTTTGTACAAAGCCGGGCGCAGATCCCGTGCATAAGTAAAACCCCATGTGCTCCGCACAACTTGTCCATTTCATGTGTTAGTTCCTTTCTTGCATGCGATTATCTGACACTTTGTGCAGCACCTACATCCGGTAAGCAGTAACGAGCCGAAGAGCTCCATATTATTATTTTCTCTTCTTTCTTTTTCTTTTAAAGGAAAAGAAGGTTCCCTCGCACACAAGTTTGCCGGGGGGGAAGGAGAAGATTGTGGTGTGGACCAGGCGTCGTTCAAGCAAAGTTTTGCCTTGCTGGGAAGCAAACGACAGAAAAGCTAAGTTGCCAAAGTTTGAGCAATCACTTTTTTAAAAAAAAAATTTGAGTTATCTTCCTCGAACGACCCTGCTTTGTATGGAAAACCTGTGCGCAGAGGAACCTACTCGTGGCTAGTTGCGCACTTACTTTGTTTCGAGTTCGCTCAACATCTTAAGCGTGCTGCAACTAGTCGCGACAAGGTTTCTTGTCAGAAGCAGCGCCGCCAGCAGGCTGCTGAAGTTCCGCACTCAGCGCTCGCGGCTCGGGCGCCTGCGCCGACAAGTTCCCTAGAAGCGTAGGGTAAAAACATACAAAGGAAGGAATCTAGTAGAGGAAATAACATGGCAATTGATAACAGAAATAAAGTTATATTACAAGATAACTTGTCGCAGCTCTAATAGACTGTTTTCATAACATGATTAGCAGCGACAAGGGAAAAGAAGAAATGGGCGGCCTAATCTACGCGTCCGCCCTCGACTCCCTTGATCTCGCTCACCTTGTCCACAATGGGTGCGACAAGGGCCTTGAGTGCGTCCAGATCGGCGTCAGGCGGCAAGGACCTGAGGACGTTGGTGAAGCTGAGGCCTGAGTTGCGGAAGGCCACCTTCATCAGCACCTTCTAGAGAACCCCGGCGCAGATTTTGCGCGACTCGTCGGCCAGCTGCTTCGGGATCCTTTCCCGGAGCCGCTGGAGTGTCGTCGCCACGCCCTTGAAGAACAGGCTGAGCTTGGCGCTGGGTTGAAGACTCTCGTCGGAAGGATACCCGAAGTCCTCCATCCCCAGCTGCGCCAGCTCCTCGTTGATGACTGCGGCAGTGTTCACCAGACCCTCGGTCCGGTGCTCCACAGTGTCCCTGAACGAGTTCTGGGTAACTACAATGCTCTCCAGCAGCGCCGCGTCAGCCTTGACTTTCTCCGCCAAGGTCTTCTCCTGCTCCTTGGCGGCCTCCAGCGTCTGCGTCAGCGTGGCCAGCTTCAGCTCCAGGTCTGCTTTGGAATCCTTGGCGGCGCTGAGCTCCTTGCCCCTCTCAGCGAGAAGGCCTTGCAGCTCACTGTGGGCGGCAGCATCCTCCTCGCGCTCACGCTTGAGCGCGGCAAGCTCCTCGCCGCTCTTCCCAATATCGGCCTCCAGCCGCGCCACCTTCTCCTCTAGCTCTTTCTTGGCGGCCTCTGCAGTTGCCGCGGCGTCCTTTGCCTCCTTGAGCGCCCCGCCAAGTGCTCGCTCACGCTGGGCGAGCTCTTCCTCGTAGCTGTCGAGGTGGGCCTTCCGCTGCACTAGTTCGCCTTCCCGCGCGGACTGCTTCTCGGCGGCCAGCCTTTGCTCCTCCTCAGCCTCAGCCTTCTCGAGAAGAAAGGCCGTGCGCTCCTCGTCGACTCGCTCCCGCTCCTGCTCCAGGGACCGGAGAGCTTCTTGATTTTGGCCCCGGAGCTCCTCCGCGCGCTTTTCCATGTCGACTCCCACCTTCGCGACAAGCGCTTCCCGGGAAGCCAGCTTGGCTTGCCGGGCGCGGTAGAGTGACAGCAGCTTCCGCAGCAGCTGCTCCTCCTCGGGCTCGCCACTACTGCTGCCGGGCGTCAACCAATGACAGTCCAGCAGAGGTGAGCACCTCCCCGTCAAAAGCTTCCCCCTCGACTGGCGCCCTGGAGCTCGATGCCCAGGGTAGCTTGATGAAGATGTCGTCGCCGGCCTTCAAGTAGGCGCCGGGCTGGGGCTCCTCGGAGCCCGGCTCCGCAGAAGCGGCAGAGGGTTCGGCAGTCGGCGCAGCGCCCGTCGCTCCTGCGGCCTCAGGGTCGTCAGTGCGATTGACCGACCCCTCGCCGGCTTCCACAGTAGCAGCCCCGGCGGCCTCCTCGCCGGCGGTCTCATCAGCACCGGCACCTTCCTCGCCGGCACCCCCTGTCTCCATTGGCTCAGCCGAAGATGGGTCTGAAGAACGAAGAAGGGAGGAAAATCAATCAAAAATCCAAGAAAGGAAAAACGGAAGAAACAGAACCCAAGGGAAAGTTTCTGGGCAAGTGGATTACCTGCGCCAAGATCTTCAGTTGCGGCCTCGGTCGCCGCAGGATCAGCAGTGCCGTCCCTTGCCGGGGAGTCCCCCCTTGCCGGAGAGCGCTCCCTTGCCGGGGACTCCTCCCTTGGCGGCGCAGTCGAAGCAGGTGGCACTTCGGGACCGGCCTCCGGGCGCTCCTGATGAGGCTGCTCTACTCCTGCACAAGTCAACAAGCAAGATATCAGCGAAGGAAAAAGCACTCAAGCGCGCCCGGCAGCAGAAGGTTAAACTATGAACTTACGCTGGGGGCTGCGCTGGGGGCTGCTTTGAGGAGTGATCACCGCGGCTTTGGCCCTCTTCGCCGCTCTCTGGGCCAGCGTTCTAAAAAGAAAGGAGTCCAGATTGGAGGAAGTCAGATATAAGATATAAACAGCAAGATTGAAGAACTACAGGAGCACCAAAGAAACTCACTCTTCTTCCTCATCGTCGGAGCTGAGCGCGGAAAGATCGAAGTCCGGCCCTCCTCCGGTGCGGCGAGGTGGAGGAGTAGGATCCCTTGCCCGCTTGGCGGGGGCAGTGGCAGTGGCCCGGGAAGATCCCGCTCCAGTTGCCGCTGTTGCGTGAGGCGCTCCCGCGGCAATATTTCTTGCCGCGGTAGAGCGCGTCGCGCGGCTCGGTGGCTGTGGAGCCGGCTGCCGCCCCGTTGCGTCCCCGGCCCTGCGAAGGCGCCTCCTTGGCGGGGCCGAGGGCTCCGCCTGCGGCAAGTTCTTTGAAGGCTCAGCCTCCTCCTCGCCGGCCTCGCTCGACTCGGCTTCGGAACCGGCAGGTTCCTCTTCACCCATGAACTCCGCGCGTTCGGCAAGGTTTGCCGCCTCTGCAGCCTCCGCCTCCTCCACGGTGAACCCGAATGCGCCCGCGGCAGCTGCAGCCGCAGCCTCTTCCGCCCTAGTGGCGATGAGCTGCAGCTCCTCGTCGGTGGTGTCACGGGTGAGGCTCTTCTGCTCGTCAGCGCGGACCGGCACTTCCTCCAAGGTGTCGAAGAACGCTCGCACAACGTCATCCGCAGGCTCTTGCCAAGTTGGGACGATGCCGCGTGAATCGCACAACGGCATCATGGCACGGATCCGGTCAAGCGAGGAGTTATTCCACAAAGGAACTACACCCCTCGACAGTGTGAATGGGTGCTGGGGGTCGCGTTTGAATAACTCCAAGAGCATTGCGTCCAACTCCAAGACGGTGAAGTTGTAGTTCAGGCCCGGCCGCAGTCTCATGATGTCCGCCGAGTTCTTGAACTCCCAGGCGGGCCTCCCCCTCTCCTGCAGGGGGGCAATGCGGCGGCGGAGGAAATCTGCCCCGACAGCACCTACAGTGAGCCCGGCAAGCCTGAGGCAAAGAATCCTAGTGATGGCGATCTTCAGCCTCTCGTCTTCCGGGGCCACGTTGCTCCAGTCATTTCCGCGCACTATTGGAGTTTGGCGCACGGCGGTGAAGGGCTGCGGATTCTCCTCGATGATCCAGCACCACTCCACTCTCCACTCCTCCCACTTGCTACGGAGCTCACCATCCAAGTACGCCTCCTTCTTGCCGACTCTCGAGACCCAGGCAATCCCTCCGGCAAGCGGCTCTCCTCTCTCTACCCGAGGAATGAAGTAGTGGCGGAAAAGGGCAACACTAGGGTGGACTCCGACAAAGTTTTCGCACAAGTGTGCGAAAAGTGCCATGGTCAGGACAGCATTGGGGGTGAAGTCAAGGAGGCGGAAGCCATATGTGTTCATAATGTCACAGAAGAACTCCGAGAAAGGCGGGCAGAGCCCGCAGTAGAAGAATAGCGGGAAGAACGGGTACCCATTTGGAGCCAACTTCGAAGCGGTAGCCGGGAGTACCCTCGTGCGCGGATGCGCACGCATCTCCGTCGCCCAAAAGAGGTAGAAGTACTCCCTCAGCTCCTGCACGCCGAGCTGGGGGTGAAGATCGCCCGCTCCTTCCGCAGCGCCGCGAGCCGCTGCGCCTCGGCCGACTTCACACCCTTTCCCTTGTCGCCTTTTGGGGCCATGGCGGAGGTGGTGGAAAAGGTCGACGGTGTGGTGATGCTGGTGGCAATGGGGGGGGGGGGCGGAGCGCTGCTCTCTCAGTCTCGAGAAGAAGGGGGGGAGCGGCGGAGTTTGTGAAGACGGAGTAGTAGCAACCAGCGAGGGGAAACGAACTACCCCTGTTTCCTCTGCTTATAAAGAGGGACGGGGCGGACGTTTTGCCCTTCCTAATAAACAACGCGTGCCATTATGGGAGAGCGCGGTGGATACGGAACAAGATTTGGCATGGCCCAGCCCGCGTGTGCCCGTGCCCTGTCTTGGGCCTAGCCCAACAACGCTCGGCACCGTGTCTGGCCCAGGCCCGGGGGCTCCTGTCGGTGTACTAGAATAGGGGTACCCCAGTACCCCGAACTTGTGCACGGGCAGTTGCAGCACCCCGCGGCAAAGGCTTGCCGGGCGAACGCCAAAGACCCTCCAAGGATCCCTTGGAGCCATTCAAGAACAAAGTATTTAAGCTAAGGAGACAAGACCCCGGCAAGAGGAGCTTGTCGGGAAGGCTAACCAAGGCGCTCCAAGGAATTTGCCGCGACGCGCCACGCGCTCCGGCAAGGCGACAAGGCCCCGGCAAGAGGAGCTTGCCGGGAAGACTGACCAAGGTACTTCGAAGCCCGGTGAGCGACAAGCCTCCGGGCCCGACAAGATAGCAGCAGCGGCAAGGCGCTTGCCGCGGCAGGCGGCCACTCTGCGCCCACGCTCCAGCGCATCCACCAACGTGTCGCTCTGGGGGCCTCTCCGGGCGCGCGTGGCGGGAGGCTATGCAGCCAGCGGTGCGCAGTGGCATGCGAAGCTGACAAGATCGCCATCGTGGCGAACGGTGGCGCCCCTAACGGTCCTTTTCTGCACTGTTTGGGCGACTCAGACGGGCATTTAATGCCCTTGTCCCCTGCCGTCAGAGTTAGGTAGGGTGCACTGTACAAGCAACTGTATCACCTACCTCGCTTTTTACGTTTGTGCCCTTCTCTGCGTTGCCACCTGTCGGTGACCCGTTTAGCATATAAAAGGAGGCCCATGCGCAACGTAGGGGGGGGGGTTGGAGGGTTGGAGGGTTCGGTTCGGAGTTTTGATCACTTCGACTCATTTGTAAACCAGAAAGACACCACGCTCTCTCGAGAGCAAGAACACAAGATAACATAGCCAGACAAGCAGCAGTAGGAGTATTGTCTCTCCGGAGAGCTCCGAAGCTGGGTAAACCGCTCGTGTGCTTCGCCTCGATCTGCTCTTTGTTCGATCTCCGCCCCCCGCCGAACCGAAAGGGGCCCGGTCCGCCGGCCCCATAGGTGTTCGTGGGTCAGTTTCCCCCGACAGATATGCAAAACTATAAGACTAAGTTCATGATAAATTAGGTTCAATTAATCAAATTACTAATGAACTCCCACTTAAATAGACACCCCTCATGTCATTTAAGTGATACGTGATCCAAATCAACTAACCCATGTCCAATCATCACGTGAGATGGGGTAGTCATCAATGGTGAACATCTCTATGTTGATCATATCTACTATATGACTTGTGTTTGATCTTTCGGTCTCTAGTATTCCAAGACCATGTATGTACATGCTAGGCTCGTCAAGTTTAACCCAAGTATTCTACATGTGCAAAACTGTCTTACACCCGTTGTATGTGCACGTAGAGTCTATCACACCCGATCATCACGTGGTGCTTCGAAACGACGAACTTTGGCAGCAGTGCCTACTCGGAGAGAACACTTATATCTTGAACTTCAGTGAAGGGATCATCTTATAATGCTACTGTTGTTCTAAGCAAAATAATATGCATAAAAGATAAACATCACATGCAATCAAAATATGTGACATGATATGGACATCATCATCTTGTGCTTTTGATATCCATCTCCAAAGCATCATGATGATCTCCATCGTCACCGGCTCGACACCTTGATCTCTATCGTTGCGTCGTGGTCGTCTCGCCAACTATTGCTTCTACAACTATTGCTAACGCATAGTGATAAAGTAAAGCAATTACATGGCGTTTGCATTTCATACAATAAAGAGACAACCATAAGGCTCCTGCCGGTTGCTGATAATTTACAAAACATGGTCATCTCATACAATAACGTATATCACATCATGTCTTGACCATATCACATCAGAACATGCTTTGCAAAAACAACTTAGATGTCCTCTATTTTTTTGTTGCAAGTTTTACGTGGCTGCTACGGGGTTCTAGTGTCACGCCCAAGATGCGACCCTATCCTAAAGGAACTCGAAGGTCCCACCAAGGATAGAAGCGCATCTTGAAGACGCTTTTGCAAGGTGGATATCATTACATCAACATTACATAATAGATAGGGATACATACATAAGGCATACAATGCCACACGAATACAACATCATCTTACGTAAGAGCACCATCCGACTACGGATGAAACACAAACGGAAACTCAAACGACTTCCACCCTACTAGCCCAGACTGCCCACCTGGAAACTATCCCCTGATCGAAGAAGAAGCAGAAGAAGAACTCCAAAACAAGCAAACATCTCTCTCGCGTCATGATCATCGCATAACCTATACCTGCAACTGTTGTTGTAGTAATCTGTGAGCCATGAGGACTCAGCAATCCCATTACCATGGGTATCAAGACTAGCAAAGCTTAATGGGTAAGGAAGGGGTAAAGCGGTGAGGTTGCTGCAGCGACTAAGAAAGTATGGTGGCTAACATACGCAAATAAGAGCGAGAAGAGAAGCAAAGGAACGGTCGTGAAGCTAGCAATGATCAAGAGGTGATCCTGAACTCCTACTTACATCAAACATAACCCAAAACCGTGTTCACTTTCCGGACTCCGCCGAAAAGAGACCATCACGGCTACACACGCGGTTGATGCATTTTAATTCTGATCTGGTGTCAAGTTATCTACAACCGGACATTAACAAATTCCCATCTGCCACATAACTGCGGGCACGGCTTTTGAAAGTTTATACCCTGCAGGGGTGTCCCAACTTAGCCCATGATAAGCTCTCACGGTCAACGAAGGATAGACCTTCTCCCAGGAAGACCCGATCAGTCCCGGAATCCCGGTTTACAAGACATTTCGACAATGGTAAAACAAGACCAACAAGACCGCCCGATGCACCGACAATCCCGATAGGAGCTGCACATATCTCGTTCTCTGGGCAACACCGGATGAGACATCCTACGAGTAAAACCAGAGCACACTCAAAATAGAGCACACTCAAAACGGAGCAACGGTTCAACACATACACTCTATACATGTTCAAAGGACAAGCTGTTCAAAACAGCAACTAGGCATATAGCAAACATCAAAACAATATGCTACAATATCCCAACATAAGAACAAAAGGCATGGGCATGAAGTACAGGTAAAGCATGACAAAACATGAACACTGAGCTCTCTCCAGAAAACACTAGAACATGCTCAAAAGTACATGGCAAGATTGCAAATAATAACAGTTTCAGACATGGCAGAAATAACATCAGGTTGCAATGTTTATAGCTATCAAACAACATGTTACAGGAACTTATCATGGCAAACAAAGGCATGACATGAATCTACTAATTAAATAGAACAAAAGTCCCTTACTCACGATGAGCCAAAATGGCACAGAAAATATGATGGCACCCATGTAAACATGGCAAATGATATGACAGATTCATACATGGCAGGAACAACAATAAGTAGGCATTTTGGTGAGCTTGTACCACTCACCACAAAGAAAAACATGGCATGGGCTCGGGGTCGCCGGCGAAGGAGCTGGGCTCCGGATCCGATGTGACGCGGGTCGGATCCGGGCGGCGGGGCAGCGAAGCTCCGCAGGACGCCGCGGTGGCGGGCGATGGCAGCCGTGGACGGGCGTCGCGGGCGGCGGGGTCTGGCGGAGGCGGGGTCCGGTGAGGTCGGCGGCGGAGAGGCGCCTGTAGGGACACGTTGGCGAGGCGGCGGGCGGCGCTCTCCGGTAGAGGCGCGGGCGAGCGGGCGCGGGATCGGGCCCGCGCGGGATCGGGCCCGCACGGGCCCCGGATGGGCTCCGCGGGCCGCTGCGGTGGGAGGCGGCGAACGCCACATGGCAGGCTGCGGTTGGACGGGGGGAGCGGGGCGGACATGTCCGGCTATCGCAGACGCGTCCGGCGGCGGTGGAGGGAAAAATTTAGGGTTTGGACCCGGAATTTTGGGGGGAGAGGCATATTTATAGGTAGAGGGAGCTAGGAAACTCCAAATGAAGTGCGGTTTTCGCCCACACGATCGTGATCAAATGACCGAGAGCATGGAGGGGGTTTGGATGGGTTATTGGGCCACTGTGAAGGGGTGTTGGGCTGCAATACAAAAGGAACTTTCGGGGTTACACAGTTAACTATTGGAGTATCAAACGGACTCCAAATGGCACGAAACTTGACAGGCGGTCTACCGGTGGTGTACCAAGGCCACTTGGCAAGCCTCGGCCCATTCCGAGAATGTTTAACACCCGCACACGAAAATAGACAAGAAGGGGACGCCGGATGACATAGGAGTACCAGATTGAAAAACGGACAACGGGGAAAATGCTCGGATGCATGAGACATGATGACATGATAAAATTCAGCACGCAAACAAATGACATGGCAATTACAACGAATAACTGGCGGACACCTGGCGCATCGAATCCGGGGCGTTACAACACTCCTCCACTAACAAGAGATCTCGTCCCGAGATCTTAGGAACGAGAGGGAAGGGAAAAGGGATGACGTGCAACAAGAACTCAAGAGAACAAGCAAGGAATGAAGAGCACTCGAGAAAAAGAGAGGAACGACGAGAATGACAAGAATCGAAAGCTCATGGAATGAGATAGACTATGGAACCACTCCGGTTAGAACGAGATAAGAAACGAATAAGACTGAAAGGATTTAGGCAGCACTCCGGCTGAGACATGGAGGAATAGAACACGAGCTTGAGAGGATGTAAAGATACTTGATGAGAGGAACAACACAAAACCTCCGGAAGAATTGAAAAAAATGGAATGAGAAGAACGGGGAAGGAGATGATAACTTCTACCACGAATGCATTTGAAAGCATCCTTGAAAGGAAAGATTGAATGTAGTTGTTGGAAATTCAACAACAAAAGAATTGCTTGTTGTGGACTTATAGATGTCATCTCAAAATTATGAGGTGATCTCCGACCACAAACGGAAAAGATTGAATAGCTGAGAACAACGAAGAAATGCAAAACTCCACTTCAAAAGAATACGGAGAATTAATTGCACTTCAAAAAGCAAAAAGGAAAGATACTTGAGCTCCTTCGAGAAGAAACTTGATGAACACTTGAGGAATGCATTAAATCATGAAGAACGCCATGAAGAACTCCGGTAAACAAAAGGACAATGAGATGGAATTGAAGGATGAAAAGAATAAGATGAGCCTTGCGGTGATTTAGATGGAGGTTCCGACGAAATGGCCGAGGAAATTTGAACTCCGGAAAAGAAAAGATGGAAACACTTGGAACTAGAATTTATTCAGCAAGAACAAACTCTGAAGGAAGGGATTACTCACTTGGATGAAATAAGAATAAGATTTATTGTATGCTTATCCTTCATAAAATTAAATTGATGACAAGCAATGCATTTTGCATATTCGTATTTCTTCTTGAAAAGGATTAAGGGGGAATATAGCACAAAACTTGAGAAAGTCTTCATGACCCACCGGTAGGATTGAAAAGAACGAAAGAATCGATATGATGAGAATGGAAAAGGAATCTTCAACGAACCGCCGTAAGAATTCGAAAATGATAGACGAAAGAGACTGAATCACCGGGAAGAATTAGAAAAACAAATATGCTTGATGGGATTTAGATACAAAAGAACAAAGAGATCATGAGCTGATTAAAGAATAGTTGAATGAAGCACCGGGATAAATAGAGAACAATAACTGGAATGATGGCCTCCGTTGAAAAGAAACAGAAATCAACTCCGATATACTTCGGATGGATGAAAAGAACTTCTGACAAACAGGGTAATTTTCGAGGATAACATGAAGCTAGAACCACGAATATTCGAGAGAATGGACAAGGTTTAAGAGGAAAAAACTCTTCTTCGGTCTTCAAATGACGACGAGAAACACCACCAAAATTACTGAGATACTCCGAGAGAATGAAAACCAAAAAGGTTGAGCCAACAATGAAATGATTTGAAATCGATCTTGGAAAAGCATCTGACTGATGAAATTCATTCTTACGTCAAACTTCAAAAAGGATTTGAGAATAACTCCGGAGGAATTAGAAGAGTCAGGTAAGATCCTGGGAAAAGACCTGTGGGTTAGGGCCCACTAAAAAGAAAAACACCGTTGGAAAGGGATGTTGAACAGATAGATGATGCACTGGAACAATTGATGTATTTGAATGAGGTGACAACCTCAAATTAATTGGAACACAGAAGAATCTTTTGAGATGTCTTGAACACTCCGGAAGGATAAACTGGCGAGAGGCGAACGAGCAGGGAAAACACTTGATCCGAGGAAAGGAATACGATCAACACCGAAAAACTTGAATTTGGATCCACCGAAAAGGAAAACGAGATGTAGAATGTCCACCGAGACGAGAATTCATCGGTTGAAATGATTGACGAAAGACTGAAGAGGCTCCACATGAATTTAATTGATGGTCGAAAGATACTCAGACTTCGGGAAGAAGAGGGTGGGAGGGCGGGAAAACAACGGCAACTTGGAAGGGGAAACCGACGAATATCTTGAAGAGAAAACAACGGTTGAAAGAAGGCAAAGGCTTCACACGAGTAGGATGGATATTCGATTACAGACTCTGAATCCGAGAAGAAAAGGGTGGGCGGGTGGGATAAAACAAATACAAGTCCGGATGAAAAAAAACAACATCGATTTAAAAGAGCTGAGGATTGATCTCCCAAAGACAAAGAGGGTCGAATCAGCTTGCCGAGAAATGCACCGGACACAAGAGGATGGATAAACAACGAAAACTAACCGCGTGATCCTAAAGAAAAAAAATTTGAAGGGGAAGAGGAGTAGTTCAAAACACCTACGTCAAGATTCCTCACCAGAGCGACGAAGAGGCTGAGGAGTAAAAAAAATTCCTACTCTCCGATATAGCTAGACTCCAAAAACAGTTTTCTTCTAGACTCAACAACGGCCAAACTACACGATCAAACAAGGGGGGCTCCTAAGGTCGGTCGAGGCTCTGATACCAACTTGTCACGCCCAAGATGCGACCCTATCCTAAAGGAACTCGAAGGTCCCACCAAGGATAGAAGCGCATCTTGAAGACGCTTTTGCAAGGTGGATATCATTACAACAACATTACATAATAGATAGGATACATACATAAGGCATACAATGCCACATGAATACAACATCATCTTACATAAGAGCACCATCCGACTACGGATGAAACACAAATGGAAACTCAAACGACATCCACCCTGCTAGCCCAGGCTGCCGACCTGGAACCTATCCCCTGATCAAAGAAGAAGCAGAAGAAGAACTCCAAAACAAGCAAACATCATTGTCGCGTCATGATCATCGCATAACATGTACCTGCAACTGTTGTTGTAGTAATTGTGAGCCACGAGGACTCAGCAATCCCATTACCATGGGTATCAAGAATAGCAAAGCTTAATGGGTAAGGAAGGGGTAAAGTGGTGAGGTTGCTGCCGCGACTAAGCAAGTATGGTGGCTAACATACGCAAATAAGAGCGAGAAGAGAAGCAAAGGAACAGTCGTGAAGCTAGCAATGATCAAGAGGTGATCCTGAACTCCTACTTACGTCAAACATAACCCAAAACCGTGTTCACTTCCCGGACTCCACCGAAAAGAGACCATCACGGCTACACACGCGGTTGATGCATTTTAATTTGGATCTGGTGTCAAGTTATCTACAACCGGACATTAACAAATTCCCATTTGCCACATAACCGCGGGCACGACTTTCGAAAGTTTATACCCTGCAGGGGTGTCCCAACTTAGCCCATGATAAGCTCTCACGGTCAACGAAGGATATACCTTCTTCCAGGAAGACCCGATCAGTCTCGGAATCCCGGTTTACAAGACATTTCGACAATGGTAAAACAAGACCAGCAAGACCGCCCGATGCGCCGACAATCCCGAGAGGAGCTTCACATATCTCGTTCTCAGGGCAACACCGGATGAGACATCCTACGAGTAAAACCAGACCTCGAGTTTCCCCGAGGGGGCCCCGCAGTCTACTCGGTTCGGATCAGCACTTAGACAAGCACTGGCCCAGGGGGGCTAAAATAAAGATGACCCAAGGGAAGGGTATAGGTGGTGGTGAGGCAAATGGTAAAACCAAGGTTGGGCCTTGCTGGAGGAGTTTTATTCAAAGCAAACTGTCAAGGGGGTCCCATAAATCACCCAACCGCGTAAGGAACGCAAAATCAAGGAACATAACACCGGTATGAGGGAAACTAGGGTGGCAAGAGTGGAACAAAACACCAGGCATAAGGCCGAGCCTTCCACCCTTTACCAAGTATATAAATGCATTAATTAAATAAGACATATTGTGATATTGCAACATAATCCTGTCCATCATGGAGGAATCTTCAACTTCACCTGCAACTAACAAGGCTATAAGAGGGGCTGAGCAAAGCGGTAACATAGCCAAGCAACGGTTTGCTAGGAAGGGTGAAAAGGTTAGAGGGTGACATGGCAATATGGGGAGGCTTGAAGAACAAGTGACAGGAAGCGCAGCATAGTGGTAGAACGAAGCATCTAGTATAGCGATGATAGTAATGAGATCCAAGGTGACGGTCATCTTGCCTGAAATCCCGCTAGGAAGAAGAACGAGTCCATGAAGAAGATGAAGCCACGAAGACGAACCAAGCGTAGACGAATGAATCCTCATGATCGCAACGAAAACGGGAACTATCGAGAAGAAGCACACAACATGGTAAACACACCACACATGAACATGACATGATGGTCAACCAAGTATGATGCATGAAAAGGCTACATGAGGCTACTCATGGCAAGAGATGATGCAAACAACAACAACATATCAATGCAAGTTTAAATCAGGCCGGAAACAACATATAACAATTCCGGTAAGTCCTCATATGCAAATTTAGAAATTGGTCCAGAACAGAATAAACCTTATGTTCAATTTGTTAAACAGTAGGTTAAGATGCACCAAGATGATCTACATGAAATTCTAGTCAAGTTACATATAAAGTTCATTAGATTCGGAGCTACGGCCTAGAAGATATGAGCAAAACAAGTTAAACATGGCATTGATGCAAAATGCATACACACATCAAGAAAACACTCTCAAAACAAGGATGCAACATGATAATATTAAACTTAATGCGAAATCAAGCAAGTTTCATATAGAGCACACTCAAAACGGAGCAACGGTTCAACACATACACTCTATACATGTTCAAAGGACAAGCTGTTCAAAACAGCAACTAGGCATATAGCAAACATCAAAACAATATGCTACAAGATCCGAACATAAGAACAAAAGGCATGGGCATGAAGTATAGGTAAAGCATGACAAAAAATGAACACTGAGCTCTCTCCAGAAAGCACTAGAACATGCTCAAAAGTACATGGCAAGATTGCAAATAATAACAGTTTCAGACTTGGCAGAAATAACATCAGGTTGCAACGTTTATAGCTATCAAACAACATGTTACAGGAACTTATCATGGCAAACAAAGGCATGGCAAGAATCTACTAATTGCATAGATAAAAGTCCCTTACTGACGATGAGCCAAAATTGCACAGAAAATATGATGGCACCCATGTAAACATGGCAAATGATATGACAGATTCATACATGGCAGGAACAACAATACGTAGGCATTTTGGTGAGCTTGTACCACTCACGACAGAGCAAAACATGGCATGGAAAGGCAACCAGCAGTAAGATGACATGTTTATGGAGCAAAGAATGGCAAGAGCAAGTTCATAGGGTGCATGGATCACTAGCAAAGCTCATTGAAAAACTGAACTTAATGTTAACAGGCTGAGAGCCACATTATTTAGCAACTTGAGAGCAAGGTACGAACAATCTACAGCAAGCTACAAATTCAACCAGGGCATGGATGGATATAGAATGACATGTGTAACAAAACATCCTTAGTGAATATCTCCAGATTATGCATAGAATGACTTGTAGCAGCAGGTTTACATAGCATCATGGTATAGCAGATTCAGCCTAGCAAAACTGCAACAGCAAGTACCCTACTTAACAAGCTTGATGCACTCCCTACGTGACTCAAACAAATACAAGGATTACACCTCTGTAAATATGACATGATGTAGTTCAAAACACATGTAGAGCTCATGCTCATAGGATGCACACACAAAATGCAACCAAAAAGAAAAAACACCAAGTTATAACAGTTTTAGCAGATTAACATCATATAGCACTCTTGCAATGATGATCAGGGCATCAAGATGGACTCAAACAAGCATGGCACAATGGAATGAAATGTAGAGCATCTATCAATGAACATTGTGATATGTTACACGCACACAATGGAGTAGCACACATGAAGTTATGGCATGGCAAACAGTGCATCAGAAAGTTAGAAAACAGGGACAGTGGAAATATACCCTTTCGAAAAGTCAACCCGGGACGGAGGCATGCGGGACGAGGGGATCCGGGCGCAGCAGGGAGGCATTTGGTTGGAGGGACCAGTGGATCTCGTCCCACCTGGACGGATCTGACCGGAGGAGAGCTCCGGCGAGCTCTCCGGCGAGGACACGGTCGACGAGGGGGCGGCGGGGTCGAAGCGGATGGAGGCGCTGGGTGGCGGGGACGACGGCGCAGGACGGCACGAAGGCGCGGCGCCCAGAGCAGGGGCTCGGGGTCGCAGGCGAAGGAGCGGGGCGCCGGATCCGGTGCGACGCGGGGTGGATCCGGGCGGTTGGGCGGCGAAGCTCCGCAGGAGGCCGTGGCGATGGGCGACGGCGGCCGCGGATGGGCGGGGCGGGCGGCGGGGTCTGGCGGAGGCGGGGTCGGGCGAGGTCGGCGGCGGGGACACGCCGACGAGGCGGCGGGCGGCGCTCTCCGGCAGAGGCGCGGGTGAGCGGGCGCGGGATCGGGCCCGCGCGGGCCCCGGATGGACTCCGCGGGCCGCGGCGGCGGGAGGCGGCGAACGCCACATGGCAGGCTGCGGTTGGACAGGGGGAGCAGGGCGGACGTGTCCGGCGGCGGTGGAGGGAAAAATTTAGGGTTTGGACCCGGAATTTCGGGGGGAGAGGCATACTTATAGGTAGAGGGAGCTAGGAGACTCCAAATGAAGTGCGATTTTCGCCCACACGATCGTGATCCAACGACCGAAGGCATGCAGGTGGTTTGGATGGGTTATTGGGCAACTTTGAAGGGGTGTTGGGCTGCAAGACAAAAGGGGCTTTCGGGGTTACACGGTTAACCGTTGGAGTATCAAACGGACTCCAAATGGCACGAAACTTGATAGGCGGTCTACCGGTGGTGTACTAAGGCCACTTGGCAAGCCTCGGTCCATTCTGAGAATGTTTAACACCCGCACATTAAAAGAGACAAGAAGGGGACGCCGGATGACATAGGAGTGCCGGATTGAAAAACGGACAACGGGGAAAATGCTCAGATGCATGAGATGAACACGTATGCAAAATGAGATGCACATGATGACATGATAAAATGCAGCACGCAAACAAATGACGTGGCAATGACGACGAATAACTGGCGGACACCTGGCGCATTGAATCTGGGGCGTTACATCTAGCATGAACCATTCTTACCTACGCAAAAACCACAATGGTGTTTCATCAAGTTTGTTGTTTTAACCTTCTTCAAGGACCGAGCATAGTCAAATTCGATTCAACTAAAGTAGGAGAAATAGACAACCGTCAGCCACCTTTATGCAAAACTAGTTGCATGCCAGTCGGTGGAACCGGTCTCATGTGCATGGACATGCAAGGTTGGTCCGGGCCGCTTCATCCCACAATACCACCGAATCAAAATAAGACGTTGGTGGTAAGCAGTATGACTATCACCGCCCACAACTCTTTGTGTTCTACTCGTGCATATCATCTATGCATAGACCTAGCTAAGATGCCACTGTTGGGAAATGTTGCATGGAAAACAATTCTTTTCTATGCACACACAAGATCTATCCATGGAGATGCATAGCAAGGAGAAGGGGAGAGTGTGTCTACATACCCTCGTAGATCGTAAGCAGAAGCGTTTGATAACGTAGTTGATCTAGTCGAACTTCTTTGCATTCAACCGATCAAGCACCAAACGTATGGCACCTCCGCGTTTAGCACACGTTCGGCTTGATGATGTCCTCCGCCATCCTAATCCAGCAAGACATCGAGGTAGTGGATGAGTTCCGGCAGCACGACGGCATGGCGACGGTGATGGTGAAGTGATCTACGCAGGGCTTCGCCTCAACACTACAAAAATAAGACTGGAGGAGTAAATGGTGGACGGGGGCACAACACACGGCTAAGACAATGTTGTGTCCTTGTGTGGCGCCCCTTGTCGGTGTCAAAACCGGAGGATCTTGGGTAGGGGGTCCCAAACTGTGTGTCTAAGGCTAATGGTAACAGGAGTCGGGGGACACATTGTTTACCCAGGTTCAGGCCCTCTCTACGAAGGTAATACCCTACTTCCTGCTTGATTGATCTTGATGAATATGAGTATTACAAGAGTTTTCTACCACGAGATCGTAATGGCTAAACCCTAGAAGTGTAACCTATGTGATTATGATTCTGCCCTATGGACTAAACCCTCCGGTTTATATAGACACCGGAGGGGACTAGGGTTATACAAAGTTGGTTATAGAGAAAGGAATCTACATATCCGAATCACCAAGCTTGCCATCCACGCAAAGGAGAGTCCCATCCGGACATAGGAAGAAGTCTTATGTCTTGTATCTTCATAGCCCAATAGTCCGGCCCATGTTAATAGTCTGGCCGTCCGAGGACCCTTAATCCAGGACACCCTTAGTAGCCCCTGAACCAAGCTTCAATGACGAGGCGTCTGGCGTGCCGATAGTCTTCGACATTGCAAGGCGGGTTCCTTCTCCGAATACTCCAAAATAGTCTTTGAACACAAGAATCATGTCCGGCTCTGAAAAACAAGTTCCACACATAACTGTAGAGAGTATAATATTCCACGAGTCCAATCCACTTACAACTTTTTGTAGCGTGACATCATGTCACTGCCCGGTCATTATTTGAACCTCAGCCTGCCGCTTCATATTTCGAGATGCGGTTTCATTGGCACGTCTTGTGAAAGTAGAGATCGTGTCACCTTATTACGGGATTCTCATCAATATGGGCATGGGTAACCCAACCGTGCCATCTACACAACCTTGGGGAATAGGCAAGTTTTAAGGCGAGTGGGGAGGCACATGATATTTACTGCCTTTATAAAGGGATAAGGATTCACCCTTTTTCACCCACGCCTTATCTCTCTCTCTGCCCATCCCATTCTGGAGCTCCGGCGACCAAGTTCTCATCCTCTCCGCCCCCAGAAAGCACTCCAGCCATGTCCGGATCCAGAGCGCAGGGCAAGTGGATGGCCTCCTACGTCAAGGAGAAGGACATTACGAAGCTCCAGGAGGTAGGGTACTTGGCCAAGGAAATCGCCCACCGGCTTCCGGCAGAGGGACAGATCGTACCCACCCCCGAGCCCCATGAGAGGCTGGTGTTCATCTCCCACTTTTTCTGTGGGCTTGGATTCCCTCTCCACCCGTTCGTCCACGGACTCATGTTCTACTACGGGCTGGACTTCCATGATGTGGCCCCCAACTCCGTCCTCAACATCTCGGCATTTATTGTCGTGTGTGAGGCCTTCCTCCGCATCCCACCTCACTTCGGGCTATGAATAAAGACCTTCAATGTGAAACCAAAGTTGGTGAGTGGTCAACAAGCAGAGTGTGGAGGCGCCATGGTGGGCAAGATGCCCAATGTCGCATGGCCCGAAGGTTCCTTCATGGAGACTGTCGAAGGGTGGCATTCAAAGTGGTTCTACGTCACAGAGCCGCGCAGCACCAGCTAGGCTACGGTTCCCACATTCCAGTCCGGAGTCCCGATGCGGCTCACCTCCTGGCAAGAGAAAGGCCTGACATGGTCTTCTCCGGATGAGCTGACAGCGCTCCAGACGCGCATTCAGAACATGATAAACAAGAAAGTCAAGATCGTGAATGTGATCCAGGTGATGCTTATTTGCCGGAACCTTCCGTGCCAACGCCGGACTTGCCATCTCTGGGAGTTCGATCCGGCCAAGCACTAGACCCTGCTGGAGCTCTTCGACACTACACATGAAGACATCTGGAAGTGGATCTTCAAGGCCAACGAGGCGCGGCCGGCCATGACCGAGGATCGTGGGCACGACTTAACCCACCCTGCTAGTTCGGTAAGTTTTTTCATGTTTTCAAGGTGCACCCTTTACTTGCATCCTTTACATGTCCGGCTTCAAGGTGCACCCTAATAATCTCCTCCCTCTAATTCTCCTATGATGATTAGCTTAGGATGGTGAAGCACTGCCGGATCGTGAAGGCCGCACGCTTGCAACCAAGTAGAGAGGTCATGCTTTAGGTCTTCGGGTTGAGGGACTGTTTGTCGGTGGTACAAGAGATCGTTCATTGACGGTTCAAGGGACTCCAAGTATGATCTACACTGACACGTTCTTCTTCCGCTGCAACTCTATGATGGTAACGATCGTTATCCCAACCTGTTATGCATCTTCATATTGATGTTGGGTGATCGTAGGTGCGAATTTGTTTGTTTTCTACTATGTTTGCCAACAACGTCTACAGTTGTAGACGGTTGTTTCATCTGACTCGTCTTCTATTTATAAATTTGGTAAAAAAAGCAGGAAAGGGTCAGAACATAAACTCACATCCATGTGTACTAAATATATGTATCAAAAGGGTGGTTTGATGTCTAAATACCCAATGCACAACTTTGATGTGGCACTTGTCTTACAAAGCACATAGTATTATTGCTCGTTCGCCCCTCACTTCGTGTTGGCGGGAGGGGAATCCTAGCTATGAACGCATGCCCCCAAATAGCTAGGTCTGGAATCTCACCCTACCGTAACACAAAACCTATAGGAATCCATCATGGTCAAACCCTCTCTTGCTTCTAGTCGAAGGTTGACCGTTCAGGCCAACAAATGTTCTTGTGGCGCGAGATGGGTGAGACCACACGAACCCCACCTGTGGGTGGCCCAACTATATATGTATGAAAAGGGTAGTGTGATATTCAAATACCCAATTCGCTACTTTTATGTGGCACATGCGCCTCACAACCCGGACATCCCCGACCCCACAGAGGTTCATGACGTATGAAGTAGTGCTCCCCACAAAATTTGAGTAGGTGGGAGGGCATCTCACCAAGACCTACTTTAACATGGACCAATAAGAATCCATCTTGGTAACCTCTCTCGTTGTCAGCCGAAGTGACGGACGTCCATGCGGCCCCACAGATGATGGGCTTGCCACTGATAACCACGCGAGGAAATGCATGAAGACAACCACCGCCTGCATGTGACCCAAACATATGTAGGAAGTGTTGTGTGGTATTTGAATACCCAATCCACAAATTTGATGTGTCACTATGCTTTGGAACCGGAAAGTCCCCACACGGAGCGAGGGTTCACGACGCGTAGTATGTCGGTCCCCCACTTCAAGCTGGTGAGAGGGTTTCATGCGTACATGTGCGCTCAAACTTTGGTATGGAATGTCACCATGACCTACTGTAACATGAACCAAGAAGAATCCACATTGGTAACCTCTCTTGTTGTCGGTCGAAGTGACAGACGTCCATGTAGGCCCACAAATGGGTATGCCACCGATAACCACATGAGGGAGTGTCCGAAGGAAAACCATATCACATCCCTAGATTGTTGCCTCTAATTAATTGCATTAATGAGCATCATCATGCATCATTTTAAATTCAAATGAAATTTAATTAAGGGAATTTCAAAAGCATCAGAAATCTTTTAGAAATTATCAAATAAAAATCTCTTGAAATGAGCCCAAGAAAATGTTCCTCTTGAACATTGAAAATATTGGCAAGACATAAAATTCAAACTAGTATTTTTGGAGGCTTTAAAATATTTGTACTGGGCCTTTGAATTAATCCACTAGCTATTTTAGTTGGACTTATATTCACTATAAATAAATATAATTCCAATAACTTTGAAATTTGGTGTGTGGGTTTGAACAAATCTACTTGGTCCACATGTTTAATTTCAAGTGTTTTGAAAATGATTTGGGTTTTAAACTAAATCAAAATAGAATAGGAAAAAATAGAAAAAAACACAAAATAATAATAAAGGGAAGCAACTTACCTGCTACCCAAGTCGCGGCCCAGCCCACCAGTGCGACCACTATCTTTAACCTCATGCCAGCGGGCACGGAGGTGTGTGTCTTGCATGCGCCGGAACAAGCGCAGACCACCTCCTGCTTGCGTGTGTGCACCCCCAACACCCTGGATGTCTCGAGCATCAGCACACACCCCTTGGATCCCCTTGTCCTCTCCCTCATTGTTTGGGATATAACTCCATGGTATGACCCGCCCATTCAGGGCTGGGTTATCCAGAGGCGACTCGTGGATGGAGCCAGTCAAGCAGGCCACAATGACCCAGAGTTTGGAGGCCTAGAGAGTCACACAGCGGGCCGACTCATGGCCCAGAACTTGAGATGTTGGCTTGATACAAGAGAAGGAAGATTCCCTACTTGGGAAGTAAGATAAGTAGGAAAATGATTAGGGCACGGGTCGCATTATGACTCGGGCTCTGTTGTAAGCCCAAGGCCTCGACCTGTATATAAAGGGGAGCCCCTGATGAAGCAAGGGAGAAGTTACAAGCTCTCGAGTACTAGGATAGCCAAGTCGCACCCTTGTAATTGAGATCATCATCATCAATATCAATCAAGTAGGAAGTAGGGTATTACCTCCTTTGAGAGGGGCTGAACCTGGTTAAACCCTTGTCTCTGGATGACGATCAACCCCGTTCAAGCTACTACCTGGCGGCGATGGCCTCACGACTAAATCCTTTCACGAGAACATCTACTGTGACAAAAGCACGAAGTTTGGCGCCCACCATGGGGTAATCACTCGGTGGTCTTGAGTTCTTGGAGGGATCTCTCCCGGGGATTGAGGGATATGCGATCAGTCGTATGACCAAGATTCATCATGGCAAGCTCTACATCGACGAATCAGGCTGGGGCTCTGAAGCCGACTCAATCAAGTATGTATTGGGTTCCCTTGGCAAGATCCACGTCTTCAATAGCAAGATCGGCGCATTAGGACCCAAGCCGGACATCAACACCGACATCATCGAGCTAGATCGGCGCATGCAACCCGCCCAGGCTCAAGCCGGTTGGAACCTGATACGAGTCCAACATATCTATAGTTTTTGCTTGTTCCATGCTCTTATATTATCATTGTTGGATGTTTTATAATCATTTTATAGAAACTTTATATCATTTTTTGGGACTAACCTACTGACATAGTGCCCAGTGGCAGTTGCTATTTTTTGCTTGTTTTTTACTTTGCAGAAAATCAATACCAAACGTAGTCCAAACGCAGCCAAACTTTTTTGGAGAAATTTTCTAAACCAGAAGACACCCGTTGGGCCAAATAAGTACTAGAGGGAGCTCCGAGGGGAGCACAACCCACCAGGTGTGCCCTAGGCACGCCCAGGTGGGTCGTGCCAACCTCGATGGCCTCCCGCACTGCCTCTTCGCCCTATAAATCCCCAAATATTCCAGAAACCCTAGGGGATTCGACAAAACACAATTCCAGCCGCTGCAAGTTCCAGAACCACGAGATCCAATCTAAACACCATCACGGAGGGGTTCATCATCCTCATTGGTGCCTCTCCGATGATGCGTGAGTAGTTCATCATAGACCTACGGGTCCGTAGGCAGTAGCTAGATGGCTTCCTCTCTCTCTTTTGATCTCAATACAATGGTCTCTTGGAGATCTATTTGATGTAACTCTTTTTTGCAGTGTGTTTGTTGGGATCCGATGAACTTTGAGTTTATGATCAAATCTATATCCATGAATATTATTTGAGTTTTCTTTTCATCTCTTATATGCATGATTATTTATAGCCTCGTATTTATTCTTGAACTCTTTGGTTTAGTTAGGCCAACTAGGTCGATTTTTCTTGCCATGGGAAGAGGTGCTTTGTGATGGGTTCGACCCTGCGGTGTTCTTTCCTAGTGATAGAAGGGGCAGCAAGACACACGTGTATCCTTGCTATTAAGGATAACAAGATGGGAGCTATTCCTACATGAATAGATCTCGTCTACATCATGTCATCGTTCTTATTGCATTACTTCGTTTCTCCATGAACTTAATACACTAGATGCATGCTAGATAGCAGTCGATGTGTGGAGTAATAGTAGTAGATGCAGGCAGGAGTCGGTGTACTAATCTTGGACATGATGCCTATATATTATTCTTTGCCTTGGATATCGTCATAACTTTTTGATTTTCTATCAGTTGCCCAACAGTAATTTGTTTACCCATCGTGTGTTTTTTCTTCGGAGAAGCCACTAGTGAAATCTGCGACCCCCAGGTCTATTCTTTATTATATTTGATTTCCAATCTATTTGTTGCCACTTTTATTTTCAGATCTATTATTCCAAAAACTAAAAAAATACTTTGGTGCACTTTTTATTTGCATCTTTTCTTTTTATCGAGATCTATCTATCCAATCTGTCAGAATTTTATCCCATCAACTTGACAACTTGTTCTTTGTGTGCAGGTAGTGTTGCTTGGTTCTCCTACTGGATTTATACGTTGGTTTCCTAACTGAGGGAAATACCTACTGTAGTTTTGCTACATCATCCCTTCCTCTTTGGGGAAATACCGACATAGTTCAAGCGACATCAAAAGGAATTTCTGGCGCCGTTGCCGGGGAGACATCATCCTAATCACAAATCTCATCTCCTTGCAATTTACATTATTTTCAATTTGCTTCTTATTTTCATCTCCCTCACTTCACAAAAATTTGCCTTTTTATTTGCCTTTTTTCCTGTTCGATCTTTTGTTTGCTTGTGTTGCCTTGTACCTTCTATATGCTTGCATCTTCGCTTGCTAAAAATCTATTTATATGGATCCCCATCCACTTGCTAATATTTTTGAAAGATCCAATCATGATGAACCAATTGCTAGTGAGTTGAGTGCACTAGATTATCTTTATAAAGTTTTGCTTGAGATTCGTGAATCTGAAAATTGTGATGAAGAAATTTATGAAGTGATTCATGATAACTCCTTGAATGAAAGGCATGATTGAAAAGGTTTTACTATAAATTCTATTATTGTCAATTGTGCTAATAATATGCAGAACTCGAAGCCCGGGGATGCTAATTTTCTATGTGCAATACTTATTGCAATGATCATGATTGGGGTGATTCTTCTTATGCTCTTGAAAATTTATTTAAGCCTCATGATGAATATGATATTGATAATAATGTGTGCAATAATATTGAAAGTGGGTTTGGAAGAGTGTCAACTTTAGATAAAATAATCCCACAATATTCAATCTTATGAATTTTTTTATGAAAGTGGGTTCCGAGAGGTCATGACCTCAGTTGATGTTAATCCCACCTGGAAGATTATAAGACTTTCATGCATGTGGATCATGAAAATAAAATTTTATATGATTGCTATCTTGTTAAATTTGAGTATTATCCTACGTGTAATTATTGTGAGAGAGGAAAGTATCGTTGTAGAAATTTTCATGTTACTAAATTACCTCTCGTTATGTTGAGATTTTCAATGTTTTATTCCCCTCCTTTGCGTATGCTAGATGTTTCTTGTCTTGATAATTTGTTTGCTTACAAAATTCCTATGCATAGGAAGTATGTTAGACTTAAATGTGTTTGTCACATGTTTCATGATGCTCTCGCTTTGTGTTTCAATTATTATCTTTCGTATGAGCATCGTTGAAATTTTATGCCTAGCTAGGGGCATAAAACGATAACGCTTGTTGGGAGGCAACCCAATGAATAAAATTTATTTTTGCATTTTTATTTCTGCTTTTGAGTGTTTGCACAATTATGTTACTATTATTATTGTGTTTTTATTTTTATTTAGTTTTTGTGCCAAGTAAAGCCTTTGGGATTATGTTTGGTGATAGTTGATTTGATCTTGTTGGAAAACAAAAACTCTTGCGTCTAGTAAGATAATTTTCATAAACCATAGAAGAAACAAAAAATTCTGAATTATCTAAAAAAGATTAATATACAAACTGCCTACATCGTCATATTTTTTCAGAATTTTTGGATTTACGTAAGTATACGAAGTTTTCAGATTGCTACAGACTGTTCTGTTTTTGACAGATTCTGTTTTAGTAGTGTTGTGTGCTTATTTTGATGAATCTATGGATTGTATGGAGGGGGGGGGGCGTATATGACATAGTAAAGTTGGAATACAGTAGATATAATGCAATACTGAAATATGAATGGGTTTGCAACAATACTTAGAGTGGTGATTTGCTTTCTTATACTAACGGGTCTCACAAAGATTTTTGTTGAGTTTTGTGTGATTGAAGTTTTCAAGTCTTGGGTGAGATCACGATGGATGAAGGAATAAGGAGTAAGAAGAGCCTAAGCTTGGGGATGCCCCCATGGCACGCCAAGTTATTATGCAAAGAGAAACAAGCAACTAAGCTTGGGGATGCCCCAAAAGGCATCCCCTCTTTCTTCTAACGACCATCGGTATTTTACTTGGAGCTATATTTTTATTCATCACATAGCATTAGTTTTGCTTGGAGCGTCTTGTATTATATGAGTCTTTTCTTGTTTTTCTTTTTAGTTTGTGTCATCTATCCTTGCTGGACACACCTATTTGAGAGACCCAAAATTATGCTATGATGTGTTAGAATTGCTCTCTATGCTTCACTTAAATTGTTTTGAGCTACGGAATTGCTCTAGTGCTTCACTTTTATCTTTTTGAGCATGGTGTGCTTTAATATTTTTGAAGAAATTCTCTGATGCTCCACATAGATTTACTAGAGAGTTAGTATATTTTTGAAGAAATTCTCTCATGCTTCACTTATATAATTTTGATAGATGAAAAATTTTATGCTCATGTTCTAAACTTAAATTTGTTTGAGCTTATTAATAAGCAACATATGAAATTAGTCCCAAAGTGATAGATATTCAAGAGTGATATAATAAAAACTTTCATGAAGATCATTGGACAAAATAAACTTGATTCCTTGTAATAGTTTTGCGGTATGGTGATAATAATATGTGAGTCATGTTGGTGAGTAATTATGCTTTAGTAAGAATATTGGTGTTAAGGTTTGTGATTCCCTATGAAAGCACGGAAGTCAATAGTTATGCAATGAAATTACATCCTACTTGTGGTGCATTATTCGGTGTTAGTTATGCTTAATTCTCGCTTATGTGATTTTTTGTTTCTTTGTTGGTTGCTTCTCAATATATTTTTTAGCCTCCACTTGTACTAAGTAGAAATACTACTTGTGCATTCAAAATCCATAAACACAGTTTTGCCATATGAGTCCATCATACCTACCTATATGCGGCATTCCCGTGCCGTTCTAAGCAAGTTTGTATGTGCCATCTCTAAATTTTCAAAATAAATTTCCTAGTTGTGTGCTCGTACTGCTCATGAAGCGGCAAGGGGTGGCCAATATTTTCCATGCTAATGTGTTAGTCTCAAGATGTGTGTTTATTCACTTGTCATTGCATGAGAGTACGACGGTAATAGGGATGCCAATCCCGAAATGAAAAAAATAATTTACTTTATGTTGTTAAATAATAAATTCCTTGGAAAGTGTTAATATGGACTGTACCCGTGGATACGACTAGCCATGGAATGTGAAAGAATGGTGGAAAAAGGAATAAACTTTATTTTATGTTTGGGAACCGCCTATGATATATCTAGCACAGAAAGTGTTGGGAATTACTCGATCGTTTTTGTTGACGGTAAAGTATGCCTCTCAAATCTTTTATCTCTCAGTTTAAGCTTTGAGCTCTGGCACCTCTACAAATCCCTACTTCCCTCTGCGAAGGGCCTTTCTATTTACTTTATGCAATTTTTATTTTTATTTGGGTCTCCATCTTCTCTTATAAAGCACCAACTAAGGGGCACTATGATCATACTTGAGCATTGGGTGTAGCTAATATGCGAGTGTGTTTCCTGAATGGATCAATGGTTGATCATGATGGGCTAGGGATAACTTTCTTTAGTGTTGAGATTTTGAAAGATGTGGTTGCTTATTGATATAATTGAGTATTGAAATCTTCATGTCAAAAGTAGACTATTGCTTTGAACCATATAAAATTCCAAATGTCCATGCTACAAAAGAAAACAATATGTGATGAACATGTTAGGCAACATTCCTCGTCAAAAAATGCTGTTTTTTACCATTTACCTACTCGATGACGAGTAGGAATTAAGCTTGGGGATGCTGATACGTCTCCAATGTATCTATAATTTTTGCTTGTTCCATGTTGTTATATTATCATTCTTGGATGTTTTACAGTCATTTATAGCAACTTTATATCATTTTTTGGGACTAACCTATTGACATAGTGCCCGGTGCCAGTTGCTATTTTTTGCTTGTTTTTTGTTTCACAGAAAATCAATACCAAATGGAGTCGAAATGCAGCGAATTTTTTTGGAAAAGTTTTCCGGACCAGAAGACACATGCTGGGCCAAAGAAGTACCAGAGGGGGGCTCCGAGGGAGCACAACCCACCAGGGCGCGCCTAGGGGCCCAGGCACGCCCAGGTGGGTTGTTCCCAACTTGTTGGCCTCCCGCACCGCCTCTTCACCTTATAAGTCCCAAAATATTGCAGAAACCCTATGGGAGTCGACAAAACACAATTCGAGCTACCGCAAGTTCCCGAACCACAAGATCCAATATAAACCCCATCACGGAGGGGTTCATCATCCTCATTGGTGCCTCTCGGATGATGCATGAGTAGTTCATCATAGACCTATGGCTCCGTAGGAAGTAGCTAGATGGATTACTCTCTCTCTCTCTTGATTCTCAATACAACGATCTCTTGGAGATCTATTTGATGTAACTCTTTTTTACAGTGTGTTTGTTGGGATCCGGTTAACTTTGAGTTTATGATCAGATCTATATCCATGAATATTATTTGAGTCTTCTTTTGAGCTCTTATATGCATGATTATTTGTAGCCTCATATTTCTTCTTCGAATCTTTAGTTTAGTTAGGCCAACTAGATTAATTTTTCTTGCCACGGGAAGAGGTGCTTTGTGATGGGTTCGATCGTGCGGTGTTCTTTACTAGTGACAGTAGGGGCAACAAGACGCACATGTATCGTTGCTATTAAGGATAACAAGATGAAGGCTATTCCTACATGAATAAATCTCGTCTACATCATGTCATCTTTCTTATTGCATTACCCCGTTTCTGCATGAACTTAATACACTAGATGCATGGTGGATAGCGGTCGATGGGTGGAGTAATAGTAGTAGATGCAGGCAGGAGTCGGTCTAGTAATCATGGACGTGATTCCTATATATTGATCATTGCCTTGGATATCGTCATAACTATTTGATTTTCTATCAATTGCCCAACAGTAATTTGTTTACCCACCTTGTGCCATTTCTTGAGAGAAGCCACTAGTGAAATCTACGACACCCGGGTATATTCTTTATCATATTTGCTTTCCGATAAATCATTTGCCACTTTTTTTTCAAATCTATTATTCCACAAACCCAAAAATACTTTGCTACACTTTTATTTGCATATTTTATTTCACGGTTTATCCAGATCTATTTATCCAATCTATCACAATTTTATCTTGTCAACTTGACAATTTCTAGCGCAGTTACCCAAAGAAGGGATTGACAACCCCTTATACGCGTTGGGTAGCAAGTATTAGTTCTTTGTGTGCATGTACCATTTAGATAGTGTTGCTTGGTTCTCCTATTGGATTGATACCTTGGTTTCATAACTGAAGGAAATACCTACCGTAGCTGTGCTGCATCATCCCTTCCTCTTTGGGAAAATACCAACATGGTTTGAGCGACATCAGAGATGTGTCATCATCAGCTTCACATAGGGGGTCGAACTCGCCGATAACTCCGCGTTTGGTGGGGACATCCTTGTGTACTCCGATGGTGAGTCATCAATCGGGGATATCGAGTCAATCCTCCTGCTATAGGATGGCTGACTTGGGGGCTACTCCGATGATGAGCTAGCCCTGGTGGATCTTGAGCCATCCTGTTGGACCACCATCTACATGGCAGGCACCGCGATGACCCTCAACTATACTGCAGCACGCACCATGGGAGGAACCGGTACTTCGATGACTTACCAGAGTACGTCAGGCCTGGTCAAGCCACCAACTGAAGTTCTTTCATTGCTTGTTGCCTCATTGAAAACACTCATAGAGTCGCCACTAATAGCGGAGAGCTAGGTGGAGTGCAATGTAGAGATAGCTAAAATTCATGAGCAGATGGCTAAGGCTCGGGACAATGTGAACACCGAGAATGCTTGCATGGTGCAGCTACAAGCCCAGATTCAACAATGAACAGAGGGCCTGAGGACGGAGGCCTGGAGCATGGGTCCGCGACAAAACATTTCACATGTGATTCATAGGAGGAGACAAGAGACCTGACTGCCCGTTGATTACGAACCAAGGCATCTGTTCAACACACATACACCAGGGGATGGGATGAGTACATCGGGGGCTTCCCGTTATACCCCAACAGAACGGGGTCATACCCCAAGATGGCAACGGGTGGCCACCTCCGACTCAGCCTTGTCAGCCAGCTCAACATCGTCAGCTCGAGCTGGCCCGTCACTCGACGCTTGTCCATACGACTCCAGACCATTTTGTGACACCAGGGAGTCACTTCTTCAATCCCGTTGATAACTTGTTGGCAATGGCTACCAACCTTGCCGCAGTTTTGATCACAGGGAATACCTCAGTTGGGAGGGAGGCCTTGTATGCCATCAAGATGTTGAAGACTGTGGTTACCCAGCAGGCAGACTACTCCTACAGCCAGCAATGCCTTCATTCCACCCCACATCCAAGTTGCAGTAAGAGTCGCCCACGGTCTCCAACAGCACTCAATGGACCACGAGCAGCCGTGTGACCCACCTCGACATAGAATCTTAGACACCTAGGAGATCATTGACACGGCCCACGCATGGCATGAGGCAGAAGCGGCCAACACGACGACTCATCGGTTGCCTCCTACGACCCCCTCAACGTCACAAGGTATTGGTTCAAGCACTAGAACCATAAGGATTCCATGCCTGGTGCCGACTTTACGCAATGAGCGCATGCCCAAGGACTTCAAGGGCCCTTGGAAGGTTCCCAATTACATGGCTGATCTCTAGCCGGCGGCTTGGATTGAAAATTATGGAATCACTATGGACATGCTGGATGTTAGCGACGTAGTCTATGCCATGTATTTAACCATGATGCTGGAGGGGCCAGCTCGTACTTGCCTGAAGAACTTGCCCCCTAATTCCATCAACACTTAGGCAGAGTTGAAGGAGAGCTTCATCAAACACTTCTAAGGAATCGACAAGCGCCCAATGACAATTGTCGACTTACAACATTGTGTCCAACATGAGGACGAATTGGCTCTTCATTGGTATCGCCGGGTAGCAGACATTATCCACTCCTCTAATGGCATATCAGCTGCCAGGCCATCTCACTTTTGGAGGAAAACTTCCATTTTGATCCTTTGGTTCAGAAGCTTGGGCACCTCAAGTGGACGGCTCAGTACATGGTATGTCTAATGGATGTCCTTACGAGATACACTGAGTCGAATACCATGAAGGATCCCACACCGGATGATGAAAAGGCTGACAAAGGCAATAACAATGGTGGTGGCAAGGGACAACAATAGAACAATTCTGGGTACCCCGGCAACCATGGCATTGAAGGAAATGGTGGCAAGCGTAAACACCCAAAGGGTGGCTTAAATTTTGTTGCCAATACCAACACAAGTTTCCAGGGCCAGAGACGGAATAATTTCGGGAGGCCATTCAATGCAAATAAAGTTCGGAATTTCGAGGAAGCCCTCAATGGTCCGTGTCCCAAGCATAGTATGCAAGATAAGCCAGCGAATCTTTCCTTGGAGAACTGTTATATTATGCAGCAATTTCACAACCAAACTTACCAGAATCACCAGGATGGCGGCAGCTGAAAGTCGGGGCAACCTAGGGCCGGCGGCTTAGGATCCAATTTTCCTGGAGCTGGCTCGTCCGATAGTTTTCATGGTCCCGGCGAGTCTGGATCTGGATATTAGGGGTCTGGCAATCATGGAGGTGGCAATCAACATTCTGGTCAAGGTACTCAACAGCACGGCAAGCAGACACATTGTCAGAGCAATCCTAAGTAATTAAATATTGGGCAGTATCACGTCTTTAAGACTACCACCTGCAAGCGGGATAACAAACTCCAGAAGCATGCTGTTAACCTGGTTGAGCTGGTTGTTCCTAAATATTCGAATTGGTCAGGGCAACCGATAACTTGGAGTAGGGAAGATCATCCTCCTCAGGTTGAGAATCCTAGTTCTCTAGCCTTGGTGGTGCCACCTCAAGTCAATGGGTATAAACTCACTAAGGTACTAATGGATGGAGGAAGCAGCATTAACATCTTGTATTATGATACTTTCAGGTGCACGAACTTGTCAGAGAAACAACTCCTCCATCATCAACCATTTTTCATGGGATCGTTCTCCGAAAGTCTGCCTACCCCATTGGTCGGATTAAACTGGAAGTTGCGTTTGGCGATGAGTATAATTACATAACATAATTTCTGACATTTGAGGTGGTCAAGATCAGAAGCCGATACCACGCTCTTTTGGATGGCCGGCTTATGCTCGTTTTATGGCCCGATCCACGCTCTCAAACTCAAGATGCCTGGGCAAAAGGGCACTATCACGTTATATGGTGATAGGAAAATTGCTCATGAGTGTGAAGAAAAGGGACGCAACTTATGCCGAGTCAGCCTGCACAATAGAAGAATTGAAGTTTTACACATCCAATGTTGACCTGGCTGACACGACCCCCCCGCCTTGAAGAAACCCAGCATAGAGTCTAACCCCCGCTCAAGTTTAAGTCGGCTGAGGACATGAAACATGTTGATTTCGCCCCTGGCGACTCATCCCAACAGTTCACTACTGGGACTAGCATGGATCCTATATAGGAAATCACGCTCATTGAGTTCATCCTATGAGAATCGGGACAGCTTTGCATGTAAATCTTCTGACATGCCTATTTTATCGAATGAATTAGCTGAACACCACCTCAATGTTGATCCTAAGATGAAACTAGTATGACGATACCTTGGTCATTTTAACGAGGAGAGACACAAGGCTATCAGGGAAGAAGTTGCCCGACTCCTAGCTGCCGGGTTCATCGTGCAAGTATTTTCATCCCGAGTGGCTAGCTAATCCAGTGCTCGTTCTAAAGAAAAACGGCACTTGGCGTATGTGTGTTGATTATACAGACCTTAACAAGGCTTGTCCCAAAGACTCTTTTTCCCTCCCCTACATTGATCAGATCATCAATTCCACAACTGGGTGTGAGAGTTTATGTTTCCTAGACACTTACTCCGGCTATCATATCAAAGTGCAACTAATCCCTGGGTGGTTTTGGTAATTCATAATAACATATATCTCATTGAACTAATATACATTCAGGTTAAATATTTTGGAAAGTTCAATGATTGGCATGTCATGCACTAGAGATGTGGACGCCTCAAAATGCTAAGGACAAAGATTGGCAAAAGCTCAAGAATCTTCATTTTCGTTTTAGTCATCCAAGATCACACTGAGTCCATAGGAAAGCCAATACTATTAAAAGGGGATGAGGTGTTGCTTAATGGTCTACTTGCTCAAAGTGCTTAGTGATATTGCTACAAAACCTTCAACCACTTTCTCATTTCCACATATGTCCAAAACCCAAAGTCAAACTCGGCCCCACCGATTTGATCTATCCGGCGCCATCGAGTTCAGATGACATAGCAGTGCCAGAAACCCTAGACAATTTGGTCTCACCGATACGGATCTCGGTCTCACCGAGATGGCATTGCAAATTCTCTGTTTTCCTTCGTAACATTTCAATCTCACCGAAATGAGCGATCGGTCCCACCGAGTATGCATTGCAAACTCTCTGTTTCCCTTCGTAACGGTTTGGTCTCACCAAAATGAGTGATCGGTCCCATCGAGTTTGCTTGACCAACTCTTTATTTTCTCATTGCTGAAATCGGTCTGACCAAGTTCATGCAATCGGTCTCACCAAGATGAGGTTTTGCCCTATCCATAGCACATCGGTCCCACCGAGTTGATCATGTCGGTCCCATCGAGTTGGATTTTGTGCGGAGACTATACATACCCTCCACCCCCTTCTCCATCAAAGAGAGAGCCATCAGAACATGCCTACACTTCCACTACTAATTTCCAAAGAGAGAACCACCTTCTCATGTGTTGAGACCAAGACATTCCACTCCAACCACAAGAATCTTGATCGCTAGCCTTCCCCAAGTTACTTTCCACTCAAATAATCTTTCCACCATAGCCAAATCTGTGAGAAAGAGTTGAGTGTTGGGGAGACTGTCATTTGAAGCACAAGAGCAAGGAGTTCATCATCAACATACCATCTATTACGTTTTGGAGAGTGGTGTCTCCTAGATTGGTTAGGTGTCACTTGGGAGCCGCCGACAAGATTGTGGAGTTGAACCAAGGAGTTTGTAAGGGCAATGAGATCACCTACTTCGTGAAGATCTACGCGAGTGAGGCCAGTCCTTCGTGGGCGATGGCCATGGTGAGATAGACAAGTGACATGTCTCCATTGTATCTACTTTTCCTAACGCTTTTCCTCTTGTTTTGTACTCTAATTTTCATGATTTGAATGAAACTAACCCCGGACGGACGTTATTTTCAGCAGAACTACCATGGTGTTGTTTTTGTAAAAAAGTAAAAGTTCTCGGATTGGAACGAAACTTTGCGAGGAATTTTTATACAAATAAAGATAATTTATTGAGCTAGGAACCACCAGAGGGGGCGCCTGGGTGGGCACAACCCACCAAGGCGCCCCCCTCCAGGCACTCCTAGGTGGGTTGTCCCCACCTGGTGGCCCCGCAAACCCTGAAACCGACGCTATAAAATAATATTTTTCCATAAAAAAATCAGGGAGAAAGAATTATTGCGTTTCACGAGACACAGCCGCTGCCACCTCCTGTTCTTCATCGGGAGGCCAGATCTAGAGTCCGTTTGGGGATCCGGAGAGGGGGATCTTCGATCTTCGTCATCACCAACCCTTCTCCATCGCCAATTCCATGATGCTCCCCACCAGGAGTGAGTAATTCCTTCATAGGCTCGCTGGTCTGTGAGGAGTTGGATGAGATTCATCATGTAATCGAGTTAGTTTTGTTAGGTCTTGATCCCTAGTATGCATTACGTTCTGAGATTGATCTTCTATGGCTTTGCCATGCTTAATGCTTGTCACTTTGGGCCCGGGTGTTATGATTTCAGATCTGAACCATTTATGTTATCATCATTATATCTATGATCTAGATCCGATCTTGCAAGTTATCGTCACCTACTACATGTTATGATCAGGCAAGCCCGGAGTCACAATAGTCGGGACACTTCCCGGTGATGACCGTAGTTTGAGGAGTGCATGTATTCACCGTGTGTTAATGCTTTGTTCCGGTTCTCTATTACAAGGAGGCCTTAATATCCCTTTGTTTCCAATAGGACCCCACTGCCACGGGAGGGTAGGACAAAAGATGTCATGCAAGTTCTTTCCATAAGCACTTATGACTATTTACGGAATACATGCCTACATTATATTTATGAACTAGAGCTAGTGCCGTATCACCCTAGGTTATGACTATTACATGATGAATATCATCCAACAAATTGCCGATCCAATGCCTACAAATGTCTCTTAAATTGTTTCTACTAAGTTACAAATGCTACTGTTACTATCATTACTGCTACAGAACTATTGCTATCACTGTTACCATTACCATTGCTGTTGCTACTACTCTGAAAACTATCATACACATTGCTACTGATCGCTTTGCTGTAGATAATTAATCTCCAGGTGTGGTTGAATTGACAACTCAGCTGCTAATACTTGCAAATATTCTTTGGCTCCGCTTGTGTCTAATCTATAAATTTGGGTTGAATACTCCACCCTCGAAAACTACTGCGATCCCTATACTTGTGGGTTATCAAGACATTTTTCTGGTGCCGTTGCCGGGGAGCATAGCTATATTTGTTGAGTCACTTGGGATTATTATCAAATTATCACTATGAAGAATCTGAAGGACGCTAAGACTAAGATTTTTCCCTCTAAGACAAGGGGAGGTAAGGAACTGCCATCCAGCTCCACTTTAGATTCACCTTCTATTATAAGTAAACTTGCACCACCACCACATGCTATTAATTCTGATATGTCGCAAGTTAATTTTTCTGACTGGGAACTATGGGCAACACCCCCACAGCATATCAAAATTTTATTAAAACAAAAGGGAACAAGTACAATACAGGGATTACAGGAGGTAATCAAATAGATCTAGTCTAAAAGAAAGAAATAAAAAGATTACAAAACTATGCCTCAAGGGGGGCAGAAGAGAAACCCATTTTAAGAGATCATCCTTGTAGGTAGATTTTACCCTGTATTGCATAAGATTGATATCATGCCTTAAAGCACATCTCCATTTATTAAAATTGGCCCTCTCACTCCTGAAGACTTTGGCATTTCTGATGATCCAAATATTCCAATAGGCAATAAAAACCACTTCAGTGAAGAAAGGTTTGTCAAAATTCTCCTGGCTTGAATAACCAATTCAGTCATTGAGTCTCTAGATGACCAATCAATCTATAGATAGTTCCACACTCTCACACTAAAGTTGCAATTAAGAAAAACATGATCCCTGTTTTTTCTTGTTTGCAAAGGGGAGAGCACACAATGAACTCCATCCTCCATGTGCCAATGCCTTCTTTTTCCACCATATCCTTTGTGTTCAATCTGTCCATAATGAGCATCCAAGCAAACACCTTGATTTTCATAGTACAAGAGGATTTCTATATCCAGGAGGTCAAAGGATTAAATGTTTCAGAAGCAAAAGTGTAGGAATAGAACATCTTGGGGTTTTACTCCTTGGAGGAGGCTTGCCAAAACCAAACATCATTAGTCCCAGGTACTCTGTTGTGGCTGTCCATCAAAGACTGCAATAGAACTAAGTCTTCATATGCCTGAGCTGACAGAGGAGGGTGAAAATGCTGGTGGATATCTTGTGTGTGAAAAATCTCTTTAACAGAAATCCATGGGTCCTTAGCATATGAGAAAAGCCTTGGAAATGTGGATTGTAGAGGAGAATCCTCATGATCAAGTTGCCAGTTGTCAGACCATAAAAGTGCAGTGTCACCTTCATTTATCTAAACCCAGGAACAATCTCTGAAGCTCTGCATTACCTTGCAAATATCTCTCCACCAAAAAGAGCCACAATTAGAGGTTCCCTGGGGTACCCTACCATGGTAATATGAGTCCCAAATTACGGATACCCAAGGAAGATCTTTCCTATTTAGGAAATTGTTTGCATGCATGAGGAGCAGAGCCACATTCTGCACCCCCAGATTAATGATACCAAGTCCTCCCCTTTTTTTGGGTCTACAAATAAGCTCCCAAGCAGCAAGGGAAGGAGCAGGCTCATCCCTATGCTTCCTCCAAATACATTGTCTCTGTATTTTCTCAAGCTGCTTCAGAATTCCAGCAGGGACAACCAAACGACATAGGAAGAAGATAGGCAAGGAAGACAAATCAGAATTTAAAAATTGTAGCCTTTCTCCTTGATTTAGAGATGATGAGCTAGTAGTCATTCTCCTCTCCATCCAGTCCACCAGGGGCATAAAATCAACCATTTTTGGCCTAGTGGTTCCTATTGGCAAGCCAAATAAGTGAAGGGCATTTTCCCAATTTGATAGCCAAAAGCAGTAGCCAGATCATTCATCTGTGCAGTATCAACATTGATTGGAATGTTGAAGGATTTTTGATAATTCACATCCAAACTAGTGGACTATGAGAAAACCTTGAGCATATCCTTCAGAGCAATATGCTGGGCTTGTCAGCAGGTAAAATGATCAAAGTATCATCTGCATACTGGATCATTGGGTAATCTTGATCATGACAAGGGATATGTAGATGTAGAATGCCTCTCCTAAACATGTCATTAATAACATTCAGCAAGAGATAAACAGCTAAAACAAATAAGAGAGGAGAGACAGGATCCCCCTGTCTAACTCCCTTTATGCAGAAGAATTTTCTCCCAGGAACACCATTGAGGAGGAGTGAAGAGGTGCCAGTGGACAACAACTGCTTCATCAAAATAATCCATTTTTCATTGAAACCTTTGTGCTTCAAGATTTGAATTATGGCCTCATGCTCCAAAGAGTCAAAAGCCTTCTCAAAGTCAAGTTTAAGAATTACGATTGGCATGTTTGATTGATGACACTGGTGCAGGTATTCAAATGTCCAACCAATGCAATCCTGAATTGTTTTGCTCTTGATAAAACCATATTGATTCTTGTGGATACACTGGATGATCACATCTTGGAACCTGTTGGCAGCCATTTTTTAAAGAAACTTCACACCCATTCCAGTTAGTTAAATTGGTCTAAAATCCCCCACTTCCTCAGGTGTTAGTTTTTTTGGGCACAAGAGTGATGTATGAGCCATTTATATTTTCCAACATAGCAGAATCCTCATAGAAAGCCTTGGCTAGCTCATAAAAGTCTTTGGAAATTATATGCCAGCACTTTTTGAAGAATAAGACATTAAAACCATTAGGACATGGAGATTTATCCACAGGCATGTGCTTCACCACATTGTCCATTTCCTCCTTTTCAAAAGGTTTGGTGAGCACATCAAGACCCTCCACATGAGCGATGAGAGCTGAGAGATCAAATCCCATCACAATACCTCTTGAAGTGCCCATTCTGTTTTTGAAACAATTCCAGATAATTCCCTACATTTGAGAGTCATCAGTTAATTAACTGACACTATACCATCAGATAATTTCAAACTTGCAATATAATTCCGCCTGTGCCTCCCACTGGCCATGGCATGGAACAACTTTGTATTTTCTCCTCCCACTTTAATGTACCTAATAGTACATCTTTTCTTCCAATCAAGAAATTGGAGATGGAGCAGTTTTTCTATATGTGTCTTGACAATTCTTCTGAAGTTAGGCTCCTGTCTGAATAGGGGCCTACACTCCTCTAGCTCATCCAAAAGTAAGATTACATGATTGCATTTACTAATCAAGGTTTTTAATTTTGAAACATTCATTTGCCACCTCTTTAGACTCATTCTCAAAGACATAAATTTATCTGCAATCCTAGAAGTTATGTGACCCTTCCAAGATGGTTTTTGCCAACATAATTCCACGCAGTCCATGAAACCTTCCAGCTCCAACCAGTAATTCTCAAACCTAAAGAGATTTGACTTTGGTATGGAGGTTTTGATTGTGACTACACATGGGACATGGTCAGATGCAGTTCTAGCTAGGGGAAACACCTCAGTCATAGGATATTCCGAAATCCAGTCCACATATGTGAAAAACCAGTCAAGCTGCTCAAGAAGAGGTGTATCTTGCATATTTGACCAGGTGAAAGATCTACCTTTGATGGGCAATTCCAGAAGGCCCAAGCGCCCAATTATCTCATTAAAGATAAACATATAATTCAGATCACCAGCTGGTAAATTTCTATTATCTAGGGACCTCATGAAATTAAAGTCTCCTAACAGCAGCCAATTTTCCTCAATAGGAATATGCAAATTATAGAGCCAAGTGACAAAATTATCTATGGCTTCACCCTGGAAAGGCCCATATACAACAACCAAAGTCCATTTATCATTATTCTGCCTGGAAACAAACTCAATAACCACAACAAATTGTTGAACTTCTATTAAAGTCCCAACAAAAATAGAGGAGTTCCAGACCACAAGAATTCCACCAGAGGCACCCATAGAAGGAGAGCATGCAAAACAGTCAAACCTCTTAGGATAGAAACTTTTAATTGTTCTAGAATCAAACGAGGAGCATTTAGTTTCTTGCAAACAAGCTATATCACATTGGGTCTCACCAATTTTCTGCCTAACAGCCCTTTGTTTAGCCTCAGAATTTAAACCCCTGACATTCCAACACAGAACATTCCAGTTTCTACAAGGGTTACTCATAGATAAAGATTATAATAAGGTCCACAAACCACATGACACACAATTCATATGTCCAGAAGAGCATATAAAAGTCTGACCCAACAATATTACATGGAAGATTTCATGACATAACAGCCAAAAGCAGGTAAGACAAAAAGGACATTTAGGGGCGTGCCAGACCCATCATGACTTGACCAGACTAATCATTAGATGTATTGTTTCCAACATTGAGTGGATCCACAGAGAGTAGGTGTGCATTGATTTCTAACTGCTTCCCAATTGCTTGCAAACGACTGACATGAGTTGTTGGAGGAATATCTTCATGTGCAAGGTCATCTGGCATCTCAGTAGTGAAAGGCTTGGCCTTGGGCTTCTTTCTCTTGGGATGCAAGGCTATCCCTTGGAAGGTGGGTTAAACCCATCATGCAGAACTGAGCTTCTTGTGCACCTTCTAACTGAGGTTTCCACAATAGGAGTTGGTGCCAAAGTCTTGTGAGGCCTCCTAGCTTTTGTGCTCATAGAAGGAGTGGGAACAACCTCCACAGTTGTTTGTTTCTCAACATCTTTAGAAAACAGAGCTCTGACAACAGGCCTAAAAGCTTCCTGCTCCTTCCATGTGAGCAAGGGAAGATCATTTTGCCTAAAAGAAAAGTCCCAATTCCTTTTGGATAAGATCACATGAGAGACAGGATGAAACAAACAGGACTTCGGTACTTCATAAACATCAGGTGCTTCCAATAGGTTTTCAAAAGTTCTCCTCCAAACCATTTCAGGTGGCAATGGTGGCCCAAAAGGAATAGCAACATAAGCTATCTCCACTGCTGGCATGTGCACAAGGGGTTGATATACTATGATTGCCCAATTGTTGGCCTTCTCAAGCAGCAAATATATAGCACAATTAGAAGGCACACCAGGAAGGCCCATGCATCATGTCTGAATTTTATGAAACTTTGAAATGGGGGCTGATAAACCCTAGTAGCAAATGAAATTCAACTAGGGTCCAAATAAAATCATTTTCACTGAACCCAAAATGCCCTTCTAAAATGTTCATCATCTTTGCCTTTGTCTCGAACCTCTGAAAAAAATGGTGCACACTTTTCTAGGACAGCAGAGGGTCACTGAATTAAATCATATAGTATTTGCATTTGGGCATTTAAATGCTATAAAATATTTTAAATGTCCAAATAATCATAAACTAAAATGTTTACTGTTGGATATATTCCAAACAGTGGGCTTGAGAAGTTTCATGATTTTTGAGTTAGTGTTAGTATTTTAATTAAAGCCCTAAAGTTACAGAAGAATTAGAAAACAGAAAAAAAACAGAAAACCCACCTAACTTAGCTGGAGCCACCTAGTCGTCCCGTTACTGTTGGCCCAGCCCACCCCCTCGCGCATCGTCTTCCTCGCGCCTACTGGCACTGTGCGTGGCACGCGCACAGCCGAGCCGCGACCACCTCCTGCTTCCACCTCCTGCTTCCTCCCCGCCCTCATTCGAGCGCCTGGAGATGCCCAGAGCCCCCTGGTCCTTCTCCCTCACTCTCTCCTCTCTCTCGCTCGCCCTCCAGTCCCTTCCCCGAGCTCACTCGAGCATGCCCGTCGCAGCCGTTCGCCATAGCCGCAGCCACCGCCTCCCCCTTGCTTCTCCGACCGGTCTAGATGCCCTGTCGTACCGTTCTTCATCTCCTTGCCGACGTACGGAACACCAGGAGCAGTAGAGCGCTGCCCCTGTCATCTCCATCGCCGCCTCTGCTTTTTCATCGCCGTCGTCGATTTGCCGACCATAGTGCTTCCCCGACCTCGCCGTTGTCGCTGCCAGACTCGCTGTGAGCCTCCGTGCAGAACCCCCACTCTTTCCCTTTGCTTTTGCGAGCTCTAGGCCATAGCTCCGTCCCGGCCGAACTCCGGCCGCCGCTGACCTTATTGCCACCATGGCCACAGGTCCTGCATCTCGTAGCTGAGCACGCGCTTGTGCTCAGGTCACTCCTAGGGATCCTTCCAGCCCCTTAGCTAGCCCTCTAGTGCTCCGTATCCTTGCTCCGCCCAAACCCGTAGCTCCGGCCGCCGCCCAAGTGGTCGCCGCCGTCGACCCCGGCCTCCCTGTGCCTAGCTGCGTGCGCCCCTAGATGCGTGGGAGCACGGGATCCCTCCTGGTGCCCTCAGCGTGCATAGCCGCGGCCTGTAGCTCCGCCCCGACCAACTCCGGTGAGTTCGTGCCGCTGTTGTCGTCGCCGACGTCACCTGCTGACGTGGCACTGGTTAATTAGCAATAATAACCCCACTAAACACCCTAGGGCCACTACCATGTGGGCCCCAATGCATGTTTAGGTTAGTTTAATTTCCTGCTTAGATTAGTTTATTACCCAGCGGGCCCCACGCATCAGATTTGGCCCTGCTGACGTGGCCGTTGACTGGGCCCACTTGATAGCGACAGTAACCAGCCCAGTCACTGACCACTGGACCCCAGTGGTCAGGTTTGACCTGGACGACCGTGTTGACCTGCTGACGTCACACAGTTGTCATGCTGACGCAGTAAGTCATTTTCTGGATTAAAACAATTCAGGAAATTCCAAAAAATGTGCAAAACTTCTAAAATCATAGAAATTAATCTATAACTCCAAATGAAATAAGTTATATATGAAAAATGATAAAAAAAATCCAATGTATCCATCTGTACTGGTTTCATGTGTGTTTAAACAACTTAACATTGCTGTTTAGATCAAAACATGATAATGCACTATTTGAATTCATAGTTTGAATTTGAAGTTGAACCTTTGGTTCAAAATGACTCAAACCACCCTGGTTATAGTTGCATTAGGCCAATACACTCATTTTGCCATGTCATAATCATGCTTCATATTGTGCATTGCATTGATTGTCTCTTTACCTGTTTGCCGGTATTTGTTCCCTCTCGATAGACGTCGTTCCGACGATGAGTTCGATGACACCGATGAAGAGCTATACTATCTTCAGAAGTGCCAGGCAAGCAAAAAACCCTTGTTCATTCCGATACAATCCCACTCTCTCGCTCCTGCTTTCTTTTACTACATTAGGACAACAATGATTCATCTGTTACTTGCTGCGGTAGTTAAACCCCTTTTCCTCTACATGACCTGTCATTGCCATAGTAAATAGATGAAACCTTCGGGAATAGATGATTAGGAGTTGTTTGAGCCCTGATGAGTAGGAGTTCTTTGAGCCCTGATGAGTAGGAGTTGTTTGAGCCCTGATGTGCCTACTCATTCATGCTTGTTTGTCATGCCTGCTACTGCTTAGAGTTGTGTCAGGTCTGATTCATCAGGAATGAATTGGAAAGTGGTGAAAATGTCCTACTATGTGTGAGCTAAGTGTGCGAACACAATTTGGTAAAGGTAGTGGTGAGAGGCCATGTAGGAGTACATGGTGCGTTGTCTCATTGAAGCCGTCCTCAGGAACTCAGTTCTGTGTTTGTGATCCATGAACAGCTACTGATACGTCTCCATCGTATCTATAATTTTTGATTGTTCCATGCTATTATATTACCCGTTTTGGATGTTTACGGGCTTTACTTTACACATTCATATCATTTTTGGGACTAACCTACTAATCGGAGGCCCAGCCCATATTGTTGTTTTTTGCCTATTTCAGTGTTTCGAAGAAAAGGAATATAAAACTGAGTCCAAACGGAATGTAACCTTCGGGAGCAATCTTTTTGGAACAAAATGAAACGGAATGAAACAGACTTGGAGTGGAAGTCAAGAAACAACCGAGGCGGCCATGAGGGTGGAGGGCACCCCCCTACTATGCATGCCCCTATCTCGTGGGCCCCTTGGGCGTCCACCGACCTACTTCTTCCTCCTATATATACCCATGTACCCCAAAAACATCAGGGGAGCCCACAAAAAACTATTTCCACTGCCGTAACCTTCTGTATCCGCGAGTTTCCATCTTGGAGCCTTCATCGACGCTCCATCGGAGGGGGAATCGACCATGGAGGGCTTCTACATCAACGCCATAGCCTCTTTGATGAGTTGTGAGTAGTTTACCACAGACCTTCGGGTCCATTGTTATTAGCTAGATGGCTTCTTCTCTCTCTTTTAATTTCAATACAATGTTCTCCTCGATCTTCTTGGAGATCTATTCGATGTAACTCTTTTTTGCGGTGTGTTTGTCGAGATCCGATGAATTGTGGGTTTATGATTAAGTTTATCTATGAGAAATATTTGAATCTCCTCTGAATTCTTTTATGTGTGATTAAGTTATCTTTCCAAGTCTCTTCAAATTATCAATTTGGTTTGGCCTACTAGATTGATCTTTCTTGCAATGGGAGAAGTGCTTAGGTTTGGGTTCAATCTTGCGATGTCCTTTGCTCGTAACAGTAGTGGCAGCAAGGCACGTATTGTATTGTTTCCATTGAGGATAAAAAGATGGGGTTTATATCATATTGCATGAGTTTATCCCTCTGTATCATGTCATATTGCTTAATGCATTACTCTGTTCTTTATGAACTTAATACTCTAGATGCATGCTGGATAGCGGTCGATGTGTGGAGTAATAGTAGTAGATGCAGGCAGGAGTCGGTCGACTTGTCACGGACGTGATGCCTATATACATGATCATGCCTAGATAATCTCATAATTATTCGCTTTTCTATCAATTGCTCGACAGTAATTTGTTCACACGCCGTAATACTTATGCTATCTTGAGAGAAGCCACTAGTGAAACCTATGGCCCCCGGGTCAATCTTTTATCATATAAGCTTTTAATCTATCTTTTATTTCCAATCTTTACTTTCCAATCTATATTATAAAATACCAAAAATATATTTATCTTATCATACTATCTCTATCAGATCTCACTTTCGCAAGTGGCCGTGAAGGGATTGACAACCCCTTTATTGCATTGGTTGCGAGTTCCTGTTTGTTTGTGTAGGTGCGTGGGACTTTTGAGCAGCCTCCTACTGGATTGATACCTTGGTTCTCAAAAACTAAGGGACATACTTACGCAACTATTGCTACATCACCCTTTCCTTTTCAAGGAAAACCAATGCAAGCTCAAGACGTAGCAAGAAGGATTTCTGGCGCCATTGCTGGGGAGGTCTTCGCTCAAGTCAAGACATACCAAGTACCCATAACAAACTCATCTCCCTCGCATTTACTTTATTTGCCAGTTGCCTCTCGTTTTCCTCTCCACCACTTCACCCTTGCCGTTTTATTCTCCCTCTCTTTCCCAACCTCCTCTCTCTCTTTCGCTTGCCTTTTTGTTTGCTTGTGTGTTAGATTGCTTGTCACGATGGCGCAAGACAATACCAAATTGTGTGAATTTTCCAATACCAATTATAATGATTTCCTTAGTACTCTGATTGCTCCTCTTAATGATGTTAAGTCTTGTGTAATCAATGCTGCTTTGCTGAATCTTGTTATGAAAGATCAATTCTCCGGCCTTCCTAGTGAAGATGTCGCTACCCATCTAAACAACTTCATTGATTTGTGTGAGATGCAAAAGAAGAAAGATACGGATTATGATATTGTTAAATTTAAGTTATTTCCGTTTTCACTTAAGTTTGGTTTTCGTCTATGCCTAAGAATAGTATTGATTCATGGAATAAGTGCAAAGATGCTTTTATCTCTAAGTATTTTCCTCCCGCTAAGATCATCTCTCTTAGGAACGATATTATGAATTTTAAACAACTTGATCATGAGCATGTTGCCCAATCCTTGGAAAGAATGAAATTGATGATTCGCGATTGCCCTACTCATGGTTTGAATTTATGGATGAACGTACAAAATTTTTATGCCGGATTGAACTTTGCTTCTAGAAATCTTTTAGATTCGGCCGCGGGAGGCACGTTTATGTAAATCACTTTAGGAGAATCTACAAAACTTCTTTATAATATTATGGCTAATTATTCTCAATGGCACACCAAAAGATCTAATAGTAAAAAAGTGCATGCTATAGAAGAAATTAATTTTTTGAGTGGAAAGATGGATGAACTTATGAAATTATTTGCTACTAAGATTGCTTCTATTGATCCCAATGATATGCCATTTTCTACTTTGATGGAGAATAATGATGAATCTATGGATGTGAATTTTGTTGGTAGGAATAATTTTGTTAAAAATGCTTATAGAGGAAACTTTAATCCTAGATCATTCCCTAGTAATTCCTCTAATAATTATGGAAATTCCTACAATAATTCTTATGGTAATTTTAATAAGATGCCCTCTGATTTTGAGAATAGTGTGAAAGAATTTATGATCTCTCAAAAGAATTTTAATTATTTGCTTGAAGAAAAATTGCTTAAAGTTGATGATTTTGCTAGGAACATTGATAGACTTTCGCTTGATGTTGATTCTTTGAAACTTATATCTACTCCTCCTAAGCATGATATCAATGAGTCTCTCAAAGCTACGAGAATTTCCATTGATGAGTGCAAAGAAAGAACCACTAAATTGCGTGCTAAGAAAGATTGCTTTGTAAAGGCGTGTTCTTCTAGTTTCCATGAAAATGATGATGAAGATCTAAAAGTTATTGATGTGTCCCCTATTAAATCTTTGTTTTGCAATATGAATCTTAATAATGATGGGACTGGATATGAGTCAACTTTAGTTAAAAGGCGTCCCAATGATTCGGAGTTCTTAGATCTTGATGCTAAATTTAGTAAAAGTGGGATTGGAGAGGTCAAGACTTTAAATAGCATTGAACCCACTATCTTGGATTTCAAGGAATTTAATTATGATAATTGTTCTTTAGAAGGTTGTATTTCCTTGTTGCAATCCATTGTGAATTCTCCTCATGCTTATAGTCAAAATAAAGCTTTTACCAAACATATTATTGATGCCTTGATGCAATCTTATGATGAAAAACTTAATTTGGAAGTTTATATACCTAGAAAACTATATGATGAGTGGGAACCTACTATAAATATTAAAATTAAATATCATGAGTGTTATGCTTTATGTTATTTCGGTGCTAGTGTTTCAACGATTCCAAAAACATTATGTGATATTCTAGGTTTCGATGATCTTGATGATTGCTCTTTAAATTTGCACCTTGCGGATTCCACCATTAAAAATCCAATGGGAAGGATCAATGATGTTCTCATTGTTGCAAATAGAAATTTTGTGCCCATGGATTTTATCGTTCTTAATATAGATTGCAATCTTTCTTGTCCTATTATTCTTGGTAGACCTTCCGTTAGAACGTTTGGTGCGGTTATTGATATGAAGAAAGGGAATATTAGATTCAAATTTCCATTAAGAAAAGGCATGGAGCACTTTCCAAGAAAGAAAGTCAAATTACCTTATGAATCTATCATGTGAGCTACTTATGAATTGAGTGCCAAAGATGGCACTAGTTAGATCTATCCTCGCTTTTATGCCTAGCTAGGGGCGTTAAACGATAGCGCTAGTTGGGAGGCAACCCAATTTTATTTGTGTTTTTTGTTCTTGCTTCTGTTTAGTAATAAATTTCCCATCTTCCTTCTGTGTAGATGTGTTTTTATGTTTTATTTAGTGTTTGTGCCAAGTAGAACCTATAAGATAACCTATGGTGATAGTTAATTTGATTCTGCTGAAAAACAGAAACTTTGCACGCACAAAAATAATTTTAGTAATTCACAGAAACGTGATTTTGCATGGATTATTTTTGCTGTAGGTCAATAGGCAAATTGCCATGGACTTCCTATTTTTGTAGGAGTTTTAGAGTTCCAGAAGTATTCGAGAGTTACAGATTGCTACAGACTGTTCTGTTTTTGTTAGATTCTGTTTTTGTGTGTTGTTTGCTTATTTTGATGCATATATGGCTAGTATTAAGTGGTATGAAGCATATTGAAGTTGGAATACAGTAGGTTTAATACTAATATAAATAAAGAATGAGTTAATTACAGTACCTTATGTGGTGGTTTTGCTTTCTTTCACTAACGGAACTTATGAGATTTCCTGCTGAGTTTTGTGTTGTGATGTTTTCAAGTTTTGGGTAAACATTTGATTGATTATGGAATAAGGAGTGGAAAGAGCCTCAGCTTGGGGATGCACATGGCACCCCAAGATATTCAAGAATAGAAAAATCCTACGCTTGGGGATTCCCCGGAGGGCATCCCCTCTTTCGTCTTCGTTCATCGGTAACTTTACTTGGAGCTATATTTTTATTCGCCACATGATATGTGTTTTGCTTGGAGCGTCTTGTGTTATATTAGTCTTTGCTTTTTAGTTTAACACAATCATACTTGCTATACAAACCTTTTGGGAAGAAGCCCAATTGATTGAAATTTATTAGAATATTCTATGTGCTTCACTTATATCTTTTGAGCTTGATAGTTTTTGCTCTAGTGCTTCACTTATATCTTTTAGAGCTCGGCGGTCGCTTAATTTTGAAGAAATTGTTGATCTCTCATGCTTCAGTTATATTATTTTGAGAGTCTCTTAGAACAGCATGGTATTTGCTATGGTTATAAAATTGGTCCTAGAATGATGGGCATCCAAGTTGGGTATAATAAAAACTATCATAGGAAGTGAATTGGATGCTATGAAAAATTTGATGCTTGATAATTGTTTTGAGATATAGAAGTGGTGACATTAGAGTCATTCTAGTTGGATGATTATGAATTTAAAGAATGTTTGTGTTGAAGTTTGTGATTCCCGTAGCATGCACGTATGGTGAACCGCTTTGTGATGAAGTTGGAGCACAATTTTATTTATTGATTGTCTTCCTTATGAGTGGCAGTCGGGGACGAGCGATGGTCTTTTTCTATCAATCTATTACGCTAGGAGCATGCGCGTAATACTTTGTTTTTGATGACTTGTAGATTTTTTTTGCAATAAGTACATGCGTTCTTTATGACTAATCTTGAGTCCATGGATTATACGCACTCTCACCCTTCCACCATTGCTAGCCTCTCTTGGGCCGCGCAACTTTCGCTGGTACCATACACCTACCATATACCTTCCTCAAAACAGCCACCATACCTACCTATTATGGCATTTCCATAGCCATTCCGAGATATATTGCCATGCAACTTTCCACCGTTCCGTTTATATGACACGCATCATCATTGTCATATGGCTCTTTGCATGATCATGTAGTTGACATCGTATTTGTGGCAAGGCCACCTTCATAATTTTCATACATGTCACTCTTGATTCATTGCATATCCCGGTACACCGCCGGAGGCATTCATATAGAGTCATATCTAGTTCTAAGTATTGAGTTGTAATCTTGAGTTGTAAGTAAATAAAAGTGTGATGATCTTCTTTATTAGAGCATTGTCCCAGTGAGGAAAGGATGATGGAGACTATGTGTAACACCCTCGATGCGACTATAGCTCCCACGTGTCGAGGCACGACTTAGAGACATAATCGCATTGAAGGCATATGTCGCAAGTGAGGTAATCTTCACACAACCCATGTAATACATAAGGGAAAGAGATACATAGTTGGCTTACACTCGCCACTTCACACAATTACATAAATAAAGCATTACATCAAACAGATACAATCAAGGTCCAACTGCGGAACCAAAAAAAAAGAAGAACCCCAAATGCGACAAAGGTCCCCGATCGACCCCAACTGGGCTCCACTACTGATCAACTAGAACGAAACAGCATAAAAGACAGGATCTTCATCGAGCTCCTCCTTGAGCTTGGTTGCATCGTCTGCACGGACTCATCGGCACCTGCAAGCTGGTTTTGGAAGTATCTGTGAGCCACAGGGACTCAGCAATCTCACACCCTCGCGATCAAGACTATTTAAGCTTATGGGTAAGGTAAAGGTATGAGGTGGAGCTGCAGCAAGCGACTAGCATATATGGTGGCTAACATACGCAACTGAGAGCGAGAAGAGAAGGCATAGCACGGTCGATAAAAGTATGATCAAGAAGTGATCCTGGACTACTTACGTCAAGCATAACTCCAACAACCATGTTCACTTCCCGGACTCCGCCGGAAAGAGACCATCATGGTTACACACGCAGTTGATGCGTTTTATTTCGGATCTGGTGTCAAGTTATCTACAATCGGACATTAACAAATTCCCATCTGCCTATAACCGCAGGCACGGCTTTCAAAAGATTATACCCTGCAGGGGTGTCCCAACTTAGCCCATGACAAGCTCTCGCGATCAACGAAGGAATAGACCTTCTCCCAGGAAGACCCGATCAGACTCGGAATCCCGGTTTACAAGACATTTCGACAATGGTAAAACAAGACCAGCAAGACCGCCCGATGCGCCGACAATCCCGATAGGAGCTGCACATATCTTGTTCTCAGGGCAACACCGGATGAACACTACATACAACTAAAACCAGACCTCGAGTTTCCCCGAGGTGGCGCTGCAAGTGGCTCTGGTTCGGACCAACACTTAGACAAGCACTGGCCCGGGGGGGCTATAATAAAGATGACCCTCGAGAGAGCGACTCCCAAGGGAAAAGTAGGTGGTGGTGAGGCAAATGGTAAAAGTCAATGTTGGGCCTTGCTGGAGGAGTTTTATTCAAAGCGAACTGTCAAGGGGGTCCCATAAATCACCCGACCGCGTAAGGAACGCAAAATCCGGGAACATAACACCGGTATGACGGAAACTAGGCCGGCAAGAGTGGAACAAAACACCAGGCAAAAGGCCAAGCCTTCCACCCTTTACCAAGTATATAGATGCATTAACTATATAAGATATATTGTGATATCCCAACCAAAATCCTGTCCACCATGGAGAAATCTTCAACTTCACCTGCAACTAGCAACGCTATAAGAGGGGCTGAGCAAGCGGTAACATAGCCAATCAACGGTTTGCTAGGACATGGTGAGTTAGAGGTTTGACATGGCAATTGGGAGGCTGACAAGCAAATGGTAGGCATCGAAGCATTGGCATAGCAAGAGCGAGCAAACTAGCATAGCAAAGATAGTAGTGATTTCGAGGGTATGATCATCTTGCCTTAAATCCCGATAGGGAGAAGAACGAGTCCATGAAGAAGACAAACGGACATAGACGAACGGTTCCTCACAAACGCGACGTTGTCGGAAACAACCCGAAGAAGCACACCGGAAAGAAGCAAACAACAAAGTAAACAACAAACACATCAACATGGCATGAAGCACAAACGATTATGATGCATGTCCGGTTTAATGAGGCACGGCATGGCAAAATGCACAAGCAATCCTACAAATTAAGTGGAGCTCAATATGCATCGGGATGCATATTGACAGAGCACCACATCAATTATTTAGTTTGATCTCGTTTATGTACCCAACAATATTAAATGTTGATTAACATGGCAAGAGGTGAAGCAAATGTAAACTACCTATCTAGTCAAGGTTAAATGAGGCCGGAAGCAACGAATAACAATTCCGGAAACTCCTCATATGCATATATTAGGTTTGGTACTGTTCTGCCCTAAACATAATTTTATAGTTTTTAAACATGCAAAGTAAAGCCACCATGTTAAACTAGGTATTTTTCTACCCCATTTACATATAAAGATTATTAAAATCGGAGTTACAGTTATTTAGTTATGAATTAAATCATTTCAACATGGCATAGGAGCAAAATTTAAACAAACATCATTTTAAACATTTTAAACATGGGTGAAAGTGACATATTATTAAACTACACATAATTTTAAGCAAGTTTCATATACAAACTTTTTACAAAGGATGCACGGTTGATTAGTTATTAAATGCATGAAGCTCGGGGGTTATTCTGCAAAACTGCAGTCTCAGGAAAATTGCTAAAATCGCAACAGAGGAAAAAAACATGCATCGGGCCGAATCTGGTGCAAACGGGCCAACAGGAGCAGGCGCTGGGGCATCTCACCCATGGGCTGAGGCCCAGTCAAAGCAGTGGTGGGGGAGGCTGGATCTGGATCGAACGGGCACGCTAGGCCTCGCACGATGGGGAAGCAGCTGGGCCTGGGCGCGGTCGGCGTTCGTCTCTGGATCGATGCCGAAGCAGAGGAGGTCGAGCGGTCAACGGGTACGGCGAGGCCCTCGTCTCCTTGTTCGATGCCGGCTGAAGCAGAGGGCGGAACGGCATCCTGCTTGCTCGTTCGCTCGAACCGAACGAGGCAGAGGTGTGGCCCTCGCCGGGAAGAAGCAGTAGGGCGGGGACCCGAGGTGGAGCAGCCGGCGTGATGCTGATCCATGTGCAGAAGAGGGAACGAGGCGCTCGACTGCTGCTGCTGCTTGCGACACGGCGTCCACGGCTGCTCCTGCAGCAAGAAGAGCACGAGGGAGAGATGTCGTGAGAGAGAGCTACAGAAGGAGAAAAAGGGAACGAGAGGGAAAGGCGAAGGCACGCCTGATTCAGTGCTCCGGCGATAAAGGGGATCACAGAGGAGGCTGTTCCTGCGCGGATCCGAAGGGTGGCGATGAGGATGAACGGCGGCCATGGCAGCTTGGTTCCCTGTGAAGAAGAAGAGAACAAGGGGAGAGCTGCACGTAAGAGAGAGAGAAAGAAGGAAGGGAAAAGAGCAGGGGAGGAAGGGCGCAGGGCACGGCCTGATTCGGTGGTGGTGGTTGAGGTCGCTAGCGGCGGCGATGGGCAGTTGGCTCGGGCATTGGTTGGCCATCGGGAGCGGGGAGAAGGAGACAGGGAGCAGGGGCTCTGGTTGGTGTGGTGGTGAAAGCGAGGAGGGGCTTTGGATCGGGGAGGAAGAGGATTGGATCTGGATCCCGAGGAAAATATGGTAGGTGGCGGCGGCTCGGCAGGACAAAGTACCTAGATTTTAGGGTTAGGTCGGTTTATATAGTAGGGGACTAGGTTTAGGGGTATTTGGTCCCTTCGATCGTAATCGGACGGTCGCGAATAAAATATCTAGGGAGTCCAAATAAGAAAAGGGTGATGTTTTGTAGACGTTTGGAGATGATCCGGACACAGCGGTAACAACTGTCCGAGTTGGGTCCGGGACAACTTTCGGACGCGCGCGCGAGGAGGGCGGCAGGCTGACGAGAGAGGTTAGGTTGGACCTGGCGGTAGGTAGTGAGCTGTGCAGACGGTCTCGGGCTAAGAGAAGAGAAGAGAGGGAGGCCCGGCAACTGTTTCCGGAGACCGAAAACGTCCGACGTTAGACCGGCTATAATGCCGCTATAGTTTAACGGTTGGGCCATCAAACAAACTCCAAACGCGATGAAACTTGGCAGGCGGTCTACCTACACTATAATAAGACCGCACGTCAACTCTCATCCCATTCCGAGAACATTTTCCGGCCACTTATAAAATACTATTTCGGACATGCCGCGGGCGCGTGCAAGTGTGTCTGGGCTCAGAACGGACAACGAAAGGAACGAGGAGACCGGGACGGATGCAAGTTTTGAAAACATGATGATGCAATGCACATGATGACATGATGAAATGCAACACGCAAGCCAATGACAAGACAACAACAACAAATAACTGAACGACAACTGGCACATCGGTCTCGGGGCGTTACACTATGATTCCCCCACAAGTCGCGATGAGACTTCAGACTTTATAAAAAAAGAGGCCAAAGAGCCCACCAAATAAAAAAGAGGCCAAAAAAATAGAAATGCCAAATAAAAAATGAGAGAAAAGAGAGAAGGGACAATGCTACTATCCTTTTTACCACACTTGTGTTTCAAAGTAGCACCATGATCTTCATGATACAGAGTATCCTATGTTGTCACTTTCATATACTAGTGGAAATTTTTCATTATAGAACTTGGCTTGTATATTCCAATGATGGGCTTCCTCAAAATGCCCTAGGTCTTCGTGAGCAAGTGAGTTGGATGCACACCCACTTAGTTTCCTTTGTTGAGCTTTCATACATTTATAGCTCTAGTGCATCCGTTGCATGGCAATCCATACTCACTCACATTGATATCTATTATTGGGCATCTCCATAGCCCGCTGATACGCCTAGTCGATGTGAGACTATCTTCCTCCTTTTTTGTCTTCTCCACAACCACCATTCTATTCCACTTATAGTGCTATGTCCATGGCCCATGCTCATGTATTGCGTGATAGTTGAAAAAGTTTGAGATTACTAAAGTATGAAACAATTGCTTGGCTTGTCATCGGGGTTGTGCATGATTAAATACTTTGTGTGATGAAGATAGAGCAACAGCCAGACTATATGATTTTGTAGGGATATCTTTCTTTAGCCATGTTATTTTGAGAAGACATGATTGCTTGATTAGTAAGCTTGAAGTATTACTATTCCTTATGTCAATATGAACTTTTATTTTGAATCATTTGGATCTGAACATTCATGCCACAATAAAGAAAATTACATTGATAATTATGCTAGGTAGCATTCCACATCAAAAATTCTGTTTTTATCATTTACCTACTCGAGGACGAGCAGGAATTAAGCTTCGGGATGCTTGATATGTCTCCAACGTTTCTATAATTTTTTATTGTTCCATGCTATTATACTACCCCTTTTGGATTTTTATGGGCTTTACTTAACACATTTATATCATTTTTGGGACTAACCTACTAACCGGAGGCCCAACCCGCATTGCTGTTTTTTTGCCTATTTCAGTGTTCTAAGAAAAGGAATATCAAATGGAGTCCAAACGGAATGAAACCTTCGGGAGTGATATTTTTGGAATAAACGTGATCCAAAGGACTTGGAGTGGAAGTCAAGAAACAACCGAGGCGGCCACGAGGGTGGAGGGCGCCCCCGTACTGGGTGCGTCCCCCTATCTCGTGGGCCCCTCGGATGTCCACCGATCTACTTCTTCCTCCTATATATACCCATGTACCCCGAAAACATCAGGGGAGCCCACGAAAAACTATTTCCACTGTCGTAACCTTCTGTATCTGCAAGATCCCATCTTGGAGCCTTTGCCGGCTCTACGCCAGAGGGGGAATCGACCATGGAGGGCTTCTACATCAACACCATAGACTCTCCGATGAGTTGTGAGTAATTTACCACAGACCTTCGGGTCCATAGTTATTAGCTAGATGGCTTCTTCTCTCTCTTTGAATCTTCTTTGAGATCTATTCGTGTAACTCGTTTTGCGGTGTGTTTGTCGAGATCCGATGAATTGTGGGTTTATTATTAAGTTTATCTATGAGAAATATTTGAATCTCCTCTGAATTCTTTTATGTGTGATTAAGTTATCTTTCCAAGTCTCTTCAAATTATCAGTTTGGTTTGGCCTAATAGATTGATCTTTCTTGCAATGGGAGAAGTGCTTAGGTTTGGGTTCAATCTTGCGGTGTCCTTTGCTAGTAACAGCAGGGGCAGCAAGGCACGTATTGTATTGTTGCCATTGCGGATAAAAAGATGGGGTTTATATCATATTGCATGAGTTTATCCCTCTACATCATGTCATCTTTCTTAATGCGTTACTCTCTTCTTTATGAACTTAATACTCTAGATGCATGCTGGATAGCGGTCGATGTGTGTAGTAATAGTAGTAGATGCAGGCAGGAGTCGGTCTACTTGTCACGGACGTGATGCCTATATACATGATCATGCCTAGATAATCTCATAATTATTCACTTTTCTATCAATTGCTCGACAGTAATTTGTTCACCCACCATAATACTATCTTGAGAGAAGCCACTAGTGAAACCTATGGCCCCCGGGTCTATCTTTTATCATATAAGCTTTTAATCTATCTTTTATTTGAAATCTTTACTTTCCAATCTATATTATAAAATACCAGAAATATATTTATTTTATCATACTATCTCTATCAGATCTCACTTTCGCAAGTGGCAGTGAAGGGATTGATAACCCCTTTATTGCGTTGGTTACGAGTTCTTGTTTGTTTGTGTAGGTGTGTGGGACTTTTGAGGAGCCTCCTACTGGATTGATACCTTGGTTCTCAAAAACTGAGGGAAGTACTTACGCTACTATTGCTGCATCACCCTTTCCTCTTCAAGGAAAACCAACGCAAGCTCAAGACGTAGCAGCTACTACCACACGTTGGGCCCTGAAATATGACCCCGCTCAACTTATTAACCACCCCTGTCCTCTGTCCAGGAGTTGCAAGTAGTTTCTGGTGTTTGTAGTTTGCTGGAGGTCGTGCGCATCACTGACCCGAGGGGTGGGCGTTGATGCGGTAGGCACGTGGCACGGTGTACCGGGCGCCCGTTTGGTGTCTCGGAAACCCTGCACACATCATTCGGGGCCGTATGTGGAAACTTCAGCTGAACTCCCTGCGGATGGAACCTGAATAGGCGATAAACCTAGACTAGGGACTTGTGTAGTTAGTCAGGTTGTGGTCTACACCCACGTCGGCTTTCGCTTGAAGTCTGCCGAGCACATGTCGTGTGCAGACGCTAAGTGGTGGAAACATGTGTGAAGAAGTATACCCCTACAGGGTTAACATCATCTATTCAAATAGCCACATCTGCGGTAAAGGACCTATGGGTTGCCTATACAGTTCATAGACAAGTGAAAGTGCACACTCTAAAATACGCAAGATAAGCGTGAGTGTGATGGATGGTGTTCTCGTATGGAGAAGGGAACGAATCCATAGTGGTGTATTGATATGGTGAATATGTGGACTCGTGTGCGCCACCTCAAAAGAGTTACTTCCAGTCGTAGTTAAGGATAGACACCGAGTCAAAGCTGGCTTGCTGCAGTTAAACTCCACGACCCCCTTTGTTGATAATGATGCATATGTAGTTAGTTCTGATGTAAGTCTTGCTGGGTACATTTGTACTCATGTTTGCCTATTTTACGTTTTTGTAGAGAGACTTCCGTCTCACTAGTAGTTCTGCGTGGACTTCGACGTTTAGCTTGTTACCTTAGCTACGATCTTGTGCCCTCGGTAGAATCTGCTAGATAGTCAGGCCTCTCAGCCTTTTTCATTTGCAGATGTCTGTGCTCATACATGTTAAGCTTCCGCATGTGCTTTGACTTGTATGCTCTGAATGTTGGGTCATGAGACCCATGTTTGTAATATCTCGCTCCTCGGAGCCTATTGAATAAATACTTTGAGTCATAGAGTTATGTTGTGATCCCATGTTGTAATTGCACATATCGAGCATATTGTGTGTATGATTTGAAATGCTTGGTATGTGTGGGATCTGACAACCTAGTTGTTTATCCTTGGTAGCTTCTCTTACTGGGAAATGTCTCCTAGTGCTTCAACTGAGCCATGGTAGCTAGCTACTGCTTGGAACACTTAGGCTGGCCGACATGTGTCCTTCTTCGTTCCTGTGTCTTTCCCTTTAGGGAAATGTCACATGTTGCTCCTTTAAGTCCATGTAGCCTACTACGACTTGAGTTCATACGTTGTTGATCGACACGTTCGTTGTTGGGTCATGTATACCTGTCCCTGTAAGCTAGCACCACTTAGGGTTCACGACTAGTCATGTCAGCTCGGGTTCTTTGTCATATGGATGCTAGCGACACTATCATATACGTGAGCCAAAAGGCGCAAACGGTCCCGGGCCAGATAAGGTGGCACCCGTGGGAATACCGTGTGTGAGGCCGCAAAGTGATAGGATGTGTTACATGCTAGATCAGTGTGACTTAGGATTGGGGTCCTGACATTATTGCTTTGCCTGGTCATCCTCTTAAGAAAAATGAAATACCCGATATCTTCTATAATGGACTAATCGATGCTTCTAGGGATTTCCTAGATAGTTGTGCTAGTTGTGTTTTCAGGGAACAAACTATTGGTAAGCCGAAGAATTATTGAATAACATATTGAAAATTTATGATGGTTGGACTCTTCCTGAACCACTGCCTAAACCCACTCCGAAGAAGAGGGGTATCTTATATCTCAGTCCTGAAGATATGCAAGAGGCAAAGAAATCTCTGTGAGAAAAATGTATTAAAGCCTAGGATCTCAAAATTTGCCACATATCAAAGAAATACATGGGCTTGATACACCAGCACCACCTAAGGTGGTAGAGGTAAATTCTCTAATGAAATTAAATGATAGTGATAATCCTCATAATAAACATCCTAGTCAATGCCTTTATGAGTTTGATAATTACATTAGAAATAAAGATCACTTTAATGCAAGTGTTATGAAACAATTGAAAAACAACTCTGATATGATTTCTTAAGTGACTTGTTATTTAGAATCTCAAATGATGTTAGAGGTGTAGGAAAGCATGCCTCTATGGTTCAAACCCAATTAGAACAAGTTGCTAAATCTCAAAGAGAGTTACTCGATGAAGTGAACAATAATATAAGTGACATTGCTGTAAGAGTAGCAACTAGAGGAGGTAAAATGACTCAGGAACCACTTTATCCTAAGGGACACCCAAAGAGAATTGAACAAGACTCTCAAAGTATTAACACTGATGCACCTAGTCCTTCTAAAAATAAAAAGAAGAAGAAAAATGATAGGACTTTGCATGCCTCTAGTGAACCTGATGTAGAAAAACCTCCCGACAATGATAATGAAGTTTCTATCTCTGATGCTGAAACTCAATCTGGTAGTGAAAACTCACCTTCCGATAATGAAAAATATAATTATGAGGTTCTTGAAGACACTCAACCAAATAATAAAGAACCAGACAATGATGTTGAGATAGAACCAGCTATTGATCTTGATAACCCACAACCAAAGAATAAAAGATATGATAAAAGAGACCTTGTTACTAGAAAACATGGTAAGAAAAGAGCACCATGGGTTCAGAAACCTATGCCCTTTCCACCTAAGTCAACTAAAAAGAAAGATGATGAAGAATTTGAATGCTTTGCTGAAATGCTGAGGCCAGTCTTCTTGCGTACTCGCTTAACTGATATCTTAAAAATGCCTCCTTATGCAAAGTACATGAAAGACATCATCACCAATAAGAGAAAAATACCAAAAGCTAAAATCTCCACCATGCTTGCTAATTATACTTTTAAAGATGGAGTACCTAAATAACTTGGAGATCCGGGAATACTACCTATACCTTGCTCCATCAAAAGAAACTATTTGTAAACTACTTTATGGGAGTTGGGAGTTGGTGTTAGTGTTATGCCCTTCTCTTTATATAAAAGACTTGATTTGAATAAACTCACACCTACTAAAATATCTTTGCAAATGGCTGACAAATCAACTGCCATACCAATCGGCATTTGTGAGGATGTGCCCGTTGTTGTTGCTAATGTTACTATTTTGACTGACTTTGTTATACTTGAGATGCCCGAGGACGACAATATGTCGATCATCCTTGGTAGACCCTTCTTGAATACTGCAGGGGCTGTTGTTGATTTCAATAAAAGCAAGCTCACTTTTCATATCAATGGTAATGAGCTATGGTGCACTTTTCGAAGAAACAATTCCAAGTGCAAGGTATCAATGTTTTTGAAAAATCTCCGACAATCACTATTGGAAGTTTTCAGTTACCTCTACCTACTGTTAAAAAGAAATATGAAATGCTTAATGTTGGGGACATTCATATCCCCCTTGAGGTAACTTAGTGATTTACAGAAGTTCTTCGGTTTCATGCTAATCGAGAGTGGTTGTTAATATAACTTGATCAACCTTATTCATGTATCATTTTTGAGAGGTATGAAGTTGATGAATTTAGTGAGCACTACCTTCTGTCCCTACCTTTTGTTTTCTTTTTTTTATCAGTTAAATAAAATAAAATGCCATGTTTTGTCTGTTTCCTGAATTTCCCTTGCAATAAAAAATGGCCCAAAAATAAAAGTTCTCAGAATGCTCTAAAACTTTAATATGATGGTTTTCTAAATATTTAAGAATTTTTTGTACAGATAATATCAGAGGGAGGTGCACCAGGTGGGCACAACCCACCTGGCGCCCCAGGACCCCCAGGTGCGCCCTGGTGGGTTGTGGTCTCCACATGGCCCCCCTCACTTATTTCTTCATCTCACATCATCACCTACCTCCAGAGAAAATCACCATTGCTCTCTCTCTCTCTCTCACGTGTTCTTTCTCCCAAAACCGCGGTTTTTGATCTCTTTGCTCGAAGCTCCGTTTCCGAAATTGTTTCGGGGGATTATTGCTTGGTATGTGACTCCTCCATTGGTCCGGTTAGTTTTTGCTTTAGTGGTTCATATTTTAAATAATTAGTTACTCTTGGTGCTGATGTAGATGAGCTTGCATGTTGAATTCTTAGAGTTCTAAGTAGTTTGAATGCTTGCTATGGCCTCTTTGCATGCCTATGAGTAGTTGCTATCATTCTTATAAAGTTTTGTTGAAAAAAATTTGTGACCCAATTTTTTTCAGAAAATTGTACGCGAATATGATGAACCTCTTTGGAAGGAGTTCCTCGGAGGCATTGTCGTGGGAAACTACGGCCACCTGTGGGACCAAGGGTCCCTTCCTGGTTCGGCAGGGGGGCTGTCACGTTGCACAAAGAGCAGAAGAGCGTGGGGAAGCACGTCAGAAATCACACGAGCAATTTTACCCAGGTTTGGGCCGCCGCGAGGCGTAAAACCCTAGGTCGATTGATGGTGGAAGAATGGTGGTGGAGTGCAGTACACTTGCCCGGCACGGACAACAATAGCTACACGCATACGAGTGTGTGGGTGTCCAACATTCTAACCCCTTCTACGGTTTCCACGGGCCTCCTTTCATAGATTAAGGGGTCACCACAATGGAAAATCAGTCATTATGCACTAATAAGATAGCAAACAATGCTATCATACCTAACTCTACAGGCTGACAAGAGTTAAATGCGTTGCTCAATGTCACATCGTTGTTCGCCCGACAAGCCTTGCTGGGCTATTTTGCCAGCTTCACACCTGCTTGCTTGACACGTCGTAGGATGGCTGTCATCTATAGGTATATCTGTAGAAAGAGGCTGCCATGTGGCAAATGGCTGCCACTTAATCACTTTGCGGCTTAACACCGCACTGATTGACGACGTGGGTCATGGTAGAGTGGTTGGTGACGTGGTTTTTGCCTCCATGACTCCCGGCAGGCCCTGCCGGGACGTCTTGGGTGTTCTCTTCCGGGGGTGGCTCTGCCCTAGCCAAGGTCACCTACCCAACAAGGGAGGCATTTCTCCTAGTGGTATCTAGCTTCTCTGGCTTGACCTTGGTCCTCTTGATCTGCTTGCTGGTCCTTTGAAGATCTTGGTCTCCTATACTTGGCATGGCCTGGTGCCATAACCTTGTGTCCCGTGCCTGTGCATAGTCTGGGCAAGAGACCCAGGGTTTTGTTGCACCAACAGAAGCTCCCGGGCCTTCCCTAATCGCGCCGCCGAGCGTTGTCGGGGTAGGTCGTAATAAGTGCACAGGCAGGGGCGCCGAAGAGGCTGGTCTCTTGAGGTCTTCTTTGCTTCATGATTAATCTTGAGCTAGGCCAGTTTCCAGTTTTCCCGCGCATCGTGTAAAGCCAATGGTGGTGGGGCCACTCTTGTAATGACCCTTGAATTATTTTAACGCACGGGGTAGAAACGACCAATTCACTCTTCCCACCATGCCCTTATCCTCAGCCGCGTATGTTGCATGCATCGCACGGGGTAGGTAACGGAGGCGTGTGGCGCGGGAGAGCATTATGGCTGGGGCCCGATCTTATAGGATTGGTGGAGGAGGGCGGTGGTTACTCGCCAGGGAATCAGCCCCCACTTCTTGCTCACCTATAAAAGGAGGAGCGGGGGAGGAGTGGAGGCCTTCATCCATATCCCTCTCCTTCTCCGCCTTGCTTCATCTTTAGTATGCTGGAAGGGAGAGCGCAGGGCGGGGCCTCGGGCCCGAGCTTGGAGATGATGATGCCAAGCAATGGTGCTAGCGCTCGAGGAGTGGGTCTGGTCCAAGTCCAAGGCGAAGGGCTTGGGATCATTAGAAATCCCAGTATTGCCCCTTTCCTTGGAACTGGGGTTGATATTGATGAGGAGGGTGTCTTCCTGCCCATCAAGGTGATGTGCGGTGTGCCTCGAGCCCCCTGGCCATCTTGGACGCATGTCGTCTCTTCGGGAGGAGTGCTGGACCGCAAGGCTGGTGTTTCCCTAGACAGGTGTTGAGGATGATGAAGCCAGGGAATACGGAGAAGGCGGGATGCAGGCCATCAGGTCGGAGTACGATTACATCGACGTGTTCGTCTTGTACTGGTGGCCTTCCGCCTCGCCTTTACGTTCTTCCCCTCCTCCTACCACCATCATCACCTGCCTCCTGGTCGTCGGGGAGGGGGCCGCTCCCTTGGTGCCTTCGACTCCTCCAGCAGTCTTCCAACTAAGATTTGGGGTATGACTCCACTGTCGCTCGAGCCGGGGCTTCTTCCTAGTCCCGGAGGAGGTGATCAGGGTGCCGCCGAGCTGCTCTGTCCACCCTCCTCCTTCGCAGTCTCGCCACTCCCGATCTTGTCAGGCTCTGCCTCTGGCATGCCATGACGGGATCCGGATGGACTCCCGCTTGGGCGCTGCTCCTGCCTCCTCCTCTTCCCACCGCACTACTTGGGGTAGGAGGAACATGGAGAGGAGTTTACATGACACTTACCTTTTTTAATCTTAAACTGTAGGCACTTGCCAAATTTTAATTCAAATAATGTAATCTCTCAAGTCAATGTTGTGTTCTGTAAGGTTTGTACTTGTATGATTAGCATATTAATGAAAAAGATGAGCCTTGCCGGGAACTCGTGCATGTGTATGTCCATGCAGAGGTGGGATGCCTCTTTAGTTTAAATAAACAAATCTTCCCTGGCAGGCTATCCTGCCGGTACCCTTTCTATTTTGTTGCCCGGGACCAAAGTCTAGCGGGCAAAAATAAAGGGACCAGCCCCCCGCTAACCCTTTTTCATCAAAGGTCACTGCGACCACCCAGGCCAAAGCAACGTTCGAGCCAAAAGTGGGAGCACCTAAGCTTCGAAGGGTGGCGAGGTTTTCTCATGCACAAGTTTTAGCTTAGAGAGAACTTATGGACAAGAGGTAGATCTTATCTGTTTGGCTTGCCGGGGATTGCAGTGCTGGTCCATCTCCACAACTCATTGTAGAAGCCATGTCCACAAAAGGAACCTGCAGCTTCATGCAGATGAGAATGATACAGGATGTAATCCTATCTATATGCACATGCAAATGCTCATGAAATGCTTATTCAATGCTCATGGAGTGCTCATGCATTCATGCAACTTGGTCGGGGCCCCCATCGCTTCGTTTATTTCTCTGTTGCTCAGGGTCATCGCCCTAGCTTTGTACAAGGGGTTACATGCAACTGATGCAAGGCCTGTACAAAAGGGTGTCTGCTTGGCAGGGCCCGACAACCGTGCCTTATGGGTAGAACTTGCAAAGATGCTCAATATTCCATGAGTTTCACAATTGAATGCCATCTATGGTCTCCAGACGGACTGCACCAGGTCTGGAGACTCGTACTAACCAGTAAGGGCCCTCCCACTTTGGCGTCAACTTTTTTGTAAGCTTTGCGGACTGAATGCGCCTAAGGACAAGGTCGCATTCCTCAAAACACCGGGCATGAACCCTGCCGCTATGATAGCGACGCAGGGCTTGCTGTTAGCATGCAGCACGCGTAGCATCCCAGAGACGGTTCTCCTTGAGTAGCACAGTGTCGTCATGCCGGTGGTGATCTTGCGCTACTTCATCATAGGCTAGCACTCGAGGTGACCCATAAATGAGTTTGATGGGGATACCTGCTTCTGCCACATAGACCAGGGAGAAAGGAGTCTGCCCGGTAGCCCGATTTGGTGTCATTCTGAGGAACCAAAGGACTACCGGCAGCTCCACGATCGACCGCCTGTCGTGCTTCTGCAGCGTATCAAAGGTTTTTGTCTTGATTCCCTGCAGCACTTTAGCGTTCGTCCTCTCAGCTTGGCCATTGCTTCTGAGATGTGCGACAGAGGCAAATGAGACCTAGCTTCTGAGGGTACGAACATATTGCATGAAGGCAAGGCTCATGAACTGGGTGCCGTTGTCGGTAATGATCCTTGTCGGGACTCCAAAACGACACACCAGTTCTTTCAAGAACTTGATAGCTGACTGAGCAGCCACCTTTCTCACGGGGGGTCACTTCCGGCCACTTTGTAAACTTGTCAATGGCAACGAACAAGAATTTAAATCCCCCGATTGCTCGGGGGAAGGGCCAAGGATATCGAGCCCCAGACCAAAAATGTCCAGGATAAAGGGATTGTCTGAAGAGCTAGGGCAGGCATTTGGATGTTCTTGGAATGGAACTGACAGGCTTCACATTTTGTGACTAGCTCAACCACATCTTGGAGGGTTGTGGGCCAATAGAATCCTTGTTGGAATGCTTTCCCAACTAATGCCCTTGATCAAATGTGGGAGCCGCATATGCCTTTGTGTATCTCAGCTAGCAGTTCCTTTCCTTCTTCCCAGCAGATGCACTTCAATTTCACACCATTGGGCCTCCTTCTATACAGAGTGTCATCGACAAACTGATACATACAAGCACTCTGGGCTACTATTTTAGCCTCATCTTAGTCATTGGGGAGTTCTCCGGTGTGGAGGAAGTGGACTATGTGCCTTGCCCAAGTAGGAGCCTGGGGCTCAGCAACGATGACTAGCGGCACCTCCTCAACTGCCGGGACACATTCCTTGTTCGCAGGGACCATGGTCCCGGTGAGAGGGTGTGGGCCATCAAGTTGTGAGGAGTTGTTTCCGACAGGGTCGCTGCCAGGAGCGGAAGACTCTACCGGGAGAGGCTTACTAGATTCCATCTTTCTCCTTTTCTGGGCCATTGTTGCCGGGGATACGGAGGGCCGAGTAAGATGGAGAACAAAATTTCCTGGTTCCACAGGAAGCTTATGCGCAACACACTTTGACAGATGATCAACTATGCTATTTTCTGCACGGGGTACGTGCTCTGTTTGCACTCCATCAAAGCGCTTCTCCAATCTCCTAACTTCCTCAACATATGCCTCCATCAATGGAGATTGCTAATCGTTGTTGACTTGTCTCACAACAAGCTGTGAATCTCCTCGAATGATCGACTTCTTGATTCCCAATTCTGTGGCAATCCTGAGCCCGGCAAGGTGCCCTTCATAATCTGTTGTATTATTGGTTGCCTCTTCCCGGGCAAAATGCATCTTGACGGCGTACTTCAAGTGCTCCCCTAAGGGGATGACAAGACACACAGCAGCTCCTGCACCTTGTAGGGAAAAGGCACCATCAAAATACATAATCCATTCTTGGGGCGCATCCTTGCCGGGGATAACTGTTTCTGTCACTTCCTCGTCAGGGGTTGGCGTGCATTCTGCAATAAACTCTGCCAATGCCCTGCTCTTGTTTGTTGATGTGCTCTCAAATTCAGACCAAAACTGGACAACTCCAAAGCCCACTCCACTATTCTTTCGGTAGCCTCAGGGTTTCGGAGTATCCTTTGCAACGGGAAGCGAGTGACAACCGTGGTCTCATGGGCTTGGAAGTAGTGGCGCGGTTTCCTTGAGTCCATGATGAGAACAAAGATCAACTTCTGCATGCCAGAGTACCTTGAAAGAGCCTCCTGTAATAAGGAACTGACAAAGTACACTGGGTGTTGCACCACTTTCATCCTCGCCGTGTCCTTGGGGTTGCTCTCGCTGTCGTGCTCACTTCTGCCCTGGTCCTTATCTGACTCTGCTAGTCCTTGCTCACTCTCTGCTTCGTCCACTTCCTGTTGCGCCACCAAGGCTGTGCTAACCACTTGGTTGGTTGCCACTAAGTATAGCAGCAATGGCTCTTGTGTCTTGGGAGCAACCAAGGTGGGCACAGAGGACAGTAGGCCTTCAACTCTTGCAAGGCTGCATCTGCTTCTTGGGTCCATTTCATGGACCATGCCTTCTTCAAGATTTTAAAGAACGACAGGGCATGCTCGGCAGACTTGGAAATGAATCTACTTAGCGCGGCAACGCACCCTGTCAGACGCCTCACATCCTTGACTGTCATTGGTGCTTGGATCTACTTGATGGCTTTAATCTTGTCGGGGTTGTCCTCGATCCCCCGATGGGACACAAAGAACCCAAGTAGCTTGCTAGAGGGAATGCCAAACACACATTTCTCCAGGTTGAGCTTCAAGTTGATCTTGCACAGACTCGCAAACGTCTCCTCCAAATCCTAGACAAGAGTTGCTTTGTCCTTGGTCTTGACCAATGTCATCCATATAAGCTTCAGTGTTTCTATGTAGCTGTGGCTCGAAGACAATCTAGACTACCCTTGCGAAAGTAGACCCGACACTCTTTAATCCGAATGGCATGAAGATAAAACAGTACGTAACACATGGGGTGATGAATGAGGTCTTCTCTTTGTCTTCTTTGGACATGAAGATCTGGTGATACCCAGAATATGCATCCAGGAAGGAAACCAAATTGCAGCCCAAAGTGGAATCCACGATCTGATCGATGCGCGACAAGGAAAATGGGTCCTTCGGGAAAGCCTTGTTGAGATTATGAAATCTATACAAAACCTCGATTTCTCGTTAGCCTTCCAGACCACCACTGGATTTTCTTCCCATGTGGAACATAGCACTTCTCTAACCAAACCAGCTACTTCAAACTTCTTCATGTCCTTTGCAATAAATTGCTGCCTCTCCAAGGACTGTTTCCGGACTTTTTGCTTGACATGCCTGGCATGTGGGTAGACAACAAGGTGGTGCTCAATTACAGCCTTGGGAACACTGGGATATCAGATGGTTGCCAGGAAAACACATCGATATTTGCCCACAGGAAGGCAACGAGCGCGCTTTCCTATTTCTCATCGAGGGTGGCGCTGATGGTGAAAGTACCATCAACGCCAGCCAGCCCTGCTGAGACCTTCTTCACTTGTGGAGGAGTAACCTTCGTCCTTTTGCTGTCAAACCCTTCGGCAAGTCATCAACAGGCGCCGCAGACTCCGAAGAGGTACGCTTCCCAGATTCTTTGATGGTGTCCTTGTTATCCTTCTTCTTTGTTCTGCTCTCCTTGGCGGGAACTGCCGCTGCCGTTGCCTCTGCCGCACCCGCGTCCTGGTACATCTTGTCCATGCAAATGATCGGGTCCTTCTCATCTGATGGGATGGAAATGACTCCAACAGGCCTAGGCATCTTCGAGGCATCTTCCAGATGTTGTAAGCATAGTGGGATGCTGCCATGAATTTAGCCAAGGCTAGTCGTCCAAGGATCCCATTTGTTGCGAGAAACCATGGCCACCTATGGGACTAGGATGGCACCTTGCTGGTTCGGCAGGGGGGCATCGTGTTGCACAAAGAGCAGACCAACGTGGGGCAGCATGACAGAGATCACACGGGCGGTTTTACCCAAGTTCAGGCTGCCGTGAGGCATAAAACCCTACTCCTGCTTTGGTGGATTGATGGTGGAAATATGGTGGTGGACCGCAGTACACTTGCCAAGCAAGGGTTGCCTTAGGGTGGCAGCGACTACGCACGTGTGGGGGTGTGGGTTGTCCAAGCTTTGAACATCGCAAACCCCTTCTACCATTGCCATGGGCCTCCTTTTATAGGTTAAGGGGTCACCACAGTGGCAAATCAGTTATAAACACCAATAAGATAGCAAGTAGTGCTATCATACCTAACCCTGCAGGCTGACAGTGCACATTTAATGCACTGCTCAATGTCACGTCGTTGGTTTCCTGACAGGGCTTGCCGGTCTATCCTACCAGCTCCACACCAGCTCGTCTGACACGTCATAGGACGGGTGTCGTCTGTGGGTTTTCTGGTAGAAAGGGGCTGCCATGTGGCGAGTGGCTGCCACTTAATCACTCTATGGCTTGACACCACACTGATTGACGACGGGGGTCGTGGTGGAGTGCTTGGTGAGGTGTTCTAGCCTCAGTGTGCCCCGGCAGGCCCTGTCTAGATGCCTTGGTTCTCTTCTTCTAGGGGTGGCCTTGCCCCTTGCCGGGCTCGCCTGCCCAGCAAAGAAGGCCTTTCACTTGATGATATCTCACTCCTTTAGCTTGGTCTTGGTCCCTCTGATCTGCTTGTTGGTCCTCCAAATCTCCTGGCTTCTTGTACTCTGTCTTGGGTTGGTGCCTTAATCATAATCCCATGCCTGTGCACAGTCAGGGCAACAGACCCAGGATTTGTTGCACGGACAGAAGGCCCCGGGCTTGCCCCGACCACGCTGCCGAGCATCCTCGGGGTAGGGCCTAATAAGTGCACATGCAGAGTTGCTGAAGAGGCTTGCCTCTTGAGATCTTCTTTGTTTCTTCATTAGTCTTGATTTCGGGCCATTTTCCGGTTTCCCTGCGTGTTGTGTGAACCCAATAGTGGTGGGGCCGCTCCAGTAATGGACCGTGAATGACTTTAATGCACAGTGTGGAAACTGCCAATTCACTCTTCCCACCACACCCTTATCCTTAGCCACGTATGCTGCATGCATCGCATGAGGTAGGTAACATAGGTGTGTGGTGCGGGAGAGTTTAATGGCAAGTGCCCAGTCAAGTTGAATTGGCAGAGGGGCACGATGGTTGCCCATCGTGGAAGTAGTCCCCAACCCCCTGCTTGCCTATAAAAAGGAAGAGCCAGGGAGGAGCGGAGGCATCCATCCGCACTCCTCTTACCCTCTACCTTGCTTCGTCTTGTATATGCTGGAAGGGAGAGCCCGGGACTGGCCCCTGGGCTTTAGCTTAGAACTTTTCTTGGTCACGGGGATATTCGGGCAGCGCGAAAGTAACGCCAGAGGTGGCGACTACAGCGTGCTTGTCGTCGAGCCGTCCGTAGCCTTGATTCTGGTGGGAGGGGGCGCGAACGACACCATGCCAAGGCTCGTGGCAGTTGCGGGGCGTGTTAGTTCATCGCTCCCCATTCTTCGCTCCTGCGCGACGCCGAGGGAGAGCTTTCGGGAAGGTCTGCCGTTGGTGAGGGCGGATTTGGCTCCTCCAGGCATCATCCTCTGTTTGCGGAGGAGGGCTTATCATCTACGTACGCGTCTTCGTAACATGAGGTGATTTCCGATGTCAACTCCGCTGGGGACGACCATGCTCTCTGTGGTGTAAGCCAGAGAGCATGGTGTTTGGCGTGGCTGACGATCTGAGGTCTTCGAGTGGTAGTGATGTGGACAACAGCGGCCACCCAAGACGCATCAAGAACAGGGGCGACTGTTCCGACGAGTCGTGTTTGCCGGTGAATCCATGCCCCTCCATGTGAGCCTCCGGCAGCATCACCATCCGCGCCTGCCCTCCGGTTTCTTCCTCCTTGCTGCAGAGCGGCGCCGTCCTGATCCTAGCGAGGCGCCGGACTCCATCTCCGCCCGCCTCCTGCCTCTTCGTCCCCGTCCTATAGCAGATGGACAGAGGCAAAGGCATTACGGGGAAATTATATTTTTTCAATCTTAAATCTGTAGGCCGTTGCCAAATTTAAATTCAAATAATGTAATCTCTCGAATCCATGTGTGTGTTCTGTAATGCTTGTAGTTGTATCAGCATGTTAATGAGAAAGATGAATCTTGTGAGGAACCCGTGCATGTATATGTCCATGTAGAGGTGAGATGCTTCTTTAATGTAAATAAACATGTTTTTCCCGGCAGGCTATCTTGCCGGCACCTTTTTTGTCTACCGTAGAGCCACATCTGCCGGGTTAGAGACAAATGTACTAGCCCCCCGCCGACTTCCTTTTCCCAAAGGCCACTGCGACCATTCCGACGGAAGCAACATTGGAGTCAGGGATGGGAGCACCTAAGTCTAAAAAGAGTGGCGAGGTTTTCTAATGCATAAGCTATAGCTTACAAAACACGAATGGACAAGAGGTAGAACTTATCTATTTAGCTTGCGAGGGATCGCAGTGTCGTGCAATCTTCTCAATTCCTTGTTGAAGCCAAGTTCACGGCTAGAACCTGCAACTTCATGCAGATGGGAACGAATGCAAGATGAGATCCTATCTATATGCATATGCAGATGCTCATGAAATGCCTATGTAGTGATCTTGGAATGCTCATGCATGCATGTAGTCTAGGTTTGGGCCCCCCTATAGCGCTTGTTTATTTTCTCTTACACGGGGTCATCGCCCTGGCTTTGTAAAAGGGGTTACATGCAGCTGAGGCAAGGCCTATACACATGGATGGCTGCCAGGCAAGGCCCGATAGCCTCGCGCCTTACGGGTAGAGCTTGCGGAGATGCTCAATATTCCAACTGAGTGCCATCTTTGGTCTCCAGACGGACTGCACTAGGTCTGGTGACTTGGACTACCCGGTAAGGGCCTTCCCACTTTAGTGCCAGCTTGTTTGTACCCTTGGCAGACTGAACGCGCCTAAGGAAGACGGTTCTCCTCGAGTAGCACAGCGTCATCGCGCCGGTGCTGATCTTGCACTACTTCATCATAGGCAAGTACTGAGGCGACACATAAATGAGTTCTGTGGGGATATATAACTGCTTCTGCCCGTAGACTAGGGAGAAAGGGAGTCTGCCCGGTAGCTCGGTTTCGTGTCGTTCTGGTGGACCAGAGAACTACCGGCAACTCCTCGATCCACCTCTTGTCGTGCTTCTGCAGCATATCAAAGGTTCTTGTTTTGAGTCCACGCAGCACATTAGTGTTCGCCCTCTCAGCTTGTCCATTGCTCTGGGGTACACCACAGAGGCGAATGAGATCTTGCATCCGAGGGCATGAACATATTGCATGATGGCACGGCTCAGGAACTGGGTGCTGTTATCGGTTATGATCCTTGCTCGAACTCCAAATGACACACTAGATCTTTCAAGAACTTGATAGCTGAGTGGGCAGTTACGTTTCTCACTGCAGTCACTTCCAGCCACTTTGTAAACTTGTCGATGGCAACGAACAAGAATTCAAAGCCCCGATTGCTCGGGGGAAGGGCCAAGGATATCGAGCCCCCAGACCAAAAATGGCCATGATAAAGGGATTGTCTGAAGAGCTGGGGCAGGCAGGTGGGTTTTCTTCGAATGGAACTGGCATGCTGCATACTTAATGATCGACTAGCTCGACCGCATCTTGGAGGGCTGTGGGCCAATAGAATCCTTGCTGGAATGTTGTCGCAACTAATGCCCTTGATCCAATGTGGGAGCCTGTCACAACCCTAGTCAGTATATGCATTAGAGTGTATGCATCATGTCTACTTTACCCAGAAAGTACAAATGGGGATGACAAAAACCCCCGGCACCATCTAACACAGCTAGGGTTACTAAAATACTTTTTCAATGAACCTGAAATGCCCTTCTAAAAATATGTTCATCATATTTGCCTTGGTCTAGAACCTCGGACAAAAATGGTGCACACTTCTCTAGGACATCATAAGGTCACTAGATTATATCATACCCTATTTGCATTAGGGCATTTTGATGCTACTCCCTCCGTCCCATAATGTGAGACGCTTTTCGACACTAGTGTAGTGTTGAAAAACGTCTTACATTATGGGACGGAGGGAGTATAAAATATTTCAAATGTACAAATAATATTAAACTGAAATGTTTACTGTTGGATATATTTCAAACAATGGGAATTAGCAGTTTCATGATTTTTGAGAATGTCTGCGTATTTTTAATAAATCCCTGAAGCTACAGAAGAAATAGAAAACAAAAATAACAAAAAGAACAGGAAACCTACCTGGCATAGCCCACCTGGCCTGGCACTGTGCGGCCTAGCCCACTGCCCCCCTGCCATTCATCACCCACCTCCCGCCAGAGCAGGCAGGCAGCTGCCTATCGGTCGTGCGCGCCGCCCTGGCCACCTCCTGCCTGCCACCGAGGCGCTCCCGAGGTCCCTTCGCATGCCACGGAGACGCCCCGACCCATTGGACACCTCACTCCTCCCCTCTCGCCCTCTCCCTCTCCTCTGATCGCCATGGCCGATGCTGCCGAGCGCTCGCTGTCGGTGTCAAAACCGGCGGATCTCGGGTAGTGGTCCCGAATTGTGCGTCTAAGGCTAATGGTAACATGAGGCGGGGGACACAATGTTTACCCAGGTTCGGGCCCTCTCGATGGAGGTAATACCCTACTTCCTGCTTTATTGATCTTGATGATATGAGTATTACAAGAGTTGATCTACCACGAGATCGTAGAGGCTAAACCCTAGAAGCTAGCCTATGATTATGATTGTTCTTGTCCTACGGAATAAAACCTCCGGTTTATATAGACACCGGAGGGGGTTAGGGTTACACAGAGTCGGTTACAGAGAAGGGAATCTACATTTCCAAATTGCCAAGCTTGCCTTCCACGCAAAGGAGAGTCCCACCCGAACACGGGACGAAGTCTTCAATCTTGTATCTTCATAGTACAATAGTCCGGCATAAGCATATAGTCTGGCTGTCCGAGGACCCCCTAATCCCGCACTCCCTTTGTAGCCCCTGAACCACGCTTTAATGACGATGAGTCCGGCGTGCAGATTGTCTTCGGCATTGCAAGGCGGGTTCTTCTCCAAATTCTCTAGAGCACCTATTGTACCGAGGAGTGTCCGGCTTCCCATTAATGTTGTGCTCATCGACTTCTGTACCTTAATAATGACAGTCTCCACGTGTCGAGCGAATGCGAGAAGTCGGGGCATTTTTACACTTACCACCCTGACCATGCAAGTAAATCGTCTATTAAAGAGACGGGGATCCTCAGATCCAAATCACACCATCTTCCCCAAGCGAGGATTCATCAGAGCACGCCCAAAAAAACCATCCCATCATGGACGGCCGCTGCAGCTCCTCCTCTCGCTCCCGTAGCGCTAAGCCAGGTGATTGGGAGAAGTGTACCATATCCCACAGCCAATTGGTGGAGCTGCAGACCCAGGGGTTTCTCCCACCCGCATATCTTGTCCCCATCCGAGCCGGATTAGCCACTTATGACGGCGGGGAGCAAGCGGAGAGTTTCCCCAACCCATCCAGGGGGGAACGCGTATGCCTTGTCCCTTACTTGCTGAGGGGCATCGGATTTCCAATCCATCCGTTCCTCCGAGGTCTACTGGAGTATTATGGCCTCCAGCTGCACAACTTCACCCCTGCCTCCATCCTGCACATCGCAGGTTGCGTCACCCTTTGTGAGCTGTTTCTGGGCTGCGAAGCTCATTTTGAGCTATGGAAAAGGCTGTTTTGCTTCGTCCCTCGCAATTAGGAGGGATCAATATACCAAGTGGGCTGAGGCAAAGTATGGCGCATCGCCGGGACCAGATACCTCTCCGGCACTCCGAAGAAGAGATCCGAAGACTAGCCTTCCGAGTGGTTTTACATAGAGGACGTCTCCCTCCCTGACCCTATCAGGATGGGTCTTCCCGAGTTCACAAATGCCCCATTGAAGAAACGCCGAAGTTGGCGTCCCCGGAGCCCCCAAGAGGAAGATAGCAGAGAGGTCATTCAACTGATGGGCAGGATAAAAACTCTGGCCAAATCAGGATTGACAATAATCGAGGTTATGTCAATATGCATAATGCGGGGGGTGCTGCCACTCCAGTATCGGGGGCATCCCATGTGGCACTTCAATGGAGAAGGCGATGCCACCCACTGCGGTCGTAAAGGTCCGGACTCCGCCATCGCTCTAGCGAAAATATTGTCCGGTTTGTATAAAGGAGAAGAAGAGGAGTTCATCCGCATTAATCCACAGGATGGATTTTCCATGTACAACCCCCCTAACTGGGTGAGCTGCTATCTTTTACTCAACTCTATTCATTCCCATAGTCTTTTATCACGAATATTTACCTTGTTAGTTTACAACAGGAACTGCGAAAAGCTGTGAGGGAGGTCCACAGCCAGAGGACCCCGACTGGGCCCTCGACCCGGACTCGAAGAAGATCCGGACATATTTGTGGAGCTCGTCGACAAGACGTTTTACCAGGCAAGCTCTGACGACGCCTTGGTGGCCATCATTGCCGACTATCTTGGCCTCCCTACATCACATGTAAGTAAAACTGGAGTCCTAACTTCCGAGAAGGATCTCTTCTTTACGCCTTACTCACCGCACATGTATTGCACTTTATAGGGAATGCCGTCGGGGCACCGTGCCGAACCCGCGGCGACTCAGCAACAAGGGGCGCCCAAGCTGGGTAGGCTTAAAAAGAAAGCAGTCAGGCCGAGACGCCATCGAAGAGGTATGATTTAAAACCTGCTCCTTGATTATCATCTTTGAAATATAACAATGTCCATTATGTCTTGGCAGAAAGAGTATTCGCCGGACTGCGTTCGGAGAGCCGGCCGGCCACGCCTCTACCAGCCGGACTCCAGAACCGGCCTCAAGGGCGGAGGCTAACATGGGGACAACACTAGATGATCCTCCTATAGAGTATGCGGATAGAATATCCGCTACAAATTCCGAGGTGGAGAGCGCCATGTATCCTCGGGGTCGGTGGGCCGTACTCCGCGACCCTAATTTCTCCGAAGAGGCGTTCAATGCCTTCAACTCGGGAGACGCATACATCTGAGCTGCTCAAGATGGGATTGCTAGAGCCACAGACCAGTACTTAAAAGATATACGGGTAAGAAAAATCTGATAAATATGTATATTAGTAGCCCCTGAGACTTGAAACAGTTGGCTCAACTGATTTAAGGATCATTGTATGAATAGGTTCTTACAGAGAAGAATACCCATTTGTCTCAAGAGCTGGAGGAGTGTAAAGCCCAGCTAAGGGCCGCAGTTGCCGGAAAGGATGAATACAAGGAGGCCTCATCTGGTAATATGTTTCTCGATTGATTGAAAACGTAATTATGTGTACCGGTTAGTATTCGACACGTTTGGAAATCTAACACTAGATTCCACAGGCAATCCCGGAGCGAATCCAGAGATCCTGCAAGAGGATGAACAACGAGCTCAATGACAACAAGAGGCTGGCGAGCATGTACTTACACGGGTCAGATGACAGAAAAATGATCTCCAGGATGCCAATACCCAGCTGGGTGTGGAATTGCAAGATGTTCGGGCCCAGCTTGCGAACTCCATGAAGGAGAACAGGAGGCTTCAACACGGCATTTTTAGTATGCGCTCAGAACGAATCTTTATATAGTTCGGCAAAGAAATAGGCTAACAGAATTATGTCTGTAGGTATGCTGACTGGTCATCCCGAAGAGGAGATGACCAGATCCGTAGGCGATCTTCTGCAAGAGCTTTAGCAGCTGCACGAACAAGTTCGGCAGGTAATGCAGGGTGTAGCCCAGGCCTTGTGGCCGTCCACCTCCCTGCCGGGAAGCATGGGGGAGCTTGTACAACTGCTCAAGGGGGCACGGCAGTGCTTCTGATTATGGAAGACATCTGCCTGTCGACGAGGTGCAAGGGAAGCTTGGGCCATGGTGAAAACACGGTACACCAAGCTTGATCCGAATCACATGGCCCAGGACGGACCTGTAGGGTCAGGTGGGAAAGAGATTCTCGTTAGTCTAGTATATGACCAGGTAGGATTAGCCCAAAGTATTCCCAATAGGTTGCAGGCTAGATAGCCTGTTGGATGGTATAGAAGAAGAATTTAGCCAGTCTAAGTGACTGTGTACTTCAATTGACATATTTTGTCCCTAGCCGAATTGTAAATAATTTGTGATGGCGGACCTTTTCGCTTCAGCCTCCGGACCCGATAGTCTGGAGTGTTTCCGAATACCCGCTCAGTTATGTAAACCAGGGTACGCGTGGAAACCAGGTGTAGGGGTCATAAGTGCTTGAACAGCAAGTACCCAACTAGCTATGTTATATTACATGGATAGTAAGAAACATCTTCCAGGGAGAATAGTGCCGTTAAGGGTTCCTTTCCCTGGGTATGTATGCATTAATGTGCATGTCTGAACTGCGAACGGAGATGCAGTTTATGAAACATCTGAGGGTTTGAATTGTAATAGGTAACAAACATCTTTAGTTCACCGACCGAATATTCTCTTAAGAACGCTAGCTTTCGGCTTCACCCAGTCTAAGGTACACATCCGGCGTACCTAGCAGTAACAATCGTAGAGGTGCTCCCCTTATGCCCTAGCTGAACTAACGGGAACGTAGGGCATAAACACAGGAGCCAGGCAACCCAGCTTGGCCAAAATTTAAGTCATATGCAGTGGGCGTGATGTCCTGAGAGTAATTATATTAAGCTTATGTATAAGAAGCCCCCAGGTATAGTGAGTGCGCATAGCGCGTCTAGACTGTGTAGTCGAGTCACACTTGAAGCCTTTAGGGCCATAAAAAGAAAGAAAGAAAGAGAGAGGATATAACTTAAAAAAGCGGAGGGAAGGAGACGAACACAGAGTTCGGCGCTAGGCATAGAATCTTCGGAGTCTGGCCGCGTTCCATGGTTTGGTTCGAGTCAATTATCTGATGCATCACGTAGGCGGTATGCTCCTCCAGTGAGAACTTTATCAATGATGAAGGGACCCTCCCACTTGGGCTTGAGCATGTCCTTTTTCTTCTCCGGTAGGTGTAGAACGAGTTTGCCAATGTTATAAGTTTTGGCCCGTACTTCTCTGCTTTGATACCTTCAAGCTTGTTGCTGGTAGAATGCGGAACAGGCCTTTGCGACGTCGTGCTCCTCGTCCAGGGCATCTAAACTATCCTACTGATCTGGCTCGGCTTCTCTCTTTTCATACATGCGCACTTGAGGTGAGTCATGAATGATATCGCAGGGCAATACCGCCTCTGCACTGTACACCATGAAGAATGGTGCGTATCCGGTAGTGCGATTCGGTGTGGTCCACGGTCCCCATAGTACGGAGTCGAGCTCCTCGACCCAGTGTGTATCTGATTCGTTCAACAATCGCACTAGTCTGGGTCTGATGCCGCTCATAATAAGATCATTTGCTCGTTCGACTTCACCGTTTGTTTGGGGGTGGTAGACGGAGGTGTAATCGAGCTCAATGCCCATGTTGCTGCACCAAGTTTTCACCTCGTCAGCTGTGAAGTTGGAGCTATTATCGGTGATGATGCCGTGGGGGACACCGTAACGGTGTACAACCCCTGATATGAAGTCTATCACTGGTCCAGATTCAGCTGTTTTGACTGGTTTGGCCTCTATCCATTTGGTGAATTTATCCACCATGACCAACAAGTATTTTTTCTTATGGCTTCCTCCTTTAAGGGGTCCAACCATATCGAGCCCCCAGATCACAAAGGTCCAAGTTATGGGGATTGTTTGGAGTGCGGTAGGTGGCATATGGCTTTGGTTGGCGAAGAGCTGGCAACCGACGCAATGTTGGACGAGGTCCTGCGCGTCTGCTCGGGTTGTCGGCCAGTAGAAACCTGTATGGAAGGCCTTGCTTACAAGGGCCCGAGCTGCGGCGTGGTGGCCGCCTAGTACAGCATGAATTTCAGCCAAGAGCTGCCGCCCTTCCTCTTTGGAGATACATCTTTGGAGTACTCCGGTAGCGCTTTTCTTATAAAGCTCCCCCTCGTGGACCTTATAGGCTTTAGAGCGCCACACAATGCAACGTGCCTCATTTTGGTCTTCGGGGAGTTGTTGCCTATTTAGGTAGGCTAAGTAGGGTTCGGTCCAGGGGGAGATGACAACCATGATTACGTGGGCCGAAGGTGTTATTTCGATGGCAGAGCCTCTGATTATGTCAGAGTGTTCGGGCTCTGGGGTTGTGCTCGGATCCGGACTAGTATTGCCGGTCTCCCCTTGGCACACCACGGATGGCTTGAACAGCCTTTCCAAGAAGATATTAGGTGGGACGGGGTCGCGCTTAGCGCCGATGCGGGCGAGGATATCCGCCGCTTGATTGTTTTCTCAGACCACATGATGGACTTCAAGCCCCTCGAACCGAGCTGACATTTTTAGGACGGCATTACGGTAAGCCACCATTTTTGGGTCCTTGACGTCGAAGTCTCCGTTTATTTGGGATATTGCAAGGTTCGAATCCCCACGCACTTCTAGGCGTTGAATGCCCATGGAGGCTGCCATCCGAAGACCATGCAACAAAGCCTCATATTTGGCTGCATTGTTGGAGTCTGTGTATAGTATTTGGAGTATGTATTGGACTGTATCTCCAGCAGGGGATGTCAGGACCACGCCCGCTCCCAGACTAGCCAGCATCTTAGAGCCGTCAAAGTGCATGATCCAATTGGAGTACGCGCCATACTCTTTAGGGAGTTCGGCTTTTGTCCATTCGGCGATGAAGTCAGCCAGTACATGCAATTTAATGGCTCGCCGTGGTTACATATAATGTCGAATGGGAGGAGCTCAATGGCCCACTTAGCAATCCGGCCCGTGGCATTGCAGTTATTTTTTATATCGTTGAGTGGTACCTCGGAGGCCACCGTGATTGAACACTCTTCAAAGTAGTGTCGTAGCTTCCGGGATGCCATGAAGACCACGTATGCTATCTTTTGATAATGTGGGTACCGTGACTTGCATGGTGTGAGGACAGTGGATATGTAGTATACCGGCTTTTGAAGTGGGAACTTATGTCCGTCCTCCTCTCGTTCGACGACGAGCACTGCGCTTACAACTTGGTGTGTTGCAGCTATACATAATGGCATGGGTTCACTAATGTTCGGTGCGGCTAGGATTGGGTTGCTTGCCAAGAGGGCCTTTATTTCTTCCAGTCCGGCCAAGGCCGCATCTGTCCACTCGAAGTGTTCAGTGCGTCGACGAAGGCGATAGAGAGGTAGTGCCTTTTCTCCCGATCGGGAGATGAAGCGACTTAAGGCAGCCACACATCCTGTTAATTTCTGGATTTGCTTGAGGTCTATTGGGGTAGCCAACTATGACAAAGCTCGGATTTTAGCCGGGTTTGCTTCAATTCCTCTATTGGAAACGATGAAGCCCAGGAGCTTTCCGGCAGGCACGCCGAAAACGCATTTTTCCGGATTGAGCTTGATGTCATATGTTCGGAGGTTGTCGAACGTGAGCCTCAGGTCGTCTATAAAGATTTGACATGTCTAGTCTTGATGACCACGTCGTCCACGCATGCCTCAACTGTTTTGCCGATTTGTTTTTTCAGGCATGTCTGAATCATGCGTTGGTAGGTTGCACCGGCATTTTTGAGCCCGAAATGCATGGTGTTGAAACGGAAAGGGCCGTATGGAGTGATGAATGCCGTTGCAGCTTGATCGGACTCCGCCATCTTGATTTGATGTTATCCGGAGTATGCGTTAAGGAAGCACAATGAGTCTTGTCCTATGGTAGTGTTGATGATTTGATCGATGCGGGGGAGAGGGAAGGGATCCTTGGGGTAAGCCTTATTGAGGTCCTTGAAATCGACACATAGGCGCCAAGATTTTTCCTTCTTTGGTACCATCACCAGGTTTGCTAGCCAGTCCGGGTGTTTTATTTCTTTGATGAATCCGGCTTCGAGTAACTTGGCTGGCTCCTCTCCCATGGCTTGTTGTTTAGGTTCTGAAAAGCGCCGTAGAGTCTGCTTGACCGGCTTGTATCCCTTCAATATGTTTAGGCTATGCTCGGCCAGCCTGGGTGGGATCCCTGGCATGTCTGAAGGGTGCGACGCGAAGATGTCCCAATTTGCGCGTAAGAATGCCCACAATGCAGAGTCTATTATGGGGTTCAGCTGTGCCCCGATGGATACTGTTTTTGTAGAGTCCGTTGGGTGGACTTGAAATTTGACTATTTCATCTGCTGGTTTGAAAGAGGTGGACTTGGATCGTTTGTCGAGTATCACGTCGTCCCTGTCCACTGTGGAGAGCAGCGCTGTTAGTTCTTCGGCCGCAAGGGCTTCGGATAATGCCTCAAGGGCCAAGGCGGCGGTTTTATTTTCGGCGTGGAGTGCTATGTCCGAATCACTGGCTAGAGTGATGATTCTGTTGGGCCTGGGCATCTTGAGCTTCATGTACCCGTAATGGGGTATGTCTTGGAAGCTCGCAGATGCGTCCCGCCCTAAAAGGGCGTTGTATCCGCTACTGAACGGGGCCACTTGGAATGTTATCTCTTCGGACCTGTAATTTTCCAGCGTGCCGAATACCATATCGAGTGTGATTTTTCCTGCACATCGTGCCTCCCGACTAGGGATAATTCCTCTGAAGGTCGTGCTGCTTTGCTCAATTCGGCTCTTGTCTATTTCCATTTTGTTGAGAGTTTCATCGTAGATGAGGTTTAATCTACTGCCACCATCCATGAGCACTTTAGTAAGTTGGAAGCCATCCACAATTGGACTAACGATCAGAGCGGCTGGTGCTCGGACTGTTCGGAATTGAGGTTCATCACTGGCATTGAAGGTTATGGCCATGTCGTTCCATGGATTTATTGCTGCAACGTGGCAGACTTCGGCGAGGCCGTGGAGTGCTCTCTTGCGCCTGTTATTTGAGGCAAATGTCTTGAAGACTTTCAATACTGTATTGTTGTTTTCTGTGGGATGATGCTCTGGGTGTCATTAATCAGGAGATCCTCGCCACTCTTGGCCACCTGCCGAAGTATCCAACATGCTCTAAGGCTGTGTGCTGGTATGGTATCTGGTGTGGTGTGAATTTTGCATGGCCCATTGAGCCATCCCTCCAATACGGTTTGATGCCCAATAGAGTGCTTTGGTTTCTTTGTAGTTGGATTGGGTGACTTGCGAGAGTGCACCCTTTTAGTTCGGACGAGGGGTTTAGTGAGAGCCGGAGGATCCCAGAATTTTTCCTGGGTTTTCCAGGAGCTTTCCATTGCACAGTACTTTTGTACTATGCAAGCCAAGTCAGCAAAGTGTGATATGTCATGGGACTTATGGCGTTAAGGATTCCGTTGTCCATGCAATTTTTGCAAAAGAATGAGATTGTGTCTTCCTCGCGACAGTCCTTGACCTTGCTCATTGCAAGGAGGAATCTGGCCCAAAAGTGATGTACCATCTCTTGGGATTGTTGTCTAATGTGGGAAAGATCGCTTGTATCTGGGTGGGTGGGTGGATTTAAGTCCGAACCTTGACCCGATCTGAGACCCAGGGGTAGAGGAACTTCTGAACTTGGAAGTTCGGGTTCAGGGATATTGCCCGATTTTTCTAGCCCACTGTCCGATTCTAAGTTCAGAGTTTGGGTCATGTCCTCCCGCGAACGGGTATCCGGCTCGGAGAGCTCGGGAATCCGGACATAGTTTGTCCTCAAAATAGAGGAAGAATCGCTGCATTGCACCTCCACCACCGCTATCTGATGGGTGAGCGGTGGAGAGTTAATCTCTCTTTGATCGGGTTTAGGCCCAATACGATCATAGTCTATAACTACTCCAAGGGGGCGATGCGATCCAAGAGCTCGTTCAAGGACGAAAGTTCCATTGGATTCATCTTCTCGGTGTATTCCGAGCTGACGTGGAGGCTGGTTTTGATGACCCGAGAAGTCATCGTCGGCGCGGCGGCCAAATGGGTGGTCATGACGAAGGCGCCTAGTCGGAGGGTTTGGCCTAAAGCCAGGGCTCCCCCAGAGATGATGTAACAGCCCCAAAATTGGGTTATAAATTTTTGTGCTATTATTCCTTCCTGGCACTCATTTTCAAAATCTTTCTCCTGAGTTTTGCTGATGAACCTGAGATTTCTTGTCATTTCCAACCTTTCAAACGTTGCTCATGTCTTTTTTAGTGGGCAAGACCTCAGTTGCATCATCTTAAACCTTCTCAAACCCTAATTCCAATTTTTTGGAATTTGAATGTGCCCTTTGTGATTACAAAGGAGCCATCATTTTCCTTGATCTGTTGATCATCCCATATTTTCGTTGAGACCCTCCTATCCTTTTCAACCCTGGATATGCAAAAATATTCCCGAGTCCTATGCAATACTTTTGAATTATGATTTATTCCTTTTCTTGCCTCTTTGAGGAATAAAGTCTAAAGGCATAGCTAGCCATCTCCTAAATTCATGTGAATTGGTGGAGTTGATAAGTATGCCTAATCCAAGCTTTGGCAATCATATTGGCCATAATTAAATAAGGAAAATTGCCTTTTCCTATTTAATACCAATATTGCATTTCTGCCATTTTCTAAAGGAACTACTATTGTTATAGCAGGGAAAATTCTCACATAAATTGTGGAGCTTGTCCTTCCTATATAATCACTAGTTCCATCATTATCTCATGTTCATTAGTTCAAAAATTGGGCACATGATCCAATGCAAGTTTCTGCCTTCTCTAAAATTTTGCAAAGGAAGTGCTTTATTACTAATTCCTATTGAGCTGCAATTTGGCAGAGTGTTTAATATTGATAAATCACCCATGGATACCAAAGATGAGCTCAATCCAATCATCCTAGCTCCCTGTGCATTTTTCTCAAAGTTTCGAACCACATAGTCAATTTGTGAAGGAAGTACGTTCATGGAGTTTCCAAATGGGATGAAACTTTGACATCCTATCAAGTATCCCAAATCATTATCCTTCACCCAAATTCAGCTCATTTCATTGAGCTATGTGAGCACATGAGCAATTCTTGTTTTCTGTCCAAATTTTCAGTTTGTGAAGTAAGTATATTATATATTGCTCCATTATGGCTGAAAATAATTCCAGGCCTTCTCCTATCCATATAACCCACCTACCCAAGAGTTTGGCTAATTTCATTTAGCCAATATTTTCCTAGGATTTGCCCAAGTTTCTCGACCAAAGTGATGCTTGTGAAGACAGTACCAATTTGGTAAGTCCATTTGGTGTGATCTTTTTACAACATCTACTTATGAACAAATCATTAGGATTTTCCAAGTTAGAGCTAAGTCCAACCCTCCTTGTGAGTGCTTCATCATCATTTGTTTTCTGGACATATTTTAGCAGTTGTGAAGCAACTATACAAATATTTGTCCTAATGCCCTCAAAACTCCCAGGAACGTAGTCCTTGTTACCCTAAGCCTACCAGACATCAAGCTTACCATTTACCCTCTCTGGTTTTATCTCTAGGATGTTGCCAAGTTTGCAACAGCAAACTTGTGGAGCTTGGTTTACTCATCTGCCTTTGTCTCTGTCCAAATCTTTATCGTAGTAATGCTTCACTCTGGAAGGACTACGCGGTAGACATGATTTAACCTCAGTAAAATCTCCAGAGCACACCATGACAGTGGTGACCACCAGGGCAGCCAGCCAAAACGGTGGTCTTGCCACCATTGGCCTCGGCATCGTTGCTCTAGCTGGATTTGGCTCGTCCCCGCATGTCCAGTAGCTCCGCATTGTCGTTGCCGTTCGCCTGGACCCCTCTCCCCCTCTGTTTTATTCTCCGACAAGCCGTGCCAAAGGTCGAGCAGTGAGCGCCCGTGAGCTCGTCTTCTTCCTCGCCCCTGTCCTCTTCCTCTGTTCGTCTCCTTGCGCCCCTCGTCTCTGTGAGCCTCTGCTGCTTGTCGTGACCCTCCTCGTCGGCTTCCTACCGCTTCCCGTGAGCTTTGGCCTCGACTGCCGACGCTGCATCGTCACCGACGCGCGGACATGTTGCCCCCCGTGTGCCACCTCGCCCCCTCCCCCTCGAGCTCTCCCCGCGGCTATAAGTAGCCCTCCCGAGCCCCCCTCGCAGTCCCCATCCAACCACAGCTCTCTCCTCCTCGCCTCGGAGCCTCTCCATCTCTTCCCCATCACCATGGCCGCCGCCTCTGCCTGCTCAAATTCGAGCAATGGCGGGCGCGCCTCTCCCTCTCTCCTCCTCCAGCAACCTTCCCGGACCCCATAGACTCTCCCCATCCCCTCCTATGGACGCCGGAGTGCCCGTGTGGCCTCGTCCCCGAGAGCGGTTGCCGCACGCCCTGTCTTCTGTCGCCTCGGGCTGCGGAAGACATGCGCCTCCCCGGCGTGTGCCCCTCGTCTGAACGGGTGCCGCACTCGCCCTGGACTCGTCCGTGGCCTCGCCTCAGCCGAGGGCGGCTGGAGTAGGCTGGGCCGCCACCAGCGACACCCTATTCTGCCCCCCTCCTCTGTTCTGTCAGGAGAACAAGGAGAAGAAGACGACCGAGCCAGCCCCTTCCCTCGACCCGACCTGGCAGTGACCCAGGGGCGTTGACCTGGTCCTTCCAGCGTGGATAAGTGGCTAGGCCCCACCCCTCGCGTGACCCCACCTGCCATTTACTGTAGCAGCCCAGTCAGCCCCAGCTAGCCGATGTGCTTATTTTGTGAACGTTTGTTGTTTAGTGCATTTTCTGCCTAAAAAGTGAATGGCGACAACTTTGCGCTCGTAACTCCGATTGAGGTAAATCCAACGCCCGCGTCTTTGTCTCGTCGACCCCGTTCCGTTCTAATCATTTTCACTATGGTTTGACATATTGAAAATTACCCTTTTGCCTTGTCCGTAAACAGCCCCCTCCGAGAGAGAACTGTTTTCGGCAAATTTTCCGCGGTTGTTTCTCACTTCTTCCCGGAGTATTTTTCGACCCTCAGGCAAGCCAACCTCCTATCATGAGCTCCTAACTTGCATGTTGACTTTGCTTGCACCCTGTGTGTGTGTAGTTACAGTTATGTATTCCCGTTTTCATCTGCAGTTATTCCGTTATGCTTACGATGCATGCTTGTGTGCTATCTTTGGCTATGCTAGTTAGAATGTTGATATTGATAATGCCATGTCACTACTCTACTTTATTTTCATGTCATCGTTATAAAATGCTATGATACACCATGGATAAGTTAGTACTTGGTTTTTATATGTTCTTTATGATGTAGTTGTTCACTTGAGAAGTTTGATATGTTATTAAAGCATTTGTATGATGTATGCTCATTGTTGCATTCATGTTAAAATGATTGTATGATGATTGATGATGGAGAGGATAATAATATGACATAATAACAAAACCCCTCCGTCATCGATGGGATCGAGTCATAGTGCCACCAAATCTAACTTTTCCAATGCAACCACATTTGCCGGTATGGGACGACCCTAATGCGGTCTATTGACGTTCCTCTCGCCGGTGCCTCCAATGAGGGAAGGTTATGGGCGCGCGCTACCCTGATCAGGTAGGTGGACATAAGCCTTGTGTGGTCGTAGTTGGATTTTGCACGCTTTTGTCCACGTGTGCGATCGTGTATGTTTTTGCCATGACAGTGGTTTGAGGTGTCTTGAGGTAGACACGGGGCCACCCATGACTTAGCCAAGGGGGGAGTGAGTCGGAGTAGCCGGGAGAGTGTCATGGCAATAGATCGGTTTTGTCAGAACGCCGTTGGTCCACCCAAATGGGATGACGAGGCCATGGGTTTTGTGGTGTGGGTATAGTGTGCTACCCCTGCAGAGTGTATTAAAACTATCGATAGTCGCGTCATCAGTCATGGGCATAAGTTCGTAGTAGGGTACACTATCGGGTCTTGGTCGAAATGGAGGATAAACCTGAAATAATTAAGCCGATTAATGTGGTTGTGATCACCTTAAGGATCATGAGCCAGTTATTGATCGTGGTTGTGATCGCCGTAAGGATCACGAGCCATTTATTGGTCAGGTTGTGATCGCCGTAAGGATCACGAGTTTGTCTCTGTTGGTGATCAGCAAATGAGGTGATCACCATTGCTAAGAGAGTCCGAGGGACTCAGTGCACAAGTTTGGTGGCATTGCATGAGTAATATGTTTGCATTTAAAGGACCATGGTAGAACATGAGATGGTTGCATGCAGTTAACATTGTATGTTTGCATTTGATATGAGTGGTAGTTTATTTTCAGCATAGTTTCATGATGCCATGCCATGCATTGATTGCTAAGATTGAGATGATATGCTATGTTTTGCTGTTGCCATGTTAGAAGTACATTTGCTATGCCATGTTGTTGCTATGCTAGTAGATGTCATGATGTTAGTTTTATTTATGTCTTTCTTTGATATCAATCCATGTTTAGTAATTGATATAAGATAGGTTGTTGCATTCGCTTGGTTCATGTTTTGTCTTCTGCTTGTTTTGGTGCTATGTATTTGGTTGTCTTGCAAGTACATTCAATGTACTGACCTAGCGTGTCATGCCAGTTTTGTAGGTCGTTCTCTTGTTCCGTCGTGCTAGGCCGTAATATTGCCAGCCCTGTGAGTTGTGGAGCCCAGCTAGAGTGATATGCTGCCAAGACTTTCGCCGCCATTTAAATAGACTTCCGCTGCCATGTAAATAGCCTTAAGGCTATGCCAGAAGATTATATTCATCACTGATGTAATCATATACACATGTATTTGATGAATATTCTTGTACCTGGAATGCTGTATCATGGACCTATCGTGCGTCAGGTGTTATCCTGGGCTGACGTGTGAAGGCCTCCTGCTCCATGCGGATCGGGGTGCCACAGGGCTTGGTATCAAAGCAGCCAAGCTAGCATAGATTATCCTAGCATTAGATCACCGCCACCATCAGCCCATAATGACCCTAAGGGATTTGACCCATACCTGGCATCTGGCATGGCCACTGTTAATCAACAGGTGGCGCAGTCGGGACCGACACGTCCTCAACCCGCTGTCCCCGCCTAGTTATCCGTGGAACATGCAGCAATCCAATCTTTTCTGGTCGGCTGCACCGCTTTCCCTTCGCCATTAAGGGAAAGGGGCCACGCCATGCGGGCCTATAAATGCCCTTTCCGCTAGCCATATCGCTCGCTCCTTAGTCTGCCATGTCCCTGTAGAGAAGCTTAGCTAGTAGCACCCCAGTCATGGCTAGCAGCTTCAAAACTCCCACGTACTACACCCGCACCTATGCCGTCAACCACCCTGGCTTTCCACCCCTTCTTGCCGAGATGCTTATCAAAGCATTTGGCGGTAAGACTAGCCCCGATTACCTCGTGTTCCAATCGACACCCGTCCCTCACCTTCATCACTTTTTTGCAAGAGTGCACATCAGCCTAGGTCCTACAGTAGATGTCCAGCCTTTGGTTTTACAGGATAGAGCCATGCCTACCTCTGGTTTAGCCATTCAAGCCGCTGCTGTGGAGGCTATCCTACACCTCCCAACCAACTTCCCGCATGTAGCAACAAGGCGGGAGTTCTGCTTTTTCCCCACTATGTCAAATGCTGTAATGCAGCCTTCTTCCATTAGCCAAGGAGATGATCCCGCAATCGCTCACCTGGTGCAATATATCACTGCCCAGGGGATGTTGATTTCAATGCTTCTTGCCGAGTTTAGAGCGACGGACAATAATGTGGTACGAGTCGTCAAGGAAGCTTACCGTGAGGCACATAAGTTCGCATCTCAAGCAGTTTGACCAACGCCATCCGAACCAGTGCTATCCTCTCAACCTGTGTTGTGGCCCAACCAAACATCACCACCCTTGACAAGTCTCTTCTACGGATCCATCAACAGCATTTTCCTGGAGCGATTCCAGCCCCACCTCCCCAACCCATAGAAGTGTAAGACGATGAAGATGGAGATTGGCTCAGTCTTTGTCCTCCAGGAGAGCCCCATCAAGGCTAGTCTTCTGCCTGGCTTCAGTCACGCAGTCAGTGGTTTCCTGCTAGTCGATCGGTCTATCGGTTCATCCCTGATATGAGGATGGAACCATGTATCTCACAGCGAGTAGTTTCGACTAGCACGTAGCATGTTTGGGCTTTCATGTATGCTGGTACTGTTGTAACCCGTATGCTGTGTTATGTGTTTGCTTGCTTTTGTTTGTGTGTTTGTTTTTGCTTGTCTCTCTGTCCAACAGAAATGTTTGATAGGGTTGGCAATGTGTGCTAACAAGATTTTAATCAGTACGACACATACACTAAAAACAACCTTGACTCGTCCCGAGTCTTTAATAAAATACGCGCTGGTGTAGGTATATGCATACCAGGAGTACATATACCCACTAGCATTAAAACACCTTAGTGTGATTTCGCTGGTGTCTTTTTCTGTTGCATGTTTATTGCATCTTCCTGTTTGTTTAGATTTTTCTGCATATTGTACGCATACCCGGTTCACCGACGAGTACAATTGAGCAGTACTCGGGGGAATTCAAAGTCACATATCCTCTCCATCTGTGCATACCCTATGTGCCAGATTTTCCAAACCCAGAACCTCGAAGAGGCCATTTTCATCTGGCCATTTCTCGTCCCGGATAATTTTCGTAAACCCGATTGTGTTTCCAGAGAAACACTGCCAGCTTTATTTCTCGCAATCCATTACAACTCCCCGATACAGATTTCAACTCCGATTCTACCTCGACACCTACATTTCATGGAGCAGTCCGTGAAATATTTCCCATGCCCTAAACTGATTCCTGAGCTGGCATAGACACCTCACCTGCATCTGGACCCCGTCATCCACACCATCACTGCCTTGCATGACGCTGCAAGTCACCACCACCGCTCTACCGCAGAACGTGATTACTCCGCCGGTGCAAAGCAAGAGAGGACCAAGCCTGGTGGAGGAGAACCCCATGCACCATCTTCTTCCACACCTCGAGCCACCAACCGCGCGTTGTCTCGAGCCTGCTCGTTCCTGATGAGAATCACTAGGAGGATCGACAAGCCGATCAGCGTGCCCAACAGTGCCGCGAGGAACAACTATAGAGCCACCAAGAACACCTCCTCGCCGAAGGAGCTCGGCTCGATCTCGCCCAAACCGAAGAGGTAGTAGAGTGGCATTGTGTTTGTGTGTTGGTAGCAAGCCGCGCTGCCGTTTTTATAGCCCAACCCCGGTGTACGGTGAGCGGAGTCCAGGAAACTCGCTCATCGCCCGATCACCGGCGTCCATGAGGCGAATCTGCGAGTATTGCTGACAAGGTGCTGGCCCGTGATGTGAGTGCTCGCAGCACCGGCGCCGTGCATGCCGTGCACTATGGCACTAGGGTCCTCATCTCCCTAGGAGCTAGATGCGCGCTGCGCCAAGCCACATGCGAAGCAGCAGCACGGGAGAAGCAGCTAGCCGGAGGTACATGAAGGAGGCTGCCAGTGGGCCCTGGACCCACGTGTCAGCAGGTGAGTCCACTGTTCACAGGGTGCATCTAGCAATTTTTCGACAGTTTTATCTCGAGTGCCCCTAGCCGTGGATATAACTGTGTTTGCCCATATCTCTCCCCGGGTGTACCAATTATCGGTGCCCCAACTCGTTCGAGTTTGACCTAAGGGTTAAATTTAACCCAGAGATTTTCTCCGAAGTGGTTATCTTTTCTTTGTGCTGTAACCCTAGGAATCTCGAGGACGAGATTCTTTTAAGGGGGGGAGGTTTGTAACAGCCCCAAAATTGGGTTATCAATTTTTGTGATGTTATTCCTTCCTGGCACTCATTTTCAAAATCTTTCTGCTGAGTTTTGCTGATGACCCTGAGATTTCTTGTCATTTCCAACCTTTCAAACCTTGCTCATGTCTTTTTCAGTGGGCAAGACCTAATTGCATCATCTTAAACCTTCTGAAACCCTAATTCCAAATTTTTGGAATTTGAATGTGCCCTTTGTGATTACAAAGGAGCCATCATTTTCCTTGATCTGTTGATCATCCCATCTGTTCCTTGAGACCCTCCTATCCATTTCAAACCTGGATATGCAAAAATATTGCCAAGTGCTATGCAATATTTTTGAATTATGATTTATTCCTTTTCCTGCCTTTCTCAGGAATAAAATCAAAAGGCATAGCTAGCCATCTCCTAAATTCATGTGAATTGGTGGAGTTGATAATTATGCCTAATGCAAGCTCTGGCAATCATATTGGCCAAAATTAAATAAGGAAAATTGCCTTTTCCTATTTAATACCAATATTGCATTTCTCCCATTTTCTAAAGGAACTACTATTTTTATAGCAGGGAAAATTCTCACATAAATTGTGGAGCTTGTCCTTGCTATATAATCACTAGTTCCATCATTATCTCATGTTCATCCGTTCAAAAATTGGGCACATGATCCAATGCAAGTTTCTGCCTTTCTGTGAAATTTTGCAAAGGAAGTGCTTTATTCCTAATTCCTATTGAGCTGCCATTTGGCAGGGTATTTAATTTTAATAAATCACCTATGAATACCAAAGATGAGCTCAATCCAATCATCCTAGCTCCCTGTGCATTTTTCTCAAAGTTTCTGACCACATAGTCACTTTGTGAAGGAAGTACCTTCATGGAGTTTCCAAATGGGATGAAACTTTGCCATCCTCTCAAGTATCCCAAATAATTATCCTTCACCCAAATTAAGCTCATTTCATTGAGCTATGTGAGCACATGAGAAATTCTTGTTTTCTGTCCAAATTTTTAGTTTGTGAAGAAAGTATATTTTATATTGCTCCATTATGGCTGAAAATAATTCCAGGCCTTCTCCTATCCATATAACCCACCTACCCGAGAGTTTGGCTAATTTCATTTAGCCAATATTTTCCTAGAATTTTCCTAAGTTTATGGTCCAAAGTGATGCTCGTGAAGAAAGTACCAATTTGGTAAATCCATTTGGTGTGATCTTTTTACAGCATCTACTGATGACCAAATAATTAGGATTTGACAACTTATAGCTAAATCCAACGCTTCTAGTGAGTGCTTCATCATCATTTGATTTCTGGACATATTTTAGCAGTTGTTAAGCAACTATGCTAAATATTTGTCCAAATGCCCTCAAAACTCCCAGGACCATAGTCCTTGTTACCCTAAGCCTACTAGACATCAAGTTTACCATTTACCCTCTCTGGTTTTATCTGTAGGATGTTGCCAAGTTTGCAACAAAAAACTTGTGGAGCTTGGTTTACTGATCTCCCCTTTGTCTCTGTCCAAATCTTTACCGTAGTAATCCTTCACTCTGGAATGACTATGCGGTGGACATGATTTAACCTCAGTAAAATCTCCAATGTCCGACATGCCAGTGGTGACCACGAGGGCAGCCAGCCAAAACGGTGGTGTCGGCATCGTTGCTCCAGCTGGATTTGGCTCGTCCCTGCATGTCCAATAGCTCCGCATCGTCATCGCCGTTCGCCTGGACCCCTCTCCCCTTCGGTTTCTTCTCTGACGAGCCGTGCCAAGGGTCGAGCAGTGCGCGCCCGTGAGCTCGTCTTCTTCCTCACCCCTATCCTCTTCCTCCATTCGTCTCCAAGTGCCCCTCGTCTCCGTGAGCCTCTGCTGCTCGTCGTGACCCTCCTCGTCGGCTTCCCGCCGCTTCCCGTGAGCTTTGGCCGCAACTGCCGACGCTGCGCCGTCGTCGACGCACGGACACGTCGCCCCCCGCATGCCACCTCGCCCACTCACCCTCGAGCACTCCCCGCGGCTATAAGTAGCCCTCCCGAGCCCCCCTCGTAGCCCCCATCCAAGCGCAGCCCTCTCCCCCTCGCCTCGGAGCCTCTCCATCTCTTCCCCATCGCCATGGCCGCCGCCTCTGCCTGCTCAAATTCGAGCAATGGCGGGCGTGCCTCTCCCTCTCTCCACCTCCAGCAACCTCCCCGGAGCCCATATTCTCTTCCCATCCTCTCCTCTGGCCGCTGGAGCGCCCGTGTGGCCTCGTCCCACAGAGCGGTCGCCGCCCGCCCTCTCCTTTGCCGCCTCGAGCTGCGGTAGACCTGCGCCTCCCTGGCGACTGCCCCTCGTCTGAACGGGTGCGGCACTCTGCCCTGGACTCGTCCGTGGCCTCGCCTCGGCCGAGGGTGGCTAGAGCAGCCTGGGCCGCTGCCGGCGACGCCCTATTCTGCCCGCATCCTCTGTTCTGTCGGGAGAACAAGGAGAAGAAGACAACCGAGACGGCCCCTTCCCTCGACCCCACCTGGCAGTGACCTAGGGGCATTGACCTGGTCCTGCCAGCGTGGATAAGTGGCTGGGCCCACCCTTCGCGTGACCCCACCTTCCATTGACTATAGCCGCCCAGTCAGTCCCAGCCGGCTGAAGTGCTTATTTTGTGTACGTTTGCTGTTTAGTGCATTTTCTGCCTAAAAAGTAAACGACCACAACTTTGCGCTTGTAACTCCAATTGAGGTAAATCCAACACCCACGTCTTCGTCTCATCAAGCCCGTTCTGTTCCCATCATTTTTACTATGGTTGACATATTGAAAATGACCCTTTTGCCCTTGTTCCTAAATAGCCCCCTCCGAGAGAGAACTGTTTCCGGCAAATTTTTCCGCGGTTGTTTCTCACTTCTTCCCGGAGTATTTGTCGACCCCCAGGCAAGCAAACCTCCTATCATGAGCCCTGAACTTGCATGTTGACTTTGCTTGCACCCTATGTGTGTGTGTGTGTGTCGGGGTTTGGGTGCGACATATGCCAATGGATGGCTTATCTTGGTGGGAGCGAGTAGAACGTCGCGAGTGCCTGGAAGCGGGATAAGGCGTAGACACGAACGCCGACGTACTTTACCCAGGTTTGGGGCTCTCCTAGGAGATAACACCCCTAGTCCTGCTCTGCGGGGTCTCCGCATGATCACTATGGCACAAGTGATACAATGGTGCTCCTTGAGTTGTGTGCTAGAGGCAGAAGGAGGCAAGGCTAGCTCTCTTCCTGCTCTAGGGGGGAGGCTAGTTCTAATGGAGTCGGAACCCTTTGCATGGGAGGCCTGGGGGGTTTATATAGGCCTACCCCCCAGGGGTACAATGGTAATCTGGCCGGCTGCTGGGCCCGACTGTTAGTGTCTCCAGCCTCCGGCTTCTCCGCCGACCGCTAGGGCCCGCCGCCTAGTGGGCCCCGCCGACTGGTTGGTGGCTGCTTCCTGTAGCCGTGTCGTTGGTGACGAGGGCTTGGTCATCTTAGCATGGCTACAGTCCCGCCGCCTTGTGGGAGGCCACTGTAGCCACACCTGGTCTTATCAGCTTAATGGCATGCTCGCCTCGGGACAAGGGATGGCCGCCTGCTGGAGGCCGGCCCCTCTCAAACCCGCCTAGTCGAGCTTCCGCCGTCTTCCTTGGGGTCACCGCCCGATAGGGCCCGCCTCTGGCAGGCCATACAGACAGGCCGTCGTAGGGAACAGGGCACCGCCTGCCTGTAGCAACGTCAGGGTAGATACGACATAGTGCTCCATCGTGTGGGGATCTCTGTCTGTACGGAGCACTGTAGCTACACCCATCTCGAGCGTGGGAGGCGTCGTGCTTCACTGTAGCCATGCTTTGACTTGTACTCTCGATGGGGGCTCGGCCGCACCGTAGTCATGAGGTGGCCGCCTGCCCGTTGCCGCCCTCTACGGAGGGCGGCCGCTGGGAGCCGGCCACTCGGAGCACCGTAGTCTTGGCTCGGCCGCCCTCTGGCAACCGGCTGCTGAGCCAGCCGGCCCCAGAGGGCGCAGCTTCAGTTGGGGTCCAGCTAGGCGGAGCTAGCCCAAAGACTTGATAAATCCAGGGACCCGGGTGAGCCTACCCGTGGCCCATTACTCCGATGATAGTCCCCGAAGCCGGTTAGGCACCGCGGTCGAGGGGCTCCGAAGCCTCAACGTTTTCCTCCCTCACCGGGCTCTGGGAAGGCGCCGGTCCGCCATGCAGCCGGCCGACTGCTGAGGCCAACTTCTTCCAGATGAAGCTTGCACAGTTGGTTTTTTGGACTTCAAGGAGGGAAATAGGTGGCGTGCCTACTAAGCTTCCCATGCCGCCGCCCGCCATGGATGCGCCATGTGGTGCACGTCAGCCTGGTCGGCCTGCCACCCCACGTTTTGGACAGGATGTGACACAGGGCCGGGCCCGCCACTACCGTGCCTCGGCGACCGGGCGGATCCATTGCGCCAAGGGGACGGTTTCCATCCCCCAGAATCATTAATGGTGTGGTAAGTGCGCGCGGAAAGTGGGGGCCGTGGGGACGTGGGCGCAGTTAATCCCACGACCTCACGCCTCGCCCCCTCAGCTTCATAGCCCGGGCGCTATAAGTAGGGATGGGGGAGAGGTTCGGCAAAGCTGCTGCGCCCCCTCCCACTCTTCCTCTTCTTCCTCTCATCCCCCACTGCTGCTGCTACCGTAGTGCCGCCGCCGTTGTCCACCGCCGACGCGTTTCTCCTCTCCTAGCCGCCAGCCGGAGCCATGGGTGACTAGGATGGATCGACCGTGATCTAGGATCACATCTCCTTCCTCCGTGACACGCGCCGGATGCCCAGCGTGGCCTTCTTCAAGGCGCAGGTGCCGCCGGAGACTGAGATCTCACTGGTGCCATAGGAAGGCGAGCGGGTCGTCTTCCGCTCGCATTTCATGTGCGGCTTCGTCCTCCCGGCAAGTGACTTCTTCCGCGCCTTCCTCGACTTCTACCATCTTCAACCTCACCACCTCACGCCCAATGACGTGACCCTGCTCTCTGCCTTCATCACGGCGTGCGAGGGCTACCTCGGCATCGTCCCCACAATCAAGCTGTGGGGAGCATTCTTTTATGGAAAGCTCGGCACCTCCACCAAGGAGATGGCGGCCGAGTGCGGGGGCTTCGTCGCCGTGCGCCGGCCGGCGAAGCAGAACGCCTTCCCCGTCATCAAGCTGGCGCAGTCGATGAAGATGTGGTAGCAGTCCTACTTCTACATTACGAACGTGGACCCGGCTGCCGACTTCCTCAACCTGTCGGCCTACGAGGCCGGCCCCCCCACCGGAGCTCGCATCTCCTCGAAGTACAAGCCGAAGCCAGTGTTGGCGGACGTGGCGGCCGCCATTGGCCGACTTCGAGTGCTCCAGGAAACGGAGGGCCTCGTGGCTTCCGACCTCCTCTTCGCCTTCGTCGAGCGTCGGGTCCTCCCGCTCTAGAGCCTCCCTCATCCGATCTTCCGGATGGGCGGACACCGCGATCCGTGCCGGTTGTGCACGAAAGGGATGCCGCCCACTGATGTTTCACGGATGGTAAACAAGATCTCCGACCTCAGAATGTCGGAGAAGGAGTGGCGGTACGGGAAGCGTCCATACTCTCGCCACAACCCACCTCCCGCTGTAAGTTTCTTCTTTTTGTCCTTTGAATTGTTTCCTTCAGCTTTGTTTCTCCTCATGACGCCACCCTTTCTTGGTTGCAGATTTACATGTCCGAGGCAACGGCCGCCCTCCTGGGGCCGGGTGATGCCGTCTAGGCGGACAGGGCGGAGAGAGATTTGGACGACCCCGACTTGGGGGCGGCCGCCCTGGCTGACGATGCGATAGGAGACGGTGGCAGAGCGGATGGCGGTAGTGGAGCCGGTGGCTTCGAAGGAGGCGGCGGTGTGGAGGCTTGGCCCGACGACGATGAAGATGACGACAAACCGCGCCCCGCTCGGAGCTCTGCCAGCACCGGCGCCGGCCCCTCTTCTGGACCGCCTGCCCCAGGCGGCAAGTGCAAGCGGAAACAGGGCTCGACCCTGTTCGACAGCGCTCCAAACAAGCCCAAGAACCTGGCCGCGACGACCAGGCGGAAAGAGACCGCGGCCAAGATGGCCCAATATCAGAGGCAGCCGAAGGTGCCTATTATGGTGTCGGCGTAAGCATCATTCCCTCACTCCTAGTCTTTTTGTCAATCTTGCGTGAAAGCCCTCTGACTTGTCTTCTTATTTCAGGCCCCCGCTAACCCTCGAGAAGTCGGGCGCCGGCTCGGTCCTCAGGTCGGCAGCGACCTCCTCGACCAGTCGGCACATCGACCCGGCCGCCGACATCCGGGAGGCGACAGAGCGGAATGCGTGGGAGGCGCGCGATGAAGAGGCTGACCGCCTGGCCAAGGAGTAGGCGGCCTTGTCCGCCGCGTTTGCTGAGAGGGCGTTGGCGCAGGCGGAAGCCTAGGCTGCCGAGAAGGAGCGGCTCGCGGAGGCCGCACGCCGCCAAGAGCCGCTGCTCGTAGCGCCCTTGAACACCGCACAGCCTCCGCCTGATTTTGAGGCGACGACCGGAGGAGCTGGTGGCGACTACGCGATTCGGGAGCGGGAGGGCGGCGACGTAGCCATGCCGGACGTCTTCGTGCCGCCGCCCCCGCCCCCGCCGCCTCCGCCAGCCACCGAGCCGCGGGACGAGCCGCCAGTGGCGCTGCCGGTGCCGCCAGTCGACAATACGGTGGTGACAGTCCTGGTCCCTGCGGTCCGCCTGCCCACGCGCCGTCTTCTGGAGAAGGCGGCCTCAGCACTGCGGCCGCAGTAGGTCGGTGCCACAAGCTCGTCGGCCCCTGATACCGAGGCGACCAAAACTGCGCCCGTGGGTTGGATACACGGGGGCGGGACTGGCGCCCTGAACCAGGCATCTCTTGACGTCCAGGCCAAGCTCCGGGCAGAGGCGGAGGCGCTCAAGCGTTGCAACGAGGCCTACTTGGAGTCGCGCACCGCCATCCGGGTAAGTTGTCTTTGGGTTTCTTCTTCGGATGATCTTCTTTGCTTCTCTCGTGGGGGCGCGCAAGCGCACCCACTGGGTGTAGTCCCCAAGTTCCGGGCCGCATGCTGAGCAGGCGGGTCGGAACTTTATCTTGCAATTGTCGACTGCTGATTTCATCTGATGCCTATTCTGCAGGACTATCACAATCTCCAGGCGAGCGCCTACAACTCCAAGGTTCGGGAGCTGGAGGCGCAGACGGCGCATCTGGCCGAAAGCCGGCATAAGTTTCTGTCTTCTTTCTTTGCGGGGGCACGCTGGCGCACCCGCGGGCTGTATTCCTCGAGGTTCGGGCCGATTGCTGAGCAGTCAGGCTGAATCTCCTTAGTTGTCTTTTTTCCTTGTCAACTACTTCTTTTTTGCGGGGGCGCGCTGGCGCGCCCGCGGGGTGTAGTCCCCGAGGTTCGGGCCGACTTCTGAGCAGTCGGGCCAAATCTCCTCGGTCGTTTCTTTCCTTTGTCTTGTCCGCTTGACTGATGCCTTCTTCTTCTCTTTCTTTCATCAGAGGCTAATGCCGCCCTGCAGCAGCAGCTGGGCGAAGCCAAGACCGCGTTGCGTGGCGAGGAGGTGGAGTGCAGCAAGGTGGCGAAGGAGCGGGACCGCCTGGTCGCCCAACTTGCCGAACAGGCGGAAACCCTCAAGGCGTCCTAGCTAAAGGCAGAGACGGCGGAGACCAGCCTCATCGCCGAGTTTGAGATCGCGCGCTCTTCCTGGGCCAACAAGGAGGCCTAGGTGACGGCCTGCTTCAGCAGCATCGAAGACATGGTCGATGGTAAGCCTCACTCCCTTGGTTTCTTGCTCTGAGCTATCGGCCCTTGCTCATAGCCTTGGACTTTTTGCTTCTTCTGCCCGGACAGACTTCTTCCCAGGCCATTCCGTAGCCGCGATCCAGATGATTGAGGCCCAGCGCAAGGAGCGAAGGGCAGAAGGTGCGCAGATCGCCGCAGATGCCCCGTGGACTCTTGGCGAACAGGTCCTGAGCATTTAGGCCCGGCTTCGGCCTACTCACCGCTTGCTGCGCCGCCTTCAGCGCGTCGGAGCCCAGGCGGTCTCCGCCCTCTGGCCAGGCCTGCTGGCTCCGTGCACCCCCAGTCGGACTGCCGACTGGCTGGAGGTGGCGGCCGGCCGCCTGGAGGCCTAGAAAGGCTCAGCAGCCCGGGCAGGGGCGCGCCGGGCCTTGGAATTCGTCAAGGCATGGTACCCTCGGCTAGATCTAGCCCAGTTAGCCACGTTCCTGCTAGAGGCGCAAGAGGAGCTGGCGGCGGTGGAAGCTGAGATCGTCAGCAGGGCGGCGGCGATCGTCGACTTCACTGACACCAGTGTCTTTGTGCCGGAGGTGGTCGAGGAAGGCGGCGAAACTCCGCATGAGTGGCTCGGGTTAAACCCAGAGGACAGCGAAGATTATGTTGAAGTCATCGACTCCAGCGATGAAGGGGAAGACGGGGAGGAGGAAGGAGAGGAGGAGGATGCGGAAGACGAGGAGAGCGACGCCGACATGCCGGAGGTCGGGGCGGATGGTCAGCCCTAGCCTGACCGGGCCTCAAGCAACGAGCCACGCACCGAGGTGCCGCCCTCTACTGGAGGCGTCCAACTGGGGGCGGACCCGCCGCCCGTTCCTCCGACGGACGCCATTGACTCCGTCCTCCAGCACTCCAATGCCCCTCCTGCCGCTGGTGACTCCTCCATCCAGATGGAGCCTCCTACTGCGCCAGGTGGTGCGGCCGACTCCAGCATCCAGCCGGAGTCCTTGGCCAGGACATCCGGCATTGTCCAGCCAGATCCTTCTGCTGCGCCAGGCGGCGCAGCCCAGCCAGAGCCTTCTGTTGCGCCAACCGGCACTGCCCAGCCGGAGTCTTCTGTTGTGCCAACCGGCACCACCCAGCCGGAGTCTTCTGCTGCTCCTTAGGGTTTTATCTGCTTTCTACTTGCTGCTCTGAACATTTTGTTAAATTCACGCAATTCCACCCTCGGGGTGTATATCAAACTCTGTTTGAATGCTGGCCAGAGGCCTTTATCCATGTAAATAGTTATCGTTGCTTATGCTTTGCTTTGCCTACTTCCATCTTTCCTTGCTTTTTACTCCTTGGTTTTTCCTTTGCCGCCCTCCCTTGGCTATCCTCTTGCCAGCCAAACAGCCGCTCTGCGGACTGCGGCTAGGTTGAGTACTTAGTCATTTGGAGGAGGGCTAGTACTTAGCCATTCGGGGTGTTGGCAATGAAAGGTAGGAGTCGGTTGGCCGGCTGCTCTACAGCTGGTTAAAAAAGGTGAGATGCCGGCCTCTGCTATATGCGTTTTGTCCTTAGTCATTTTTCGTGTGAGCCCCAGTTTGGGACCCCCGCCCGCCGTACAGTCGCTTTGCGAGCTACGGCTTCTGGCAAGGGAAGTGTCTGGTGCCAGCACACTACTTGTCCGGCTGTAGGAGGTGGCATATAGTAGAAGGCGGCGCGCCTACGGGCCGACTGGTTGAAACTGGTGCTAGGCGGAAAAACCTATACATACTCATGGCATAATTCTTATCATATAGATAAAAGGGGGCAGTCCCCGAGGTCTTCTCGGGGGACCCGGAGTCTTTATACATAGTACAAAAGGTCGCGTGATACATAATGTGTTCAACTGTAAAACCTTCGGAGGAGGTTTGCGTTCCATGGCCTCTCCGTCTCTTTGCTTGAATCATCCCTTTTGCGCGCTCTGGGCTTCTGGGCATCGATCATATAGTAGGCATCGTTGCCCAACACCTTACTGATGATGAAAGGGCCTTCCCGAGGTGCCGATAGCTTGTGCTGTCCGGCTGTTCGCTGGATCAGCCGGAGAACAAGGTCTCCCTCCAGGAAGGATCTTGGCTTCACCTTGCGGTTGTAGTATCGACGCAGATTCTGCTGGTAGATGGCCGACCAGCTGAGTGCCAACAGCCGGCCTTCCTCCAGCAAGTCGACGCCGTCTTCTCATGTTTCCTTGGCGTCCGCATCGGTGTACATGGTGACTCATGGGGAGTCGAACTCAATGTCTGTCGGGATGACGGCTTCGGCACCGTATATGAGGAAGAAAGGCGTGAAGCCCGTTGACTTATTTGGAGTTGTGCGCAGGCTCCAGAGGATGGCCGACAGCTCGTCGAGCCAGCAGCCGGCCGAACGCTCTAGAGGCTCGACTAGTCGGGGCTTGAGGCCGGACAAAATGAGGCTGTTTGCATGCTCCACTTGGCCATTTGACTGTGGGTGGGCAACGGACGCTAAGTCCAGGCGAATGCCCTGTGTTGCACAGAAACGAGCCAGGGCTCCTTTGGCGAAGTTGGTGCCGTTGTCGGTGATGATGCTGTGTGGGATGCCGTATCGTGTGGTGATGTCGGCGATGACGGTCATGGCAGTAGGCCCATTCAGCTTCTTGATTGGTTTTGCCTCCATCCACTTGGTGAACTTGTCCACGGCAACAAGCAAGTGAGTCATACCACTGCGGGCCGTCTTGTATGGTCCCACCATATCCAGTCCCCATACAGCAAATGGCCAGGCTATGGGAATGGTCTTGAGTGCAGAAGCCAGTAGGTGTGGCTTGGAGCGGAACCTCTAGCACCCTTGACACTTCTGAACTAGCTCTTTGGCCTCTTCCAGGGAGGTCGACCAGAAGAACCCGTGGCGGAGAGCTTTGGCCACCAGTGATCTTGAAGCCGCGTGGTGGCCGCACTCGCCCTGGTGGATATCTCTAAGTATTGCTTGGCCTTGGTCCGACTCCACAAACCGCTGATAAACTCCTGTGACGCTTCATTGCACCAGCTCTTTGTTGACTATGGTGTAAGCTGCAGCTCGCCTGTGCACTTGTCGGGTTGAGCTTTTATCGGTTGGCAGCTCTTTATTCACCAAGAACTCAAGGATTGGCTGAGCCCATGAGGGCGCCGAAATTTCTTCGACTGCGACTACTACAACTTGTATGAGGGCGGTTGGGCTGGGAGGCGGCGGGTTGGCAGCTGCTTCCGCCTGCGGTGCTGAAGAAGTCCCTGGGCCGACTGCTGAAGTCCCCGGGCCGGGCTCTGAAGTCCCCACGCGGGGTGTGGCCGTGGCAGTCCCCGGGCCGCCTGCCGAAATCCCCATGCCAGCCTTCGGGATCGTCAAGTCGGATCCGACTGCTTCGGGGGAGCCGGCACAAAGATGGAGTCTGAATCAGGAGACGGCTTAACAGATGGCTTCACAAGGCGGCGTAAGGCGACGCTGGCTGGTATTGCTTGTCGGGTGGAGCCGATCCGTGCCAGGGCATCCGCTTGCTTGTTATCGTTTCTTGGCACGTGAAGGAACTCACACCCATCAAAGTATCCGCTAAGTTGCTGCACGAGGAAGAGGTAGCTTGCCATGTTTGCATCCTTGGCATCCCAGTCGCCTGATGATTGCTGGACCACCAAGTCGGAGTCACCATAGCACAGGATCCGGCGAATGCCGAGTTCTTTGGCAAGCCGGAGCCCGTGTATGAGTGCCTCATATTCTGCTATGTTGTTGGAGGCGGCAAAGTGAACTTGCAACACGTATTTGAGCTTGTCACCCTTGGGAGAGGTGAGGACGACGCCGGCTCCCAGACCAGTGCGCATTTTTGAACCATCAAAATGCATCCGCCAATGAGTGGAGTCTGGTGCAGGCGGCAAATATTGGGTCTCGGCCCAATCGACGAGGATGTCGGCCAATAATTGTGATTTGATGGCGGTGCGAGGCTGGTAGTAGATGGTGTAAGGGGCCAGATCAATAGCCCACTTGGCCACTCGGCCAGAAGCATCCCGGCTTCCAATGATCTCCAAGTAAGGCTTCAGCTTCTTGGCGGCAAAATGCACGCCGTAACACATCTTCTCGTAATAGGGGTAGTTTTCCTTGGAGGCGGACAATACTTCGCTCAAGTAATACACTGATCTCTGGACCGGCAATGCTTTGTCCTTCTCCTTGCGCTCTACTACCATGACTATGCTGACAACCCAACTGGTGGCTGCAATGTAGAGGAGCATGGGCTCCTTCTCAGTCGGAGCTGCCAGGACAGGCGGGGTTGCCAACATCTTCTTGAGTTGGAGAAATGCTTCGTCCTCCTTGTCGTTCCACTCGAAAAAAGTGGTCTTCTTCATGAGTTGGTACAGGGAGGAGCCTTCTCGCCCAGGCGACTGATGAAATGGCTGACTGACGCCAGGCAGCCGATGAACTTCTGCACGTCCAGCAGTCGGGTGGGCACTTTCATCATCTCAATTGCCTTCATCTTGACGGGGGTTGCATTCTATGCCACGCTATGAGACTAGAAAGCGGAGAATCTAGCCGGCCGGAACTCCAAAGACACATTTCTCCGTGTTGAGCTTGATCTGGAATCGGCACAAATTCTCAAAAGTCTCTTTGGGGTCTTCTAGCAGAGTGCCACGCTTCTCCTTATTCACCACCACATCATCCAGATCTACATGGGCATTTCTGCCGAGTTGCTTGAGGAGGCACTTCTGCATGCAATGCTGAAATGTGGCGCCAGCATTTCTCAACCTGAACGTCATGGTCAGGTAGCAAAAGTCTCCAAACGGCGTGATGAAGGCGGTCTTCAGCCCGTTGGCTGGGTTCAGCTTTATCTGGTGATAACCTGAGTATGCAACCAAGAAACTCAACAGCTCGCATCCGGCTGTGGAGTCTATCACTTGATCAATCCTTGGCAGAGCAAAGGGATCTATGGGGCATTCTTTGTTGAGGCTGGTGTAGTCAATGCACATGCGCCACTACTAGTTCTTCTTCAACACTAGGACTCGGTTGGCCAGCCACTCTGGAAAAGAATACTTCCATGATGAATTCGGCTGCTAGAAGTCGGGCTATCTCTTCTCCGACAACTCTTCTCTTCTCTTCTGACAGGCGGCGCAAGGGCTGCCTGACCGGCTTGATGTCAGGTCGGACATGTAGCTTGTCTTTGGGAGACCATGCAAAGATGTCTCGATTCTCACGGAGGAAATCGACGAGCTCACTTTCCTATTTGCAGTCAAGGCCTGTGCCTATGACAACGTGCCTCTCCGGGTGCTCCGGGTCCAAGGGTATTTTCTTTGTTTCCTTGGCCGGCTTGAACGAGCCCTCAGCCTCCGACTCCTGGGGGGTGGGTGACATTTCCGGCTTCTTGCCTGCCAACGCCACCACCCGGTCAAGGAGCCGTTTCTCGGCTGCAATCATGAGGGACTCGGCCAGCTGGCTGCTATCTGCGACGCAAGTGATTGACTAGTTGTAGTCTCCGACCAATGTCAGGATTCCATTGGTACTTGGCATCTTCATCTTGAGGTAGGCGTAGTGGGGACTGCCATGAACTTGGCTAGAGCAGGCCAGCCTAGCAGTGCATGGTCGGGGCTCTGAAGGTCCACCGCTTCAAACCAAACTGGCTCTCGGCGGAAATGATTCTTGTCTCCGAAGAGGACATCAATCTGGGTCTTGCCAATTGGTGAGCAGGAAAGGCCAGGGATTATGCCATGGAATACAGTCCGACTGGGGACGAGCTGCTTTTGCTTGATTCCCAACTTCTCCATTGTGTCACGGTACAGGATATTGATGCTGCTGCCGCCATCTATCAAGACTCTGGAGAAACGGGTTGCTCGCCTCTCCATTGCAAGGCTCTCTTCTAGGACCAGGGCATATGAACCAGGGGAAGGCATCACTTCCGGGTGGTCGGCCCTGCTCCAACTGATAGGCCTCTCGGACCAATGCATGAACTCTGGAGTGTTGGAGGCCACTGCTTGCACTTCTTGTTGTTGTTGCCGTCTGCTGCGTCTGTCGTCGGCCACGCTGGTGAACACAACATAGGCTCCATGTTCCTCCGGGTACTCGTCTTGTATGGCTCCGACTGGCCGGGCCGCCGGCTGCTGGGGCTGAGGAGGCGGCAGTCTGGCAGGCGGAGGAGGCAGGAGTCCATCTCCCTTGGCAATTCTGGTGAGCCAGTGACACTTCCGAGTGCTGTGGTTGGAGGGCTTCGCTCCGCTATGGAACTTGCAGGGTGCATCCAAGGTTTGCTCATAAGAGAAGGCATGCAACCAATTGTACTTGCCGCCCGTTTGCCGCTTGGGGGCTGGCTGCCCTTCTGGCTGCTGATCCTCGACTGTTGCCACCTGCCGGCTGGTGGAAGCCGGTTGGCTGGCCTTCTGCTTGTTATCACCTGGTTGCTGTCACCAACTGGTGTCACCAGCCGGAGTCCGAGGTGCCTGAGGTGCCACCTTGCCGGACGCGTCAACCAGGATTTCCACCTTCATGGAGGAGTCGGCCGTGGCATGCTTGTCAGCGATGACCAGCAGCTCATCCAGGGTCTCTGGCTCATCGCAGAGGAGTCGGTGCTTAAGGAGGGTGCCCTCTCGGCACCTGGCAGTGAAGTATTCGATTGCCTGCACCTCGTGCACGCCCTCGGAGGAATTGCGCAGCTCAGTCCAGCACGTGAGATAGTCACGAGTTGACTCCGTGGGCCCTTGGACGCACAAGGAGAGCTGTCGAGGCTTAGGAGCCCGCTTGTAGGTGCTGGTGAAGTTGCAGATGAAGACCTCAATGAAATCAACCCAGCTGTTGATGCTGCGGGGATTCAGGCTGTTGAGCCATGTCCGGGCAGTGCCTTGAAGCATGAGCGGGATGTACTTCACGGCAACGCGCTTGTTACCGTTTGCTATACTGACGGCCGTGGAGTAGTCGACCATCCTGTCCTCCGGCTTCACGGAGCCGGTGTATTTGGGCGTGTCTAGCGGGAGGGTGAACCCCTTGGGGAAGGGCTCATCTCGGATTCGGGGGCCGAAGGAGGGTGGGCCCAGCGCATCTTCTTCCTTAATTGCCAGGGATCAGTTGAGACGATCGATCCAATGGCGAGCATCATTCTCTCCGACTCCCTCTCGATGGACAAGGCGGTGGCCGAGTGTCAGATGCGTGATAGGAGGCGGAGTGGGGTACCACGCTCCATGAGGCGGGGGAGGCGGCAGGTCGCCTCGCCGCTCTACTTCACGAGGGCCGCCGTCGTCGTCCCGCTCGATGGAGAGGTGCGTCCCGCTGCGGCTGGCAGCCGGCTCGTTGCCGTTTCCTCCGCAAGCGCTACCAGTCGGCGTTCGGGAGGTCGCCCCATGATCTTGGTGTGGGGGCGGCTCGTTGTTTCATCGGGCTGGGACTTCCGCGCGGCAGGAGGCCTCGTGCTGCACGGCAGCCGCGTCTAGGAGCTGCTGGACTCGCTCCGTCATGTGGAGGAGCTCGTCGCCGTTGTATTAGTTCAGCTCATCCGTTACCGCCTGTGCGGCCAGGATGTTTTCTACAGGCATGGCATAGACGGGGCGTTCCACCCCGAACATGCTGGCGATGGTCGTGCCACGCTCCTGAACTGTGCCAAGGCGGCTAGGCCCCTCAGGAGCTGGCGTGCCGCCTACGGTCCGGTCCATCTCACGCCGATAGGCGTCCGACAGCCGGCGCATGCTAGCCAGGCGGCCAGCATTTTTGACAATCTAGAGGCAGCGTGCCTCTAGCACCTCAGCATCCGCGCCCTCTGGAATGGGCGCCATAAGGTCGCACAGAGTGGCGTCGAGGGTATCTTGAGCACGCCCGTCCGACTGCTCCTCACTGTTGATGACGAGTACCTCCGTGGCGGTGCTCCCGCCACTGTACTCGCGAGGAGGCGGCTCGTCGTACACCACCACGTTGGTGGGGAACGCGTCGAGCGACGCTGTGTCGGTGTCGACGATCATCGGATCGGTCGAGCCGACGTACTCCAGGTCCACAGGAGGCTCGCTGGTGACATGGAGCTGGTCGAGGAGGCTGACGAGGCGGCTCTCACGGCAGCTTGTGCCCGCGTCGGAGGGCGGCTCGTTGGAGAGGTCGATCTCGCCGACAAGGTCAGCGAGGCAGCTCGCCGCGCAGGCGATCTCTGAGCCGTGCAGCGCATCGGGGCTGACGCCGTCGGGCGTGCTGGGCTGGCTTCGCTCGCCAAGAAGGAACATGGTTCCCGTCCAGAGCAGATCTCCGGTAGACGGTGCACCTCGCCCCATGGTGGGCGCCAAATGTCGAGGTTTGGTTGCCTGATATGCCAATGGATGGCTTATCATGGTGGGAGCGAGTAGATCGTCGCCGGTGCCTGGAAACGGGATAAGGCGCAGACACGACGCCGGCGTACTTTACCCAGGTTTGGGTCTCTCCTAGGAGATAACACCCCTAATCCTTCTCTGCGGGATCTCCGCATGATCACTATGGCACAAGTGATACAATGGTGCTCGTTGAGCTGTGTGCTAGAGGCAGAAGGAGGCAAGGCTAGCTCTCTTCCTGCTCTAGGGGGGAGGCTAGTTCTAATGGAGTGGGAACCCTTCGCATGGGTGGCCTGGGGGGGTTTATATAGGCCTACCCCCCAGGGGTACAATGATAATCTGGCCGGCTGCTGGGCCCGGCTGTTAGTGTCTCCAGCCTCCGACATCTCTGCCGACCGCTGGGGCCCGCCGCCTGGTGGGCCCCGCCGACTGGTTGGTGGCTGCTTACTAGAGCCGTGTCGTTGGTGACGGGGGCTTGGTCATCTTAGCGTGGCTACAGTCCCGCCGCCTGGTGGGAGGCCACTGTAGCCACACCTGGTCTTATCAGCTTAATGGTGTGCTTGCCTCGGGACAAGGGACGGTTGGCTGCTGGAGGCCGGCCCCTCTTGAACCAGCCTGGTCGAGCATCCGCTGTCTTCCTTGGGATCACTGCCCGATAGGGCCCGCCTCTGGCAGGCCGTACCGACAGGCCGTCGTGGGGAACAGGGCTCCGCCTACCCGGAGCGATGTTAGGGTAGTTACGGCACAGTGCTCCGTCGTGCGAGATCTCCGTCTGTACGGAGCACTGTAGCCACGCCCATCTCGAGTGTGGGAGGCGTCGTGCTTCACTGTAGCCATGCTTTGACTTGTACTCTTGATGGGGGCTCGGCCGCACCTTAGTCGTGAGGTGGCCGCCTGCCCGTTGCCGCCCTCTCCGGAGGGCGGCCGCCAGGATCCGGCCACGCGGAGCACCGTAGTCTTGGCTCGGCCGCCCTCTGGCAACCGGCCGCTGAGCCAGCCTGGCCCAGAGGGCGGAGCTTTAGCTTGGGGTCCAGCTAGGGTTAGCTGGCCCAAAGTCTTGATAAATTCAGGGACCCGGGTGAGCCTACCCATGGCCCATTACTCCTACAGTGTAGTTGCAGGTATTTCTTCTCATTTTCATCTGCAGTTATTCCGTTATGCTTACCATGCATGCTTGTGTGCTATCTTTGGCTATGATAGTTAGAATGTTGATATTGATAATGCCATGTCACTACTCTACTTTATTCTCATGTCATCGTTATAAAATGCTATGATACACCATGGATAAGTTAGTACTTGGTATTGTTATATTCTTTATGTTGTAGTTCTTCACTTCAGAAGTTCGATATGTTATTAAAGCATTTGTATGATGTATTCTCATTGTTGCATTCATGTTAAAATGCTTGTATGATGATTGATGATGGAGAAGATAATAATATGACTTAATAACAAAACCCCTCCGACATCGATGGGATCGAGTCATACTGCCGCCAAATCGAATTTTTCCAATGCAACCACATTTGCCGGGATGGGACGGCCCTAATGCGGTCTATTGTCGTGCCTCTCGCCGGTGCCTCCAACAAGGGAAGGTTATGGGCGCATGCTACCCTAATCAGGTAGGCGGACATAGGCCTTGTGTGCCCATAGTTGGATTTTGCGCACTTTTGTCCACGTGTGGGATCGTTTATGTTTTTGCCACGACGGTGGTTTGAGGTGTCTTGAGGTAGACACGGGGCCACCCATGACTTAGCCCAGAGGGGAGCGAGTCGGAGTGGCTGGGAGAGTGTCATGGCAGTAGATCGGTTTTGTCGGAACGCCGGGTCCACCTGAATGGGATGACGAGGCCATGGGTTCTGTGGTGTGGGTACAGTGCGCTACCTCTGCAGAGTGTATTTAAACTATCAATAGCCGCATCCTCGGTCATGGGCATAAGTTCGTAGTAGGGTACACTATCGGGTGTTGGTCGAAATGGAGGATAAACCTGAAATAATTAAGCCGATTAATGTGGTTGTGATCGCCGTAAGGATCACGGGCCAGTTATTGATCGTGGTTGTGATCGCCATAAGGATCACGGGCCATTTATTGGTCGGGTTGTGATCGCCGTAAGGATCACGAGTTTGTCTCTGTTGGTGATCAGGAAATGAGGTGATCACCGGTGGTAAGAGAGTCCGAGGGACTTAGTGCACAAGTTTGGTGGCATTGCATGAGTAATATGTTTGCATTTAAAGGACCATTGTAGAACATGAGATGGTTGCATACAGTTAACATGCTATGTCTGCATTTGATATGATTGGTAGTTTATTTTCAGCATAGTTTCATGATGCCATGCCATGCGTTGATTGCTATGATTGAGATGATATGCTATGTTTTTCTGTTTCCATGTTAGAAGTAAATTTTCTATGCCATGTCGTTGCCATGCTAGTAGATGTCATGATGTTAGTTTGATTTATGTCTTTGGTTGATATCATGCCATGTTTAGTAATTGATATAAGATAGGTTGTTGCATTCGCTCGGTTCATGCTTTGTCTTCTGCTTGTTTGGATGCTATGTATTTGGTTGTCTTACAAGTACATTCAATGTACTGACCTGGCATGTCATGCCAGTTTTGTAGGTCGTTCTTGCGGTGTTCTGGGAACGGGGGTCCCCAGACTTGCCTGCCTGCGGCCTGCAGTATGGCTCAAGTGGTGGCCTAGTACGGCCCATCTCCATCAGCACAAGACTGAAGACCCTCGCGAGGGGCCAAGCCTCGCGGGGCGGACACAAGACTTCTTCAAGAACGGCCTCGCTAGGCAGGCTCGCGGGGAGGTGGAGAGATCAATGCAGGGTACCTCGTGAGGTGCTCGTGACGCAAGCCATGACGATCGGGACCAGGCGGGCGCCGGCCTGTGCAGTGTCCTTGTTTCCTCTTTGGTGCAAAGGGGGCAAGCACATGCGTAGAGTACCGAGGCATCAGGCAAACGTTGCCATTTCAGTGCAACGAGACCAAGACCAGCGGAGCGGCAGGATGGAGGTCACCGTGGAGCCCAGGACGGCGTCATCACCAGTGCCTTTGGCAGCCGAAGACCAACTTTAGTCAGGATAACTTGTACTAGATGTTCCCCTTCGAAATGGCCGTTTTTGGTGCCCTTCTCGCTCAATATTTGGGAAGAGGCCCAGGGCCTCTATATATAGGGATACCTACCACAGAATAGGGGCATCTGGTTCGGCATCCAAGAGGCGATCGAACTCACCCAAGCAGTTCATCGCACCAGCTCAAGAACACCTCTCGCGAGGCTGTTCTTCCCTTGTACTGTTCATCATCAGCCCCTGAGTCAATCCACCACACCACACACTGGAGTAGGGTAATACACCAAAACGGTGGCCCAAACCAGTATAAATCTTGTGTCCCTTGTGTTGTTCATCGTTTTAGCTTAGATTCTCACAAGGCGATCGGACGTAGGTCGGTAGGGGAAAGATCTTCGTGCGCACCCCAGAGTTCGAACCTTAATGGTCTGCAGAACCCAACATCCGACAGTTCTCTTGTTCTGTCGTGCTAGGCCATAATCTTTCCAGTCCTGTGAGTTGTGGAGCCCAGCCAGAGTGATATGCTGCCAAGACTTCCGCCACCATTTAAATAGACTTCTGCTGCCATGTAAATAGCCTTAGGGCTATGCCGGAAGATTATATTCATCACTGATGTAATCATATACACATGTATTTGATGAATATTCTTGTACCTGGAATGCTGTATCATGGACCTGTCGTGCGTCAGATGTTATCCTGGGCTGACGTGCGAAGGCCCCCTGCTTCATGCGGATCGGCGTGCCATAGGTGATTTTGTCCTTGATAACAAGGCGAGCCATCAAACCTTTTTTTGACGTCACCATGGAACTCTCAATGAAAGCACCAATGTCGGTGTCAAAACCGGAGGATCTTGGGTAGGGGGTCCCGAACTGTGCATCTGAGGCAAATGGTAACAGGAGGCGGGGGACACAATGTTTACCCAGGTTTGGGCCCTCTCGATGGAGGTAATACCCTACTTCCTGCTTGATTGATCTTGATGATATGAGTATTACAAGAGTTGATTTACCATGAGATTGTAGAGGCTAAACCCTAGAGGCTATATGCGTTTGGGACCCCCGCTCGCCGTACAGTCACTCTGCAAGCTGCGGCTTCTGGCAAGGGAAGTGTCTGGTGCCAGCACACTACTTGTCCAGCTGCAGGAGGTGGCATATAGAAGAAGGCGGCGCTCCTAGGGGCCGACTGGTCGAAACCAGTGCCAGGCGGAAAAACCTATACATACTCATGGCATAATTCTTATCATATAGATAAAAGGGGGCAGTCTCCGAGCTCTTCTTGGGGGACCCGGAGTCTTTATACATAGTACAAAAGGTCGCGTGATACATACTGTTTTCAACTGTAAAACCTTCGGAGGAGGTTTGTGTTCCATGGCCTCTCCGTCTCTTTGCCTGAATCATCCCTCTTGCGCGCTCTGGGCTTCTGGGCGTCGATCAGATAGTAGGCATCGTTTCCCAACACCTTACTAATGATGAAAGGTCCTTCCCAAGGTGCCGAGAGCTTGTGCTGTCCGGCTGTTCGCTGGATCAGCCGGAGCACAAGGTCTCCCTCCAGGAAGGATCTTGGCTTCACCTTGCGGTTGTAGTATCGGCGCAGATTCTGCTGGTAGATGGCCGACCGGCTGAGTGCCAACAGCCGGCCTTCCTCCAGCAAGTAGACGTCGTCATCTCGTGCTTCCTTGGCATCCGCCTTGGTGTACATGGTGACTCATGGGGAGTCGAACTCAATGTCTGTCGGGATGACGGCTTCGGCACCATAGACGAGGAAGAAAGGCGTGAAGCCCATTGACTTGTTTGGAGTTGTGCGCAGGCTCCAGAGGACGGCCGGCCGCTCGTCGAGCCAGCAGCCGGCCGAACGCTCCAGAGGCTCGACCAGTCAAGGCTTGAGGCCGGACAAAATGAGGCCGTTTGCACGCTCCACTTGGCCATTTGACTGTGGGTGGGCAACGAACGCTAAGTGCGGGCGGATGCCCTGTGTTGCACAGAAACGAGCCAAGGCTCCTTTGGTGAAGTTGGTGCCGTTGTCGGTGATGATGCTGTGTGGAATGCCATATCGCGTGGTGATGTCGGCGATGAAGGTCACGATAGTAAACCCATTCAGCTTCTTGAGTGGTTTTGCCTCTATCCACTTGGTGAACTTGTCCACGGCAACAAGAAAGTGAGTCATGCCACCGCGGGCCGTCTTGAATGGTCCCACCATATCCAGTCCCCATACAGCAAATGGCCAGGCTATGGGAATGGTCTTGAGTGCAGAAGCCGGCAGGTGTGGCTTGGAGCGGAACCTCTGGCACCCTTGACACTTCTGAACTAGCTCTTTGGCCTCTTCCAGGGCGGTCGGCCATAAGAACCCGTGGCGGAAAGCTTTGGCCACCAGTGATCTTGAAGCCGCGTGGTGGCCGCACTCGCCCTGGTGGATATCTCTGAGTATTGCTTGGCCTTGGTCCGACCCCACACACCGCTGATAAACTCCTGTGACGCTTCGTCGCACAAACTCTTTGTTGACTATTGTGTAAGCTGCAGCTTGCCTGTGCACTTGTCGGGCTGAGATTTCATCGGTTGGCAGCTCTTTATTCACCAAGAACTTGAGGATTGGCTGAGCCCATGAGGGCGCTACAATTTCTTCGACTGTGACTACTGCAACTTGTATGAGGGCGGTTGGGCCGGGAGGCGGCGGGTTGGCAGCTGCTTCCGCCTGCGGTGCTGAAGAAGTCCACGGGCCGACTGCTGAACTCCCCGGGCCGGGCTCTGAAGTCCCCGGGGCGTGCTCTGAAGTCCCCGAGCCGGGTGTGGTCGTGGCAGTCCCTGGGCCGCCTGCCGAAATCCCCGTGCCGGCCTCCGGGGTCGTCAAGTCAGATCTGACAGCTTCGGGGGGAGCGGCACAAAGATGGAGTCTGAATCAGGAGACGGCTTGACAGACGGCTTCAGAAGGCGGCGTAAGGCGACACCGGCTGGTATTGCTTGTCGAGTGGAGCCGAACCGTTCCAGCGCATCCGCTTGCTTGTTATCATTTCTTGGCACGTGAAGGAACTCGCACCCATCAAAGTATCCGCTGAGTTGCTGCACGAGGAAGCGGTAACTTGCCATGTTTGCATCCTTGGCGTCCCAGTCGCCTGATGACTGCTGGACCACCAAGTCGGAGTCACCATAACACAGGATCCGGCGAATGCCGAGTTCTTTGGCAAGCCGGAGCCCATGTATGAGTGCCTCATATTCTGCTACATTGTTGGAGGCGGCGAAGTGGACTTGCAACACGTATTTGAGCTTGTCGCCCTTGGGAGAGGTGAGGACGACGCCGACTCCCGGACCAGTGCACATTTTTGAACCATCAAAATGCATCCGCCAATGAGTGGAGGCTAGTGCAGGCGGCAAATATTGGGTCTCGGCCCAATCGACGAGGATGTCGCCCAACAATTGTGATTTGATGGCGGTGCGAGGCTGGTAGTAGATGGTGTAAGGGGTTAGATCAATAGCCCACTTGGCCACTCGGCCAGAAGCATTCCGACTTCCAATGATCTCAGCAAGCGGGGCTGTGCAGATGACAGTTATTGGGTGCTCCTGAAAGTAAGGCTTCAGCTTCTTGGCGGCAAAATGCACGCCGTAACACATCTTCTGGTAATGGGGGTAGTTTTGCTTGGAGGCGGACAATACTTCGCTCAAGTAATACACCGTTATCTGGACCGGCAATGCTCAAGTAATACGCGCTGTACTACCATGACTATGCTGACAACCCGACTGGTGGCTACAATGTAGAGGAGCATGGGCTCCTTCTTAGTCGGAGCTGCCAGGACAGGCGGGGTTGCCAACATCTTCTTGAGTTGGAGAAATGCTTCGTCCGCCTTGTCGTTCCACTCAAAAAAATTGGTCTTCTTCATGAGTTGGTACAGGGGAAGAGCCTTCTCGCCCAGCCGACTGATGAAACGGCTGACTGACGCCAGGCAGCCGGTGAACTTCTGCACGTCCAGTAGTCGGGTGGGAATTTTCATCATCTCAATTGCCTTGATCTTCACGGGGTTGCATTCTATGCCGCGCTATGACACCTGAAAGCCGAGAAGCTGGCCGGCCGGAACTCCAAAGACACATTTCTCCGGGTTGAGCTAGATCTGGAATCGGTGCAAATTCTCAAAAGTCTCTTTGAGGTCTTCTAGCAGAGTGCCACGCTTCTCCTTCTTCACCGCCACATCATCCACATATACATGGGCATTTCTGCCGAGTTTCTTGAGGAGGCACTTCTGCATGCAACGCTGAAACGTGGCGCCGGCATTTCTCAAGCCGAACGTCATGGTCAGGTAGCAGAAGGCTCCAAACGGCGTCATGAAGGCGGTCTTCAGCCTGTCAGCCGGGTTCAGCTTTATCTGGTGATAACCTGAGTATGCATCCAAGAAACTCAACAGCTGGCATCCGGCTGTGGAGTCTATCACTTGATCAATCCTTGGCAGAGCAAAGGGATCTTTGGGGCAGGCTTTGTTGAGGCTGGTGTAATCAATGCACATGCGGCACTACTTGTTCTTCTTCAACACTAGGACTGGGTTGGCCAGCCACTCTGGAAAGAATACTTCCATGATGAATCCGGCTGCTAGAAGCCGGGCTATCTCTTCTCCGACAACTATTATCTTCTCTTATGATAGGCGGCGCAAGGGCTTCCTAACCGGCTTGACGTCAGGTCGGACATGTAGCTTGTCTTTGGGAGACCATGCAAAGATGTCCCGATTCTCACGGAGGAAATCGACGAGCTCGCTTTCCTATTTGGTGTCAAGGCCTGTGCCTATGATAGCGTGCCTCTCCGGGTGCTCCGAGTCCAAGGGTATTATCTTTGTTTCCTTGGCAGGCTTGAAGGAGCCCTCAGCCTCCGACTCCTGGTGGGTGGGTGACATTTACGGCTTCTTGCGTACTAACGCCGCCACCCGGTCAAGGAGCCGTTTCTCGGCTACAATCACGAGGGACTCGGCCAGCCGGCTGCTATCTGCGGCACAAGTGATCAACTTCTTGTAGTCTCCGACCACTGTGAGGATTCCGTTGGTACTTGGCATCTTCATCTTGAGGTAGGTGTAGTGGGGGACTACCATGAACTTGGGCAGAAAAGGCCGGCCTAGCAGTGCATGCTAGGGGCTCGGAAGGTCCACCACTTCAAACCAAACTGGCTCTCGGCGGAAATTGTTCTTGTCTCCGAAGAGGACATCAATCTGGATCTTGCCGATTGGTGAGCAGGAAAGGCCAGGGACTATGCCATGGAATACAGTCCGACTGGGGACGAGCTGCTTCTGATTGATTCCCAACTTCTCCATTGTGTCATGGTACATGATATTGATGCTGCTGCCGCCATCTATCAAGACTCTGGAGAAATGGGCTGCTCGCCTCTCCGTTGCAAGGCTCTCTTCTAGGACCAGGGCATATGAACTAGGGGAAGGCATCACTTCCGGGCGGTCGGCCCTGCTCCAACTGATAGGCCTCTCGGACCAATGCATGAACTCTGGAGTGTTGGAGGCCACTGCTTGCACTTCTTGTTGTTGTTGCCGTCTGCTACGTCTGTCGTCGGCCACGCTGGTGAACACAACATAGGCTCCGTGTTCCTCCGGGTACTTTTCTTGTATGGCTCCGACTGGCCGGGCCGCCGGCTGCTGGGGCTGAGGAGGCAGCGGTCCGGTAGGCGGAGGAGGAAGGAGTCCATCTCCCTTGGCAATTCTGGTGAGCTAGTGACACTTCCGAGTGGTGTGGTTGGAGGGCTTCGCTCCGCTATGGAACTTGCAGGGTGCATCCAAGGTTTTCTCATAAGAGAAGGCAGGCAACCAATTGTACTTGCCGCCCTTCTGCCGCTTGGGGGCTGGATGCCCTTCTGGCTGCTCATCCTCGACTGTTGCCACCTGCCGGCTGGTGGAAGCCGGCTGGGTGGCCTTCCGCTTGTTATCACCTGGTTGCTGTCGCCGACTGGTGTCACCAGCCGGAGTCCAAGGTGCCTGATGTGCCACCTTGCCGGACGCGTCAACAAGGATTTCCGCCTTCATGGAGGAGTCGGCCGTGGTATGCTTGTCGGCGATGACCAGCAGCTCATCGAGGGTATCGGGCTCGTCGCAGAGGATTCGGTGCTTGAGGAGGGTGCCCTCTCGGCACCCGGCAGTGAAGTATTCGATTGCCTGCACCTCGTGCACGCCCTCGCGGGAATTGCGCAGCTCGGTCCAGCGCGTCAAGTAGTCGCGAGTTGTCTCCATGGCCCCTTGGACGCACAAGGAGAGTTGTCGGGGCTTAGGAGCCCGCTTGTAGGTGCTGGTGAAGTTGCGGATGAAGACCTCAATGAAATCAACCCAGCTGTTGATGCTGCGGGGATTCAGGCTGTTGAGCCACGTCCCGGCAGTGCCTTGAAGCATGAGTGGGACGTACTTCATGGCAACGCGCTTGTTGCCGTTTTCTATAATGACGTCCGTGGAGTAGTCGACCATCCAGTCCTCCGGCTTCACGGAGCCGGTGTATTTGGGCGTGTCTAGCAGGAGGGTGAATGTCACACCCAATATGCGATACTATCCAAAAGAGACTCAAAGGTCCCACGAAGGATAGAACCGCATATTGAAACGCTTTTGCAAGGTGGATATCATTACATCAACATTACATAATAGATGGGGATAAATACAAGAGGCATGCAATGCCACATGAATACAACATCACAATACATAAGAGCATCATCCGACTACGTATGAAACACAAACAGAAACTCAAACGACAACCACCCTGCTAGCCCAGGCTGCCGACCTGGAACATACCCCCTGATCGAAGAAGAAGCAGAAGAGAACTCCAAAACAAGCAAACATCGCTCTCGCATCATGATCATCGCAAATCTGTACCTGCAACTATTGTTGTAGTAATCTGTGAGCCACGAGGACTCAGCAATCCCATTACCATGGGTATCAAGACTAGCAAAGCTTAAAGGGTAAGGAAGGGGTAAAGTGGTGAGGTTGCAGCAGCGACTAAGCATATATGGTGGCTAACATACGCAAATAAGAGCGAGAAGAGAGCAAACGAAATAGTCGTGAAGCTAGCAATGATCAAGAAGTGATCCTGAACTCCTACTTACGTCAAACATAACCCAAAACCGTGTTCACTTCCCGGACTCCGCCGAAAAGAGACCATCACGGCTACACACTCGGTTGATGCATTTTAATTCAGATCTGGTGTCAAGTTATCTACAACCGGACATTAACAAATTCCCATCTGCCCATAACCGCGGGCACGGCTTTCGAAAGTTTATACCCTGCAGGGGTGTCCCAACTTAGCCCATGATAAGCTCTCGCGATCAACGAAGGATATTCCTTCTCCCAGGAAGACCCGATCAGACTCGGAATCCCGGTTACAAGACATTTCGACAATGGTAAAACAAGACCAGCAAAACCTCCCGCTGTGCCAACAAATCCCGATGGGAGCTGCACATATCTCGTTCTCAGGGCACACCGGATGAGCCAGATGTCGGGTTGGCATAGACCCTAATTTCCCAGGGGGTGCCGGACATCACTCGGTTTGGACCAACACTTGGACAAGCATTGGCCCAGGGGCGGGGGTAAAATAAAGATGACCCTCGGGCTCCGGTAACCCAAGGGAAAAAGGGCTAGGTGAGGCAAATGGTAAAACCAATGTTGGGCCTTGCTGGAGGAGTTTTATTCAAAGCGAACTGTCAAGGGGGTCCCATAAATCACCCAACCGCGTAAGGAACACAAAATCCGGGAACATAACACCGGTATGACAGAAACTAGGGCGGCAAGAGTGGAAGAAAACACCAGGCATAAGGCCAAGTCTTCAACCCTTTACCAAGTATATAGATGCATTAATAAAATAAGAGATATTGTGATATCCCAACATAATCATGTCCACCATGGGGCAATCTTCAACTTCATCTGCAAGTAGCAACGCTATAAGAGGGGCTGAGCAAAGTGGTAACATAGCCAAACAACGGTTTGCTAGGAAGGGTGACAAAGGTTAGAGGTTCATGGCAATTTGGGAGGCTTGAGGAACAAGTCATAGGTAGCGCAGCATAGCGATAGAACAAAACAACTAGCATAGCAGTGATAGTAGTGAGATCCAGGGTAGCGGTCATCTTGCCTGAAATCCCACAAGGAAGAAGAACGAGTCTGTGAAGAAGATGAAGCCACGAAGACGAACCAAGCGTAGACGAACGCATCCTCACGATCGCAACGAAACGGGAACTATCGAGAAGAAGCACATAACATAGTAAACACACCACACATATACATGACACGATGCACAACCAAGCATGATGCATGACAAAGACTACATGAAGCTACTCATGGCAAGAGATGATGCAAACAAGAACAACACATCAAGACAAGTTAAATGAGGCCGGAAACAACATATAACAATTCCGGTAAGTCCTCATATGCAAGTTTCGAAATTGGTCCAGATCTGAATAAACATTATGTTCAAGGTGTTAAACAGCAAGTTAAGATGCACCAAGATGATCTACACAACATTCTAGTCAAGTTACATATAAAGTTCATTTAATTCAGAGCTACGGCCTAGAAGATATGAGCAAAACAAGATAAACATGGCATTGATGCAAAATCCATACAAACATCAAGAAAACACCTCAAAACAAGGATGTAACATTATAATATGAAACTACATGCAAAATCAAGCAAGTTTCATATAGAGCACACTCAAAACGGAGCAACGGTTCCACACACACATGAAACAAGTTATAGCAACAATCTGTCCAGAACAGCAACTAGGCATCTAGCAAACATCAAAACAACATGCTACAGCACCTTAACATGAAAACAAAAGGCATGGACATGATGTAAAGGTAAATCATAACAAAGTATGAACACTGAGCTATCTCCAGAAAACACTAGAACATGCTCAGAAAGACATGGCAAGATTGCAAATAATAACAGTTTCAGACTTTGTAGAAATAACATCAGGCTGCAATGTTTAGAGCTATCAAACAACATGTTACAGGAACTTAACATGGCAAACAAAGGCATGTAATTATACTACTAAAAGCATAGAAGAACAGACCCTTACTGACCATGAGCCAAAAAGGATTAGAAAATATGATGGCACCCATGTAAACATAGCAAGTTATATGAAAGATTCAAACATGGCAGGAACAACAATAAGTAGGCATGTTGGTGAGCTTGTACCACTCACCAAAGAGCAATACATGGCATGACAAGGCAACCAACAGTAAGATGACATGTTTATTAAGCTATACATGGCAATAGGAAGTTCATAGGGTGCATGGATAACTAGCAACACACATGGCAAAACTGAACTTAATGTTAACAAGCTGACAACAACATTATTTAGTAATTTTAGAGCAAGATTACAACAAGCTACAGCAGGCTATAAATTCAACCAGGGGCATGTATGGATAGAGCATGACATGTATAACAAAACAACCTTAGTGAACATCGCCAGATTATACATAGAATGACTTGTATCAGCAGGTTTACATAGCATCATGATGTAATAGATTCAGCCTAGCAAAACAGCAACAACAAGTACCCTACTTAACAAGCTTGATGCACTCAGTACACAACTCACAAAAATACATGGATTGCACTACTGTAACGATGGCATGATGTAGCACAAAACACATGTAGAGCTCATGCTCATAGGATGCACACACAAAATTCAACGAAAAAGACAAATCACCAAGTTATAATAGTTTCAACAGATTAACATCATATAGAACTCTTGCAATGATGATTCGGGCATCAAGGTGGACTCAAACAAGAATGGAACGATGTAATAAAATGTAGGCCATCTCTCAGTGAACATTTTGATATATTATACATGCAAAACGGAGTTGCGGTCATGGAGATATGGCATCACGAACAGTGCATCAGAATGTTAAGGACTTTGCAGGAATTACCCTCGGGAAAACGGGATAGAGGGAAGCGGGACGAGGAAATCCGGGATGGGGCCGCATTTGGATGGTGAGCCTGCTGGATCTGATCCACCCTCGTGGATCGGGCCGGGTGGAACTCCGGCGAGGGCGGCGCGCAGGCGGCGGTCGCCGGCGACGGAGGGCGGCGGCCACGGGCGCCAACGGGGCCGGATCCGGTGGCTCCCGGAGCCGCGACGCGAGATCCGTTCGGGCGGGGCCAGAGCGACGGCGGGGATGGCCATAGGCGAGGAACGGCGAGGCCGAAGGCGGCGCGCCGGCGAGGGAGACTGGGAGGC